>NC_091313.1:35797868-36157868 GCF_038502225.1 Cherax quadricarinatus
CCACACATCAAAGCACTCACAGAAACAAAATTCACCAGGCTGATAACAGATGCAATCTTCCCACTCCGTTATCGGATCCTGAGGAAAAATAGAGTAAGCAGAGGGGGAGGAGGACTTGAACTGCTCATTGAAAACCGTTGGGGATTTGAGGAAATGGAAAGAATGGACGGAATGGGCAAAAGGGACTACACAGAAGGAACAATTTAATCTAGGGGGCCCTAAGGTGGTAATTGCAGTGATGTTCAACCCTCCACAGAACTGCAGGAGGCCAAGAGAAGTATATAAAGAAAGCAACAGAGCAATGGTGGACACACTAGGTGAGGTGGCCAGTAAAGCTCACATGGGTAAAGCAAATTTAATAGTTTTGGGTGATTTCAATCACAATGAGTGTGACTGAGAAAACCTGGAGCCGAATGGGGGTCCTGAAGCATGGAGAGCCAAGATGATGGATGTGATACTGTAAAACCTCATGCATCAACATGTTAAGGACACAACCAGAGAGAGGGGTGAGAATGAACCATCAAGATAGGACCTCATATTCACCTTGAGAAGTGTGGACATCAAGGACATCACATATGAAAGGCACCTTGAAGTTAGTTATCATGTGGTTTTAAGTTTTGAATACATAGTAGAGCTACAAGTGAAGAGGGTAATAGGAGAAGGATGGGAAAAGCCAAACTACAAAAGGAAGGGGGGCAAATACAAGCATGAGGAACTTCCTGCAAGAGGTTCAGTGGGAAAGAAAATTGGTAGGAAAATCAGTAAACGAAATGATGGACTACTTTTTTTTTTAGGGCAAACATCAGAACAGCATTCAGGAACTTGATCAAAGTAGTCCTCAAAACATTATACCTGAGAATGAGAGCGTTGCTCCTGTGTAGAAGACTTTCCCAGCAGGATTGCATATGTGAATTGTCGGCACTATATACCTTTGATCTAGTAATAATTACGAAGAAACTAGAAAATTCCTGAAGATTTTTTTCCAAACTAGTCTTGAAAATAATACGAATGTTACATGATTAGAGGTTAAAGTAGGAGAACCTGATGAGTGGTGGAGGGATCTCACGGAACCGTAATAACACTATTACAAACAAGTCACAGAACGGATGGTGTTTGAACCTGTGGCTTGGAAGTTTTAAGACTTGTTTGCCATTGCTTAGAACCCCACCAACTCTTATGCGATGTGGAGTGAACTTCTAAAGACAGGATTACCTATTACCCAATCGTAAGAACTGATAAAACAGAAAGAACAATCTGGTCGATGTTAGAGGTCTAGGGAGGAAGCGAAGACACAAGTTGAGTACATAACACCTAAGAGACCAGAAAACAGAAATACCGAGTAAGATAATCTTTGAGGCTGAGTTAGACGTTGAAACATAACTCAGCGGGAATTATTCTCTGAGTATACACATATATTCACAGACTAACAACCATTAGAATTTCATTGATTTACATTGAAAATGAGTTATTTAGGGCCTAGTACACTTATCATAACTGGTTTATTAGAGTATACAGCCCCAGGGTGGAGCCCACACCTAGAAAAGCAACTTATTGTTACAAAATGCTTTAAGAAAGTGTACATTTTAGCAGTGCTGAGGTTTTTCAAGACGCACCGCTGCCAGACGTGACTTGGGAGTTTTTATAATTTGTTGATTTCTGGTAAAATATATGCCAATTTTTGGTTATGTATCATACTCTAACTTAGGAAGCGTTACATAACCTAAACTTACCTAATCTAACCTAGCCATATTAATCTAACCGACACTAACCTACCCAAACCTAACCTAGCCAGTCCTAATCAAACCTAACTGAATCTAACCTAACAATCTATCATTACCAAACCTAACTTAACCTAACCTATCCTACCCTAGCCTAACGTATGCTAACTTAACGTAATTTGACTTCACTGAATTTAACCTAACAACCTAACCCACCCTAACCTAAACTGAACTAAATTAGCCTAACCTAACCTGACTAACCAAAAATAATCTAACCTAACTTAAACTAACCCAACCTAGGTTAAATTAGGCTAAATCTATCGACTTAACCTAATCTAACTCAGTCTAACCTAACTTAACCAACCCTAACCTAAAATATATCTAAAGCAAGTACCTTATTTACGCTGTGTTAATAAACTGACGAAGATAATTTGATATATAATGCAAGAACATTCAAGCTGGTTTTTTTTTGTATAAAACATTAAATACGAATAAATTTCCATAAAGAAAAGTCTTAATATATGGAGGCACTATTTAATGGTCTTGTTGAGCAAGCAATATGAGAGACAATCTGTAGTTTATATGCTAATAAGCCAATTTTGTCCTGCGTATAGTTCCGGGTCACCATCTGGAGAAGACCCGGGTCGGGACAAGACCGGTGAATCTACTACTAATTCTACGTATATTTCTCCTTTCCTTCCCATTTTCTCTTAAGGTTTAGTTTCGTGATATATCTTATTTTTATATGTAAGTTATCTATAGTTATTAGTCAAATATTTCTTTCACTCATTTTACACACTGGGAGCAGTAATCCTGTCTCGGCTAATTTTAAAGCCTAGTATTATATATAATGTTATTTACCTCTTGCTTTCCCCTCCAAAGTGAGACAGTTAACAGTAGCCTGACGGCTGGGTACGTTTTTGTTACTAAGTGAATAGGGGCAACAGGAGTAAGAAAACATGTACGTTATACATGCGATTATACTTCTCTGAAAGTCTTTTTTGTGAAGTGGAGGAGGTGAGAGATAATGCTTACTCGTCAGAACATAATCGCATAAATCATGAACCTCGTCCATCTTCAGGACATGATTGACTTGATTCCAGCAGGCAGCCATAAACCTTCACTATATGGAAGTGAAACATGCGACAGGTTGGAAAAATTATTTGCAATAAAATCAGCTTTTCCTGACTGTTAGTAGCGTTATATCCTATCATGTAGAATTATAAAGGGAATTGTACTCTTTGAAAATTATTGTTGCTCCCTGAACAGCGATCTCTAGGACGTGGAAGCCATTCTTCCTGGCTCCATAGTAATATCAATGCCTGATGATCCCTGACCAGTGACCACTGGGTCGTGGAGCTTACTCTTCGTTATGTCATGGTGATATATATCGCCGGTGGTCAGTGATCAGTGTCCTCTATGTTGTGGAGTTCACTCCTCCTGATACCACAGTGATATAAATTTTATTTCTAAAGTGTCACCGGTTTTCACTGCAGCAAAATGTACCTGGAAATAAATTTTAATGTTCATCGACTTCATAACTTTATTAGACGATATTTTTATAGTCTTCAACATTTTTAAATCTCAGAAATAATATATCTGAGCCATGTGTAGCCTCTTTGTAGTTAATTTGCGTTTTATAATATTTGTATTTCATACTTTCATTAGCTTAATCGTTGCCTTCCATGAGTCCAGACTGTCACTGACAAACACTGGAAAACGACAACACAAACATCTCTCTCAGATGAGACTGTTATACTGAAAATACAATGTATTGTACACGGTTCAACAATACTTAGTGTCCTGTGTTGAGATGGGTGTATCTGTGCTGGCCATCCTCACCTTCAGATTTGAACGTCGTCTGAGTTAAGGTAAACATCGCGCAGGAAGACATGCGTTAACTTTTATTTCATTATCATAAATATGTATTTTCACAGGTTTAAGTATTATTCCTAAATATAACCTAAAATATATATTTGTATAATCGCGAAATACAAAGAATTACGTAAATTTATGAGAGGTTTCCATGTTAGACACAGGAAGACTTCGGTTAAGCGAGGTTTTCCTAATCAAACATTTGACCATCCCCTGGTACCTACTTAATGCTAGCCAAGTAGGGAGAGTGGGTAGAAAGAGACGCCCATATTTCTCGGTTATTCCGTGACGCTGCTCACAATGGATGATTAACACGAAGAATTTATTTTTCCCCAAGTAAGCAGAAGCAGCAATTTCAGGAACAATTGTCCATAATGTGTCGAGGACGCGAAACAACCCTATTAACTTAATGCCTTTATTGATGCTTCCCTGTGAAGTCTTACTCAGCCCTGTAACAACTTCAGTAAGTATTACCAAGGCTGGCTCCTCCTCAGGAAAATTAATGAATAGAAAAAGAATAATAACAGTCAAATATAAACACTATTATTTAGAAATGAAAATATAAAACAATTAAATATTAATTTTTATCCTACTTGAAAGAGAAATGAAAAATGAAAAATAAAAATAATATCTGAATTCAACGCTAATATATACAGTTAGACTGGGGTGTCTGATGTTGTTGACACCGCGTGTTGTAGAAATTATAGCCGTTGCTGAATATGGGGGGAGGGGGGAATCACAGATGTTGAGTGACAACCCAACGACTAGTTCTTCACAGAGTCTCTAGCCTTGAATAGTCCGTCAAGATAAGAACACAGGTTCTTCACCATTGCAAAGATGAGAGGTAGTTGCCTGGGGTTGACTACACTTAGGTATGCAGATAAAATGGTGACGTCTCAGAACTTCTGTAAAGTTCGTCTCCTTCAACACTGTTTCTTTGGTTGCCAGATGACCCAAGCTGACATTCCAAGCTAGAAAGAGACAATGGTTACCCACTGCCTATGAAATCACTCTCCATGATAAGTAAAGTATTTAAAAAAAACATTGTGATTATCTAAAAGCACATGGAAATCAAGGCAAAATGAACTGTCTTAAAATTAGTTAAAAGTGAAGCTTTTAACCAATATATCCATTAAAAACAGGAGCAGAGGCTTTTACTTACAGTTGTGTTGGGAGCTGTGAGTCAAGTGATTATCATTTGGTCGGAGCCCCACACGTCACCTTTCGAGGGTGGAGAAAAAGGGGGGGATAGCGGGAGCTAGACTGACTCTACCTTAACTGCCGTATACACAAGTTTCCCTAACCCAGTCAATGCCGCTAACAGCATACCTTACACATTACATAATAATGACTGTATTCACGTCAAATCTAACAAAAACAGATTTTTTTTTGTATATATTTAAAACGGAATCAAAATATGCAAAATCCTTTAATAATTAACCTAAGACTTTCACAGATCTAGCGTGTATGATTACATACAAACACTAAGACACCTAATACCCCGACCAACCCCCTATTTAGTGTATTACAAAAACACCAATTGGGTGATCGACACCATGCCCAGCCCTTCTAGGGTAGGGTAGGTGCCTGAGCCCGAGCCTTTAGCTCATAAGACTGTTATTCCCATTTGCCCCCTTGGGGCGGGGATGGCAGACCAGAGAGGCCTAGCTTGTGGCTAGGCCTGGGGACAGTTTGTCCCAAAGATGAGGAGGTACTTGTGCCTCCTCCCATGGGAGACTTAGGTCTCATTATTATTATTATTATAATCAAGGGGGAAGCGCTAAACCCGGAGGATTATACAGGACTTAGGTCTCAGACACTCCCTATAGAGGGAGCCAAGGCCGGGCCACCACTTGGAAAAGGCCCGGGCCGGGAGAATACCGGCTAATCTTTAATAATAATAATAATAACAACCAATTGGGTGTCTATTAGTGTCGTAATATAAGAGTTCGGGATACAAAATAAATATTAAAATAAAATATCTTTAATATTATATAAAAATCTTTGGTCTAGAGGTATTCTGTAAATATTAACGTCTGATAATATACACATACATGTTACAATAATAAATAATTTTTTTTATATTTTATTTAAAAACTTTACAGCTTACTATTAAATAAAAAGATATAAAATGGGTACAGTAGGATCCTCAATCCTACACAACATACACTAACAATCCTACACAACATACACTAACAATCCTACACAACATACACTAACAATCCTACACAACATACACTAACAATCCTACACAACATACACTAACAATCCTACACAACATACACTAACAATCCTACACAACATACACTAACAATCCTACACAACATACACTAACAATCCTACACAACATACACTAACAATCCTACACAACATACACTAACAAGTTTTAACAACACATTGTCATTGACATAAAAGAGGTTACCCATATACACTCACAAAATTTTCCATATAACATACTACTATAATATAAACAATATAAACTATATAACTATATAAACTATATAAAATATAAACTATATAAACCTTTCAGATTTGTATAGTTAACATACTATGACTGACATATGACAAAGGTTCACAACCTTCACAGTAGATAATCAGAGGAATGACCTACATCACAATCTCAGTTGAAAAAAAAATAAAATACATGCACTTCCCAAAATTAACCCTATACAATAAGAATTACCTAAAAACATACATACGTGCCTCACTACAATCCTTCTTTAAGCATTGAAAAAAAATGAAAATCCTAAGCCTCACACTTATACTAAATAAATATTAATAAATATTAGTAAATATTAATACAGCCTCTTCCACCGGCTGAGCACATTATATAAAGTAAGAGACTAAACCATACTCTCCCATTACAAACATATTTATGTAACGAGTATTGTGTATACATTACAAATTTATGGAAGTCATTAGCGTTCCATCTCTCATCAACTGGATGAGCACATTATATAATGCTAAAATAAAGTCAGTACTAAACACAAACAACAATTTAAATAACCTCTCATTGCGAAACGATTATCGCACATGAAATATGCCCAATAAAGGCTATAAACGCACACTCTACATAAGCCCAAAAGCTCTTCAAGGTCTTACACCAATAATCTTGACACCATTCACACTTAATACATGAAGAAGGTCATGATGACCCTGACACATCAAACACAGTATTCTCCATTCGTTACTACGTAATTACTTGATATCACCTTTGCTTTCTGTGCCCACTTGCATGCTACATACACTTATGCCACACATCTACACCTTCTATACCCACATACACCTCACTCTCACCCCTCCCCAGGAGGCGACCCCGCTGTGTCCCCCTGAATTCCCCCTTCTCGTATGTAATCCCCAAACCCCCACCCCTTACTCACTCAGCCCAAGTCGCAGATTCATGAGAAACCCTAACGTTAACATTCTATACCCTTCCGAAAAATCCTTCTCCCACCTCCTCCCATACAGTTCTCTATTACGACACATCGTACGATAAACCGTTACCGCTAGTACCCGCCTCAGCACCTCACAATTCCCCCTCCCCCTCATCACCCACGACATATATATATAATCCACTATTATATAATCCAAAGCTCTTATAACACTCTCATCGAACCCTCCCACATTTAGGCTTAGTGCACGCAGAACCGACACCCCTCGGCCCCCAACCCACTGTACAACCCTACTTAACCAATACCTAACACCCTCTAGTCCCCCACCGCCGTCTCATCCTCCCCGCAGATTCCACACTTTCCGCCCACAATTACCCCTCTGGTTCTTAGTACCTCCCCCGACGGTAGTATGCCATGCAGAAAACGATACGTTACCTCCCTTACCCTAGGCTTTAACTTCAACTTGCTAAACCTATACCAAATACTCTTCCATGCATACATGGGGAACAATCCCTCAACTGGTACAACAATCCTTTCTGCAAGCAGCCTACACAAAACCCCTACTCGAATTTTATTGGGTTCTCTAACCAACATCAAAGCCCTCTGAACAGTTTCACATTCCCTCAACTCCACACCACCATACAACTTACCCAACCTATCATGTACTTTTCCCAGCTGCCCTCCACTCACACCTTCGCGCAAAACCTCCCATTTAAGAAACACACATTTAATCCTCCTTCTCAGATCCATCAACCCCAACCCACCCTGGCGCACAGGTAACATTACAACCTCTCTCCTCAGCCAATCGCACCTTGAACCCCACAGAAAGTTAAACACTCGTCTCAGAATTCCCACAATCGCCGTCCCTGTTAATGGGAACATTCAAATTCAAATTCAAATTCAAAGTTTATTCTCTATAAGGATTACAATGCTGAGTTTACAGAAATTCGGTTATTGTTTGGTTTACATGTAGTAAAATTGTGATTACAGAGTGTACCACTAGAACGCTTAGCATGGCTAGGCATTTCGGGCATACTTAGTTTTATTCTTAATTGTAAAATATTACAAATTATGAGGTAAGTTGGTATCATGGCTAAGTGACTAAATACTAGTTTGTGAGTTTAGCAATATGAATGCTTTTGTTTTGGCACAGTACATAGTTTCAGTATTGGAGTATCACAGGATTCATTATTTTAAGACTGAGATTAATATTTCTGTTTATGGTCAAATACGTGCCAAACCTTACTATACAATAATACATTTATAACAATCACTCGTTGTAGGAGAGTCAGATGATGAGGCCGCAATGCACCCAGACGCCCCTGAATCCTTTCCATTAATCTGTTCGAATTTTCCTCTCGAGCAGCATCCAAGTCATCCTTATAGGTGATACCACAAATTTTTAAAGACACCGTTTGTTTCCTCACAACGTTACATCTCCCCCCCCCTCCACCCCATCACCCAACCCCATGATCATTGACTTCTCTCTATTTACCTGCATCCCTGTTGCATTTCCGAACTGTTGCACATCATCCAAACACCCAACGCCATCCCCTCTCGAACCAAGACTGTTGTATCGTCTACATATCCTATTATTCCAGGCCACACTTTCCCGACCTCCCCCACACCTCCACTCGTGTCACATACACAACGTTCAACCATTCTATAGAAGGGGTCCTGAATGCACGCAAACAACATTTGTGACATGGGACACCCCTGCCTAAGTCCCCTACCCATTACAATCTTCTCCCCCAAGCATCCATTAATCTGTACCCTCATCTTAGCTCCATTGTACAACGTGGTTACCCAATTAACTATTTCTTCCCCATAACCCTGCCTCCTAAGTATAGCTTCCAATGCTCCCCTTTCCACCCTGTCATAGGCCCCCTGCCAGTCTAAGGCCAACAACGCCGCCCTCCCTCCCCCCCCCCTTTTGACTCCACAAAACTTCTCAATATTCCATGACCCTCAATCATCAACCTTCCAGGCAAACCATACTGCGTTTTCGAAACCACTCTCCCTACCACACATTTAAACCGATTACCCAAGACTTTAGCGAACAACTTATAATCAGCACATAACAGAGATATGGCACGGTACTCCTTGAGGGTGTGCTGCCCCTTACCCTTCTGGACCAACACTACAACTGCTGTTGCTTGCTTGTCCCCCATCACACCCTTCTCCTTCATCTGATTAAATAACCTACCCATGAATCCCCTTATCACCTCCCAATGTTGAAGGTAAAATTCAGCCGGGAGACCGTCTATTCCCGGTGCTTTGCCCTTCCTCATTCCCCTTAAAGCCAACTCTATTTCCTCTTCCGTTATTACCCCCCCTAAAGCCTTTCTATCACTATTCCCTAAATTACACGTCACATACACCCCTTCATACCATTTATCCGCATACGCACACATTCCTTTCGTAGTTAGTATCTCCTGTCCCATTCTATAACCCCCCGCCATCTCATGGACCTCTAACCTCGGAATAGCTGTAACCCGCTGTCTTTGTTTTTGACGTCTCAACACACACGTCGATGGCTTGTCTCCCCAAAGCACCTCCTCTACCCCTGCCTGCACCCTTACCGCTTGAAACCTCTCATTTTGTAACTCCCTCAGTCTCCCCTTGACCTCGACTATTTCATCCATAGGATAGTTGCCCCCCACAGCCCCCTTCCCATAACAGTCCCTTAACCTGTCCTCTAAATAATTTGAAAGGCCATATTTTAAGTCATTTATACGTTTGCCCACCCCCACATATTTCCTAATCCTTTCTTTGGCTACACAATCCCACCATTGTACGACATCTACCACTCCCTGTACCTCCTCGCTAAGCTCCTTCCATAGGACAGAAAATCCCACTAACCCCTCCTCATCACTCGATGCACTTGCATTTAATTTCCAGTAACTCCTGTATATTTCCGCAAGCTCCTCCCACCCAACCTCCACCAACACTGCTCTATGATCCGACCATGCTACTTCAACAGTTTTGAAAGATCTCACTACAACCCCGTGAGAAAGATACACTATCTAACCTCGCTGCATACCCTCTCATAACAAATTTATGCTGTCTCCCACGCCCCCCCCCCTCGAATGCGTCCCTTAACCTAATATCCCTCAATAAATCTCGTAGGGCCACCGACACATAACCTGCCCCTTTCGGTTCCACATCAGCCCTCCTAATGACGCAGTTCCAATCATCTCCTACTATTGCCACCTCCAGTAATGCACGGAAAAAAAACACAAGGTCCTCACACACAAACTCCTGCTTCACCTGTACGTTATTCTCTGCAGGCGCATATACGCTAATAAAGGCCACACGTTTTCCCATCCACAAACCATCTACGCGCAACACCCTTCCCCCTCCCCCCCCTCACTTCTCAGTAAAACAAACGGGCTCGCCTCCCTGATTAATATACCCACCCCTCCTTTCAAACGGGCAGATGGCAGGGTTACCACCCGAAACCCTTCCATCTCCAACACCCTACCCTCCTTAAAATTATGCTCCTGAAGGAACACAACATCCACTCTAAATTTATTCAGAAACATTCTAAACCATTCTCTCTTTACACTATTACACAAACCATTAACGTTTACTGTCATACACCGGAGGCCTATTAAAGTTTCCATCCCTGCCTCCTCTCTTCACTCTTCCTATGGGCACCAGAACGTGTGGGACCACTTGTCACCTGCACACTTCCCTCTCTCCCCCCCCCTTCTTTCGGTGCCTCCTGTCATGGCCACCACTACCTTCACCTTCTGCCCATATTTGCTTCCCAGTCCGCTGCGCTGGCGTTAGGACATCATCTGAATCCGACGCAGGGGCTCTCTTGTGACAGGCGCATCCTCCATGGCTTGGTCTGGGGATGCCTCACAATGTACCTCAACCTCCACTGTACACAGTGGCAATGATCTCGGTGACACCTCAGTCACGCTGTCACTCCCGTCGTCTGAATAGTTCTGTTGTTGATGCACCACAGCCTTCAACTCGTCTTCTACCACCTTTCCAGGAGCAGCCACCTCCTCAGGCGGTGACAAGGACTTCAGAACCTCGGCTAATTCCTCCTCAATTTCCAACACTTCCTCCTGTACTTTTTGCGCGACCCGATCCACTGGAAGTGTCTCTGGGCCACGAAACTGGTCAAGGGCCTCACCCTCTCCCCCAGCCTTATGCGCCTCATCCACTATCTCGCTCCATAGACGACCACGCCCTCCTTCACGTCGTTGATCATCACCTGCTCCCTCCGGTGTAGAAGCTGATGTCTCCGCCCCTGGGCCAGGAGCTTGTTGCCGCTTCCCACACTCCGCCGCTATGTGATCATATTCCCCGCATAGTCGGCATGTACACCTTTGCCCGGCGTATGACACCATGACCTGTGTCCTGAATTCTTTTAGGTACACGTAAGACGGTATGGGGTGTCGCAATGTCATTTTTAGGTTAAAAGTGCCCTCCGGCAGACCTGTGTAGGCACCCGTCACCCACTTACCATGCTGGGCCAAATGAACAGTTCCGTATTCCTCAAAAACTTTTCTGATATCTGTCTCATCAGCCTCAAAGGGGACATTACCCAGTTTAATCCATGTGTAATGTCTTGATACATCGATCATCCTCACACGAACAGCTGGTGTTGCATCAAGACTTACGTCCTGAAAACGGTTGACCAACGACTCATAAACCGTTGCTGAGAGCAGTTTCACAAAAAATCTACGTGCTCCGTTCAATGCTACTCTGTACAACTCGCCATCCTGAATGCCATACGCGTCTCTGATGATTTTAGGTAGTAAAACCTGGGCTGAAGCTGACGTTATTGCCCCACTGAGAAGTTCAACGCCGACAGTGTTGATCCTGGGTCTGTAACTGAACGCCATGTTGACTAATGGTAGTTCTCCTGGGCTGACGACAGAGGCGCGACAAGCACCACCTCACACTACTGCAGTCAGGGAACTGAAGTGCGTTTGCGCAGGAGGTCTACACGGCCCAAGAGCGATGCAGACAATATTTATAATTAGCATCTTTGTACAAACAAATCCTAAAATAATAAATTATAATTCATGACCCTACCACACACAGGATACAACTTTGACACTACTGTGTCACTATATATATATATATATATATATATATATATATATATATATATATATATATATATATATATATATATATATATATATATATATATATGCTAAAATAATAAATTATAAGTAACATCTTTGTACTTATATAATAAGTTGTAATTAATTCATCTCACACCCGCATAGCGTCTTTCTTCTCAGAGGCCAGCCTGTCGACACTATTCAGTGTCACACTACAATCCTATCTTCTTTAGTGTCACACGACACCCTCGTCTCTCAGTGTTCCACTACGATCCTATTATCTTACTTCAGTGTTACACTCTGTCATACTTCCGTCAGTGTCACACTACGATCCCAGCCCATTTCAGTGTCACACTCCAACCTTATCTTCATACAGTGCCACACTAAAGCGTCAGCATGACTTGGCCCGCAGTTGACTAGAGTCGGTGGTGAGTCCGTAAACATCACCAATTACTGAGTAAGGAGATCTTCTTGGAGAGGGAATGCCAGTGACACTACGATCCTATCTTCCTTCAGTGTCACACGACACTATCTTCTCTCAGTGTTCCACTACGATCCTATTATCTTACTTTCAGTGTTACACTCCGTCATACTTCCTTCAGTGTCACACTACGGTCCCAGCCCTTTTCAGTGTCACACTCCGACCCTAGCTTCTCTGTGTCACACGGGAACAGGCCATATGTATACCGTGACGGTCAAGTGAATACTCTCTAAGACCAGTTGATATACACCGTAAGGTAGTCTGGTGAATACTGCTTGCAGAACACACTATGTTACGAGTTCACTGAATGCGGCCGTCAAGTAACTGAGACCATCAGACTCAGTGAGCTGCGGTGACCGCTCCTAAAGCCAGTAGAAGCCAGTAGATATATACCATAAGATGGTCAGATGAATACTCTCTACTGCCAGTAGATGTGTATCGTAAGGTGCTCTGGTAAATACTTCTTCTAAGGCCGGCTCAGCAGTCCCCACATTGGGTTTGATGACGTACCCTAGATGACGTAACCTGCCGGCCGGCAGGTTAACAATTGAACGGCTAGTTTTGGCAGGAGGCAGCCACAGTGTCTTAAACTTTTTATAAACCCACAAAAATATACCTTGCTTGTATACAGTGATAGTAAAGGTGCTTAACTGAACGTCAACTGACTATATGCACCATAAGTGATAAAAAAAATACATGTGATGTCACCGGGTGACAGGGCAACATATTTTTTTTTATATTTTATTAATAAAATCCATACAACAAATATAAATCAAAATGAGAAAGCGTTACCAGGTCTGCTATCCAACAAACAATATTACATACACACATCAGTGTTCTGTGTAAAAGCAAAACCCCTTCCCAATTCCTAGGATACAGACCAAGACGTATAATATCAACAAAACATAATGGAGCTACCCTGCAAAACAAAGCTATACCGTGGTTACAAAAAAAAAAAAAAAAAAAAAAAAAAAAAAAAAAAAAAAAAAAAAAGTATCCACGATATGTAAAAATCTGTGTCTGCATAATACACTGGAAATAATCGTACTGCTTACAGTAATGCATGGCATAAACAATAGAATTACAACTGACGTAATACACAGAAACTTTTACTATGGTTATCCTAAAGCAGTCGTCCATCAACCCCCCCCCTCCCCGGCAGGATCCCACTTCACCCCACCAATTTATTCCCTACTACCAAATGTGCTTTCTACCGATCCATACCTTGTAACAAAAGTGGAATAGTCAATATCATCAGTAAGATATCGAGAGGCATGTAATATACAGTACTTGGCACAATAATGGACCACTCAAGAAGACCGCATCATATAAAGTATAGCACAACATAGGAAAGAAGTGTTTTTTGAAACAAACATGTTAAGACTATTACCCACTTAAAACTTCTATATAAAGCATCTCGTTACACACCATACCAATAATTAAAACACAAATCTTCCAGCACACACTTTACGACTCGCAGGTCGCATTACATACATTGCTGTGACTCTTACGTACTGACTTAGTAAAACCAGTACTAACAGGTGCACACAGAATACATCTCAAAAACAATTGCATTACAAAACTCCAAACAATTCACACTATATGCAACTAACACCAACCTGGGAAATTAGAAAATTTTGTAAAACATTAACATTAAACACGGCGTAGCCTCTGTTGGTGACTTAGTGGTTCAGCATGACTCAGCATAAGAAAACCATACCGTGGTTCTGAGTACCACTCCCCCCCCCTTTCTCAGACTATGATACTCAATCACGCCAGCAAGACACTATACCCCAGACCACACAAAAGTTCCCTTCCTTCACCCTACATTACACCCAGATTCACCATACACACCAAATAAAACATACAGTCCAGATGCCAAAAAACCTAACTCTTCTCTCCCCCCCTGGGAGACCAACCCCTAGGCTCCACCAAGGGATTATACCTACCCCCACCTCATTACTCCCGTAACGTTTCCATCGTTAGATTCCTATACCCCAATGAAAAAGCTCCCTCCCAGCATTGCCCATATATCTCTCTATTCCTACATTTCGTCCTATAAACATGACACATCAGCGCCTTGACACGCATCGCACCCCTAAGCCCCCGCATACCCCATGACACATATAAATAGTCAAGTACCAAATATGACACAGAACGTCGTACAGCATCTGAGCAATCTCCCATTTCAAGACTCAAAACTCTAAGCATCGACAACACCCCCCCCTCCCACTCTTCGGAGAACACCCTTGAACCAATTCCTAACCTTATGTAACCTGGCACAAAAGTATACGACATGAAACGCCATGTCCGGCCACCCACACCACGCACAGGTCTGATCCTGGGTCATTCCCATAATGTACAATTGTGCCTTGGACGCCAAAATCCCGTGGAGGAATCGGTAACCAGTTTCCCTAACCCGTGGTTGTAAGCGCAATTTCTTGAACCCCTGCCATATAGTCTTCGAATGATATCCTGGGAAAATCTCAGCACCGATGACGTCTGCCGATGTTATACCTATATTATCTAGTTTACCTGCCTTAACTCTCACAGGGTTTTGCACCATCAATAAGTGCCGTAACATTGCTTCGCACCTTGTGAGGTCCTTCCCGACAAACCATCGTCGAACCTCCCTCATCACTGCATCAACTCTCGCTCCCCTGACCCCACCCCTTGTTAGGAATTCCTGTCGTACATATATGCCCATTAGACGATTGTGTAGTGGTATTAGCCCCATACCTCCCCGAGTTACGTGCGTCATAACTATGTCCTTCCCTAACCAATGCCTACGGTAACCCCATATGAAATCCAAAGCCTTCCTCTGTAACCGCAACACATCGTCCATCATCAATGGATAGACCGCTGAAACAAACCATAATTTACTATACACCAGTACATTGACAACGATTACTCTTTGGTGTAATGTTACATCACCTGGTCTCCATCCTGCCATCCTACGAATTGCAGCTGTAACTACAATGGACGAATTAAATGCACGTGCCGCCTGTTCGTCATTGCAAAAATGCACACCGCAGATCTTTATCCGCTCAACGGTTCTCCACCCATACTCCGTACCTAACGTCCCGCTCACCCAGGACCCCACCTCCAAAAGTTTGGATTTTTCTCTATTAATGCACATGGAAGACGCATCACTAAAAAACCTTATAACCTTATTTATGAACGCTAAACCATTCCTACTATGCACCAAGATGGTGGTATCGTCCACATAACCTAAAATTTCTACTGCTTCTTCCTGCGCACAATCCTCCCCCCCCCACCCATTACCAATCTATAAAAGGGGTCCTGCAAACAGGCAAACAAAAGCTGCGAGAGGGGACACCCCTGCTGCAGCCCCCACCCCATGCCTATCGCGGACCCATCCTCCCATTGACCTGTACCCATAACTGTGCCTCCGTATATAACATACGTACCCACGCTACTATTTCTTCCCCGAAACCCTGCTTCAATAATATAGCTAATAATGTTTCCCTATCCACATTGTCAAAAGCCTTTTCCCAATCCAATCCTACGACTCCGCCTCCACTACAATCTTTCACGAAACTTTTGAGGCGTCAATGACCATCTCTCATAGATCGGCCAGGAATCCCGTATTGCCCTTCCCATATTACCTTGTCCAAAACTTGTTTCATCCGGTTTGCCAAAATACGCGCAAAAATCTTATAATCCGCCCCCATCAACATGATGGGCCTATATGCCTCCAAAGATTCGCAGACCTCGGCCTTTGGTACCAATACTACAACACCCAACCCCGCTTCACCGCCCATGCTACCTCTAGTTTTCATTGAATTGTAAAGTCGAACCAACATGTGTTTTAACAGTTCCCAATGAACTACATAAAAATCACCTGGTATCCCATCCCAACCAGGTGATTTCCTCAGTGCCTGTCCCTGAACAGCCTTGGAAACCTCCTCCTCCGATATATAACCCTCCATGTCCTCTCGATCCACGTCTCTCAAATTTGCCACTATGCCACGCAGTAAAGCTTCCCTCGCCTCTCGATTCCCCTCTCTACCCTTCCATTTTCTCTCAAACCATTGGTCTGCATAGGTCCCTATGCTCTCAGTAGTAACTAGCCTTTGTCCTTTATGATAACCACCCATGTCATCACCGACCACTACTGACAAAACTGTCGTCGCCACACGTCTCATTCTGAAACTACGCAGAACCCCAACAGAGGGTTTATCCCCCCAAAGCACCTCCTCAATCCCAGCTCGCACCCTCAAAGCCTGAAATTTATCATTCTGAATTTCCCGTAATTGACTATGTAGGCACTCTATTTCCGCTAGGTCATACCTCCCGCCTGTACCATAACAATCCCTCAGCTGTCCCTCTAAATACTTTTGCTTCCCATATCTATAACACGCCTCCTCCTTCCCTAATCGTCTATAAAATCCCTGTATTGCATGTTTCGCCTTTGAATGCCACCACTCTACAACATCCTCTATCCCATTCCCGTTATTCCAGAAGTCAACCCACCATAACCTGAAAGCTTCCACAGCATCGACTCCTTGCAACAAACTGACATTTAATTTCCAATAACTAGTAAATACACGGATAGCGCCCTCCCACTCTAGTGTTACCAGAACACCACGGTGATCTGGAAACCCAGATCAAGACAATCGACCCTGCCACTATGGATTAAGTTGGTGATATAAACCCTGTCCAACCGCACAGAGTAACCCCTTCTACAAAACGTATGTTCCACATTCCACCCGTCGCTACCCACAACATCCAGTACACAAATCGCCTGCAATACCTCACGTAAAACCTTTAAATTACACCCCCCACCACGCGGTTCGACGTCTTTTTCCCGGATCACACAATTCCAATCACCTGCAATGACAGAAACTAAGGGTAGACTTCTGAGAAAATAAACCAAAACATCGCGTACAAAATCCTCATTTACTCGTCGATTTGTTGTCGCTGGCATATATACTCCCACGAAACCCACCTGAATGTTCCCCCATGAACCCACCACACGCACAACCCGGCCCCCTCTGCCCCACTCCCATGCTACGAGCTTAAAAGGGCTGGTCTCCCTTATGCCTATCACAACCCCACCCTTGAGATTATCCGAATTTCCCGCATAGCACTTGTACCCTTGCACACGTAATTCACTACCACACCGAAAATTGTGTTCCTGTATAAAAAAAACGTCAACATTCATACGTCTGAGCGATACCTCTACCCAACGTTTCTTGACCTCTGCTCTGAGGCCATTGACATTCATTGTTATACACTTGAACTCTCTGGTTAGGTTTTCTCATTTCGTTTTCCTATCACCTTTATACCTGACTTGGACTTGCCACTGCTGCACCTGCCCGTTTTCCCCACACTCCCACTTAACTTCTCTAAGGGGGGGTCCCTTAACTCCCTTGGCTACATCAGCCCACACCATTTTACAAGACCTTTGACCCGGTGTTAAGACATCGTCCTCCACAGGTGTACTAGGCCTCTTACGTGACACTCCCTCATAGTCCATAAGCCCATCGCTGTCCGTTCTATGTACCTCGACATCCGTCACCACCACAGACGTAAAAGTCGTACGCCTTTCCTCACCGCCCACACGTCCCGCTAGACCATGGTCGATCACAGGCGACACCGCCAATGTAGGCGGTAAACCCTCTAACGCCGGGCTATCGAGGATCCTCTGTAAGTCTTCAAAACTGGGCAATATCAATGGCGTTTGTGCCTCCTCTTCCACCGGAGGTGACGCACTGTCCACGCACCCAATCGCCTCGATCTCCGACGCCGGTGGTAGCGTCGAGACGATCCCCTCTGCAGCATCCACTGCTTCACTCCACTTTACATCCGCTGGTAAAACCTGCAGCACGTCGTCCACCATTGTCGGCTTCTGATGGGCCAGCTCATCCTCCTCCATCGTATCTTTGGATGCAGTGTCTGTCAGGTCCGACCGTTGTTTCCCTCGTCGGTGCTCACAAGACGCCGCCATATGACCCGTTGCACCACACAGTCGGCACGTCCGAACCTGGCCCGGGTAGGTTACGTAGACCTGCGTCTGAAAATCCTCCAATATGACAAACGAGGGAATTGGATGTCTCAATGTTATTTTCATAGAAAAGGAACCTGCGAGCATACCAGCATAAAAACCCTGGGACCAACGCCCAATTTGGACAGCTTGTACGGTGCCATAGCGCCCAAAAGTCCGACGGATGTCCACCTCGTCTGCCTCGAAGGGGATATTACGTAGACGAACCCACGTATAACTTGCAGATACATCACGCAGGCGCACCTCCAGACTAGCGTTGATGACAATCCGTTTTTCTTGAAAGGCATCCACAACACTCACATACGCAGCAGACGACACAAATTTCACAAAAATTCTCGCGTTGCCGTTCAAAGAAATCCCATATAAATCCTCACGTGGGATTCCATATGTATCTCTTATCACAAGAGGCAGAATGACGTCAGCGGTGTCCTGGTATATTGCACCTTTCAACAATTCTACACAGACAGTGTTTACTCTTCTTCTGCGCTCCGCCATCTTGAGAAAACAAAACTTCTCAATACAGACACCAAAGGGCACCAGCCGCACGCTCTGCGTCCGCCCTCACCAACAGCTGGGTGAGAACTGTATACATGTGATGTCACCGGGTGACAGGCCAACATATTACCCCGCAAAAGCTGCTGCCCAACGAACTTGAATGCCCAAAGATTACAATATAGGACATTATACATCTCAACCGTCCCCCTCACAGCGGTATGTCATCCACTACTGTTAACAAACATGAGTAGAGAACTGAAGGAGACTTATTCATCTGTGTGGAGATCTTTACTAAAAAAAACTAAGGAGCAGCATACATCGCACAATGAACAAGTCTCCCTCAATGAGGGTAAACTCGCATTTCCGGTCGGTGAGCAGATGCTGGATGCTGAGCGGATCTTCATCTGACAAGACACATATCTGAGCATTATTATCTCACTACGATACATGATTTTTATTCTTCATTACAAATATTAAAGTTTTTACCTAGAAGTTACATAGAGCCATCTCCTGAAATCACCGTGGCATCAGCCCGGTCCCAGACCAGGCCTTCTGGTTGCTTACCTGATCAATCAAGTTCTTGGTAGTCGACTGCAGCTCAACGTATGCATCGCAGCCCGGCTGATCAGGAACATATTTGATGAACTTGTTGAGTTCTCGCTTGAAGACAACCGAGGGTCTGCTCATAATTCACCTTATGTATGAAGGGCGTTGAAGAGTCATGATTGCCTTGTACTTACCGAATTCTTTCTCAGTGTGCTCATCATTTCCCTGCTCCTCATCGGAGGCATGTTACATTGTCTCCCAAGGCTTTTTTGTATATACTCGTACTGATTTCGGTGTGTTGATTTGGGAACAATTCCTGCAAGATCTTCCAAGTGAAGAATATCATGTATCTTTCTCGCCTACGTCTAAGAAATACAGTTAGAGGGACTGCAGGTGCTCCCAGTAGTTAAAGTACATGACTGAGCGCATACCAGCTGTGACGCTCTCAGTATTTTGCAATTCTGTAATGTCTCCCTCTTTGAAGGGGAATATTAGAACAGCATTATTCAAACTTAGAGAGAGTGTCATGTTTGACTTGACGTCACTTGTTTTGAAGGTTCTATTTATCCAGTCTACAATTTTCCTTGGAACTGCGATAATGACATTGTTGTGTTCCATGTTTGTGATATCTTCTGACATTATCAGTCCTAGGACTCTCATATTAGACTTACGCTCCATTGAGTGATTTTGAGTTTGTATGGAATCTATTTCAGAATAATTTTTTAAATTAAAAATAGAGTGAATTTCTCATGAAATAAACATTTCCCTTTGAATGTGAAGTCTGTATGTTACAGAATAAACATTCTAACGTTAAAATGAGACTGATTCTAGAGAGAACAATAACAGTTAATTATCAGTATAAAAACAAAGACAATCCAAACAATGGAGCTCACAACATGGAAGAAAACCTATAATCAAAACTGGTTTCATACTAGCTAACAGTAAGACACTTTCTAGAGATCATTAACTGGACTTTATATACTAAACCATAACTAGAAAAGTGTGGTAACCATTATCTCTTTCCTTGTCCTGAATACAGCATATTCCCCCAACAAAAATATACTAGATATAAACCCGAAGTGAATCCACGAGTTAACATGGGAAAAAAACGACAGGAGATACGAAGAGAAGTCTATATTTCGGTCTCACACTGAGGCCTTCTTCAGATAACTGTGTTAATGCTGTTAACAGTTGGTGACACTAATATCATCTGTATTATTTAATTATTCCTCCTAAAACGTCACAATTACCAATACTGAGAAAATACTAAAATTTTGCACTTAGTTCAATTGCTTTAAATGCGTCTCGAATATTATAATTGTATTCTGGTTATTAGTCCTCTTAATGTGTATTTAATGGATGTTCTGTAATGAGATTTAAAGTTGGAAAATTTTTCAATATTTTGGAACTGTCTCAAAAAATTTCTAACACTTTTAGCATAAAATTACTAAATTTTTCTGTACGCAATACTAGCTATGTCAGTTTGATATATTATGAAGATCAAATACTCGGGAATATCTGATTTAGCTTACGAAAATATACAGCTTGATTGTTGCGTCTGGCAGCGCTGTATTTCCATACCCCACACAAGAGTTGAACCCCACGTAAAGGTTTCATACCCCACACAAGAGTTGAACCCTACCTGAAGGTAAAAAACCCCACACAAGAGTTGAACCTTACCTGATGAACCTTACCTGAAGGTTCCATACCCCACACAAGAGTTGAACCCTACCTGAAGGTTCCAAACCCCACACAAGAGTTGAACCTTACCTGATGAACCTTACCTGAAGGTTCCAAACCCCACACAAGAGTTGAACCCTACCTGAAGGTTCCAAACCCCACACAAGAGTCGAACCTTACCTGAAGGTTCCAAACCCCACACAAGAGTTGAACCCTACCTGAAGGTTCCATACCCCACACAAGAGTTGAACCCTACCTGAAGGTTCCATTCCCCACACAAGAGTTGAACCCTACCTGAAGGTTCCATTCCCCACACAAGAGTTGAACCCTACCTGAAGGTTCCATTCCCCACACAAGAGTTGAACCCTACCTGAAGGTTCCATAACCCACACAAGTGTTGAACCCCACAAAGGTTTCATACCCCACACAAGAGATGAACCCCAAGTGAAGGTTCCATACCCCACACAAGAGATGAACCTCACGTATAGGTTCCATACCCCACACAAGAGTTGAACCTCACGTGACGTTTCTATACCTCCTCATATGAGATGAACCCCACGTGAAGGTTCCATACCTCATACAAGAGCTGAACCCTCTATAAAGGTTCATACCTCACACAAGAGTTGAACCCTACATTGTTTCATACCCCACACAAGAGTTGAACCCCACGTGAAGGTTCCATATCCCCACACAAGACTTGAACCCCCTGTAAAGGTTCCATACCCCACACAAGAGATGAACCCCATGTGAAGGTTCCATACCTCACACAAGAGTTGAACCTCACGTGAAAGTTCCATGCCTCCACACATGAGATGAACCCCACGTGAAGGTTCCATACCCCACACAAGACATGAACCCCACGTGAAGGTTCCATACCTCATACAAGAGTTGAACACTCTGTAAAGGTTCCATATCTCACACAAGAATTGAGCCCCACGTGAAACTTTCCATGTGTCACACAAGAGTTGAACCCCAGGTGTAGGTTCCATACCTCCACACAAGAGTTGAACCCCACGTGAAGGTTCCATACTTCCACACAAGAGTTGAACCCCACGTTGTTCAATACCCCACACAAGAATTGAACCCCCACACGAAACTTTCCATGTATCACACAAGAGTTGAACCCCACTTATCATTTTCCATACTCCTCCTAATAACTGAATCTTACGACGTACAACCTCTCGTAAGATAAAATCCCCTGGTAGAGGCACCCCGTTGGTGAGCTTCAAGTGGATTACCTCTCAATCACATTTGCTCTGCAGCCAGAATTCCAAGTAGCGCTTTGGATCTAATACGAAATAATAGGAGAACCAACACATATTACCAGGACGCTTCCAGCAGTGGTCATATTAACTCAGGGATACCACTGCTAACTGAATTTGTATTTCTTCTGTAGTGAAATGTTAATAATTTCTTGAGTAAATGATATATGAGAGAGAGAGAGAGAGAGAGAGAGAGAGAGAGAGAGAGAGAGAGAGAGAGAGAGAGAGAGAGAGAGAGAGAGAGAGAGAGAGAGAGAATTACTTTCAAAGTAGCTGTCAAAGCCTAGTTCTCAACGGGAAAGAGTCAGCAAAACGCTATTGGTACAAGTGTTCCACAGGGAAGTGTTCTTGAGACATAGTTATGGAATATGGACTTCAATGACCTTCAACTCATCCCAGAGTCGCATGCATATAAGAATGACTGTACTCTGACATTTATTTTTCCAAGAGAGGAAATGCCATCTGCTGTAAGTTATACAAATCACCAGTTTACTGCTAAGACAAACGATGGGAGGTAACAGTTGCTCCTAAGAAAACACAGATGATGATGGTGTCTAGGCACCATGATGGTAATGCTAGAGAAATGGTATGAATGAATGGAAGAGTGTTGATATCCGGGGATAAATATGATATCCTGACTAGGAAGAACCACGTTGTAAATTTTGCTGCTCGACAGTAAATGCTGCTAGATTCTGTACGAGGCTCAAGTGCGTACTGATACAAGCCTGTATTAGTACGTAAATAATTAATCACAGTCTGCAAAAGAAACTCCAGACCGATGCCGGTCTGGAGTTTAACGACTCACTACCCGCGAGTTCGATCACCGCTCGTACCGTGCTTTCTTTGGTATCGTCACTACCCGCGAGTTCGATCACCGCTCGTACCGTGCTTTCTTTGGTATCGTGTCATTACGATTTCTTGAGTCATGATGACGGCTTTGATGGCTCGTTACGGTCACGCTGGCGAGAGATTCATCTGTAAAAACTTGCATTTGTGTTCACAGTGGGACTTATGCTAATCTTCCTATGGTGTATAAATATAGCTAGTTGGATGAATCTTATTGTAGCCAGCTGGTCCAGTGGCTAACGCGCCGGTCTGGAGTTTCACAACTCACGCACACCGCGAGTTCAATTCCCACCCGAACTGTGATTTGTTTCGTGAGTTTCATAATACTTCTGAACTATGAACTATTCTAGTTCACTCACATTGTTAGGGTTGAAAAAATCAGGGCAATGGGAGGGACTTGAATGAGATGACTCCAGGCAATGGACGAGGTGAGGCCAGACCTCAAGTCGGCTCAGGTCGATGACATTGCCCGTGCTGAACAGAATCGGATGTATTACATAGATGATTCGGGGTGAGGTTGATATGTGGGGTTAGGTCGCCAGGAAGGACCAGCAATAGGTGAGTTTAGCCTGTGAGAAGCTCCCGTGGGTGCTCCATCCCGCTTTGTAGGTGACGTGTGGATTCTACCTCGATTCGTTGGTGAAGGGGAGGCTCTATCCCACTTCCTTGGTGAAGGGGAGCTCTACCCCGCTTTCTTGGTGAAAGGGAGCTCTAACCCGCTTCCTTGGTGAAGGGGAGGCTCTACCCCACTTCGCTGATGAAGTGGGTTGGGTCATCGCTCCACACCTCTGTCCACCTGCGTGAACAGACATTTAACACTCACTACCTCCACTTACAAAACACTGGTAACATTACAAGCCTATGAGAACATTCTCATGGTAAGATACACAAACGTATTTACAATATATATAAGACATACACTAGTTCATGAATTACTGCTAAACCACCACACAAGTGGCATCGTAAGGTAAGACAATACATGATATTACGGGGTAAGACAATGCATAATATTACGAAGTATATATGAGATATTTGCATTTTATACACGATAAAATATGTCAAGATGACTTATCAACTTACATTCCTCCAGTGTTGCTGAGGCGGTATCCAGACGTCTCATTTCCTGTTGCAGTTCTTGCAATCGGGATACAATATCTCGTTGCAAACGTATAAAATAAGATATATCTCTGGAAATGTTCATTCGTCTCCTGACAACGACAGTCTTGTAATATATACGGAATCTACTCATGCTTGGGTTAGTAGAATCTGTTAAAAGAAATGCTCATTTTAATGCTTTACAGTTTACTTTACAAACACACACACACACACACACACACACACACACACACACACACACACACACACACACAAACCTCTATAACCTCCGTCACCACCACCACCAATATCAATGTGCTCACCATCACCACAACCACTATCACCACAACCATAACCATCATTAACACCATCACCACAGACACTACCACCACAATAATCGTCAACGCTTTCACCACCACTAACACCAATATCGCCACAACCACCATATCCCCCACTAACAACTTCACCACATCAATAACACCTCACACTAATGTCCGTGAAACGCACTAATTCTGCTAAAACTCGGATAAAACGCAGCATTTTATGATTATACATTAAATCGGGTAAAACACTACCAGCAATAACACTAAATCTAGTAAAACACCACACACTAATTATGGTAAAACTAGGAAAAAACACCACACAAATTCGGATCAAACACCAACTCACCTGTGTTCCAAGCCATATTGCTTGGAGAAGTTTGTGTGTACACTGCTGCAAGAGGACTGTGTGTACACTATGCTTCAAGAGAACTGTGTGTACACTATGCTTCAAGAGAACTGTGTGTACACTATGCTTCAAGAGAACTGTGTGTACACTATGCTTCAAGAGAACTGTGTGTACACTATGCTTCAAGAGAACTGTGTGTACACTATGCTTCAAGAAAACTGTGTGTACACTATGCTTCAAGAGAACTGTGTGTACACTATGCTTCAAGAGAACTGTGTGTACACTATGCTTCAAGAAAACTGTGTGTACACTATGCTTCAAGAAAACTGTGTGTACACTATGCTTCAAGAGAACTGTGTGTACACTATGCTTCAAGAGAACTGTGTGTACACTATGCTTCAAGAGAACTGCTGTAGAATGAATAAATTCGCCTTCAGCACGATTTCATAGTTCTCTACTAAGGTTGCCTGTTAGTTTTACCATTTGATCGATAACAGTACATTTTATAATTCAATTTTCACCATTACATCCGAAAAAGCAGTAACGCATGGCGCTGGATGTTTGCCGCCTTCACCGAGGTGTTAGCGGAGTTAAACCTGTGATGACACTCTTGTCTAGCATCACCAGGTGTCAGGTGCAATAACCTGTAGGTGCAGCTGATGATGAAATTTTATAACACCAGCACAGGCACCTGAGACCCGTCCTGGTGGGCGCCAGGTGTTTACTGCCTTCATCAAGCATAAACACCTACAGAGACTCACATATCTCTAAATATATATGTTGTTCTACATTCTAAGAAAACACAATAAATGTAACACAATAATAGTAAGAAAACTTATTTCAAAACATACACATTTAATGACATATTCCGTTTTCCTGCTAGAATCATTCTATGTCATTATTCAAATTCAGGAAAATCATATTTCAGCACTGAAACTGTGAAGTTACATCATGGAAAATTAAAAATATTTATTGAATGTAGACTTACGAACCATCTCCTCGAAAGTGACCCACATTAGTATTCGTAAAGAAATAGTCAATCTCAAAGATGTTACATTACCCTGGGAACATACATTATTAATCCTGGATGATATGTTTTTAAAAGATGCTAAAAGATAAATCATTATAGATTGCTTCACCAGAGGAAGGTATATATATATATATGTATCTGTAATCTTGAATACACAGTAGGCTCACTATTGCACTAAATGCCACACATTTTGGTTTGTTTAAAATGTGTGATCTTGGCCAAATTGAGACTATGAGAAAGGCTTACCTAAAGAAATTGTAAATATTTATATAAAATAAGCTATATTTCTTTCGCCATTCGGCTATTTAAT
This sequence comes from Cherax quadricarinatus, assembly GCF_038502225.1. NCBI lineage: Eukaryota > Metazoa > Arthropoda > Malacostraca > Decapoda > Parastacidae > Cherax > Cherax quadricarinatus. The sequence goes on from NC_091313.1 coordinate 35,824,392, forward strand.
GTTGGATTTACTTTCATACACCAGTAAGTCTACAGCTGCCGACAAATACTGAGAGTGAACGTCCTTACCAAATCATTTATCAAAGGACCGATCAAGTGTAATAATATTTAGTGATATGTAGATTCTGTGGGGGTCTTTAGGTGGCATTAAAAGATTTTATGATACTTGCTAAGAAGTTTGATTCTACTATAAGTTTGAAACATGTCAGGAATTTCTTAAGATCTCATAAATAAAGAAAAACACTCTGAGGACTTTAGGTGCTCTGAAGAAAATTTTAGACAGTGTAGATACGAAGGGTGTATCGAGGCTTTTCACGAATAAAGGTCTAGAGTTCCTCAGCAAACTCTTTCAACATTATCTGGAGAGTAAACGCATTAAAATTTATCATGTATTTTCGAATTAAACAAAGGTATCCATTACTGAAAAACTGCTTCAAACGCAGAAGCGTAAAAGTCACTACACAAAACACAGTGAAATATGCAACCGTCTTAAGGGTAATCATGCAGACGTATAATAATACTCCACACTCTTGGTATTGGTAGAAAATCTCCTTTGCAAGTGCATGGAATCACCTCATTGGATGATATTTCTAATCAATTCCAGCGAGGTTCTAACAAAATAACAGTTTAGTAAGAGCTTACCTGTTGCTCAGACAGTACGCTTAGTGCTTAATAAATGGACGTCTACATTTAATAGTGGATTTATCATCCAGAATACAGAAGTTTTTAATATATCTAGAATAAATACTTCTCAACCAGTGATAACATATTGTCTTAAAGACCTGAATGATAAAGAAAAAAACGTTTTATCGATTGTCATATATAGGTTCCTAACGCTTTAATTCGTGGGTGAAAAAAGTAGCCTATTTAAAATGTAAAAAAATCTTCATTGGAAAAAATAAACAATTATTGCTCGTTCTTGCTGGACTTGAGCGAGAACATCGATGACTTGAGCGAGAACATCGATGACTTGAGCGAGAACATCGATGACTTGAGCGAGAACATCGATGACTTGAGCGAGAACATCGATGACTTGAGCGAGAACATCGATGACTTGAGCGAGAACATCGATGACTTGAGCGAGAACATCGATGACTTGAGCGAGAACATCGATGACTTGAGCGAGAACATCGATGACTTGAGCGAGAACATCGATGACTTGAGCGAGAACATCGATGACTTGAGCGAGAACATCGATGACTTGAGCGAGAACATCGATGACTTGAGCGAGAACATCGATGACTTGAGCGAGAACATCGATGACTTGAGCGAGAACATCGATGACTTGAGCGAGAACATCGATGACTTGAGCGAGAACATCGATGACTTGAGCGAGAACATCGATGACTTGAGCGAGAACATCGATGACTTGAGCGAGAACATCGATGACTTGAGCGAGAACATCGATGACTTGAGCGAGAACATCGATGACTTGAGCGAGAACATCGATGACTTGAGCGAGAACATCGATGACTTGAGCGAGAACATCGATGACTTGAGCGAGAACATCGATGACTTGAGCGAGAACATCGATGACTTGAGCGAGAACATCGATGACTTGAGCGAGAACATCGATGACTTGAGCGAGAACATCGATGACTTGAGCGAGAACATCGATGACTTGAGCGAGAACATCGATGACTTGAGCGAGAACATCGATGACTTGAGCGAGAACATCGATGACTTGAGCGAGAACATCGATGACTTTAGTAGAATCTATGTAAAATGCCTCATATAAATCGTATATTTGAATTGTTAAGAATCTTAAAGAGAAGAAATTACCAATAAACCCGAATATTATTAAAAAAATATTACAAAGAAACGAAATTCTTGGCCAGTGAGATGGACAGCTAATGTAAGAGGAATTGTTTATTGAGCGTCAGAGGAGGAAATTATTGTGTTACCACTGAGAGTCAAATTTATTTCTAAATTGTTTAGTAAAATATGATAGAATTTTATCTCGTTCCAACCTCCGTTATGGATCGTAAAGTATATCACAACACGGTAAAGTAGACGATAAACACGGGAGAAAATACGATGATCCGAGGTGGGAAATCTAATTTTTGTACGAGTGTACGTCGGAAACGAGTGAAAAGATTAAACTCCTCCACACGCAACTCTATTAAACTACCTAAGAAAAAGGAATACCTCATTTACGCCAGGACTCGATTCGGTTAAACCTCCCAAAACCCAAGACTTGATGAGTTTTATACACTTGAGAGTTTTACCCCAAAATATTGAATATATCAGGTCCATGATTAATGTTCTGAAAAACAATCTATTGATTAGCTGCTGAGAGGACAATGGCGATCTTATTAGTACTATTTCCGGATACAATATTATTGAGGTATTAAATACATTAGCCGAAAATCACGGAAAATTGCAAGATATTCGATTCTGGGGATTTATCAGAAATACGTCATTTTTTAAACATTATGAGTATTCATCCAGAACTTATGAGAAATCCCAGGGCTCGTGGACGAATTAAGGTCCAAGGTGGTTTAAAATCTCGAGATACAAAATCGACTAAAAACAATGCAATGCGATGGATTCCCTATTAGGTGCTTATAACCGTTTTGTTTTAATGAATTTATTTCGTAGAGGTGATGCGGGTGTGTAGGTTAGATGTCAGAATATATATTGTATGTGAATAGTGATGCTAATACTGACCTGTTTCCAGCTAACATACCGTCCATTTTTCTCAGTATGATTTTTACACCCATTGTCCTGGATAGCAATGTTTCATCCGAGGTAACTGAAGAATATATGCCCCAAGACTCTTTATATACCAAAAAATATATGGATATAAGCATTTTATTCTCTTTTATAACTATAAATCACAATACAGTCATTTAAGAACCAGTTGATCAAGCACTTTGAAAGAAAAGAATTCAACATTGTAGAACTAGTTGGCAGTCTTAGTCACAGAGGCTGTGCACACCGGGCCAATAAGAATATATACGTTGGAAACGTTACTAATTAAGATGAGATAGTTGTGAACGTTCATGCCATCCATTCACCTTCATCTTTCCTGTAAATTCCATTCCTTTGTTTACAATGTGATATGGTACATTTACCCCCCGTTTTTGTTATACCAGCAGGAGCCAGAAGAATGGAAGGTGGGGTGAAAGCCTTCATCTCTACTATCCCTGTTAATATACGCTCGCCTTTAATCTAGATAGAAGTACATAGTTCCTCTCAGGAGATAGCCTCTGTGTGTACTTTAAAGTCCTCTGCTATGTGTCTTTCGCAGGTACTGCCATGTACTCTAGTGTCTACGGACTTGGACTTTATCTTCATTATGAACGACTTAGGTAAAATGTCTTGTGAGTAAGTGTTCAAGTTGCTAATGACAGGATTAATTATGCTCCTCACACTACCTAAAAAGAAGTCAGTCAGTAACATGTAAATGCTACTTAATGTTTACCTTTGAATTATTTTGATCAAAACAGAAGTCCTTGCAACTTCAGTTTTTTTTTTTAATAAATCTACTGATTGACTGCCAGGCCAACTAGCTTGCTGGTGCTGGCATATCTCAGTCCAACATATACAGTATAGAACAGCTAACCAAAGATACTCGGAAGCTATTTACCAAGATCCATCTTTCTGAGAGATATAACCCTCTTGGTAAGTTTTTATATTCGACCGGAGGGTTTGAAAAATTATTTTGGAAATGTTAATTACATTATTTATCGTACATTATTGCTTCCAACGCTTCATCAAGTTATTTTGCACCTTGCACTTACCTTCTGCTTTCATAGGAGGTAATTGCAGTGTGCAGATCTGTTGTTAGTCCCATTGAGTTCCAGTGTTTCTCTGTATTCCAGGAACAACTGGAAAGTCTTAATCAGACCAGAGGCCGTTAGTATCAACTTTAATCTTCACCAAGGACACCATCATACAGAAATAATAATAATAGGAATTAAGAAATTGTCAGCTTGGCAAATCCCTTCTGCTCCGGAAGCTCCTCGACTTAAACCTTTACTGGTGTTCGCATGCCCAGCACGCCCACACTCACCCACGATCCTCACTCCGCACGTATATTATCATGTTCCCCGTGTATTCTCAACAAACCTGAAATGACTTGGTATTACAATCCAGGCTCTCAAAGACCTGTTATCCTGGGCGTAAAGGGAGCAAAACAAACACAACAGAAAAACTTAGACTTGTATTATCCTTCACCAAGTATAAACAGCAATGTGTACACTATATACACTATGTACAGCAATAGGTATTAGTGCGCTCCATGGTTATCAAGGCAAAGGAGATGCCAAAAGAACAGCAGACCACCGTGCTTCAACCAGCTCTAGAATGGAAATGACAAGGGTAAAAACATGCATGGTAACCACATCACCTTTACAATTGCCAGATCCACATTATGATTGAACCTAGACACTGATCTGACGATGGGGCCCCGATCGTCCGACCCTTACTATCTGGTTCGTTGGTTGGGGAGGTAGCCTTTTAATGAGGGTGTGTACATGCGCCGAATAAAGGTTACGTACTCTTTGCATGCCACACTTTGGTCTCCAGTCTTTGTCACCAAGTGTAATATTGTCTCAGCGAAGTATTCATTCTGACTTAGTTTTTAAGTCCATGATTATTATTATTATTATTATTATTATTATTATTATTATTATTATTATTATTATTATTATTATTATTATACTATTATTATTATTATTATTATTATTATTATTATTATTATTATTAATGATAATACTACTACTACTACTAGTAGTAGTAGTAGTAGTTATTTATTATTTTACTACTACTAGTAGTAGTAGTAGTAGTAGCAGTAGTAGTAGTAGTAGTAGCACTAATAATAATAATAATAATAGTAGTAGTAGTAGTAGTAGTAGTAATAGTAATAGTAGTACTAGTAGTCGTTTATATGGACTGATGAAACCACTGTGTGGCGAAACGTTTCCTCATTAAAGATACCCAAATGTTGCACATGTATCTAATTTATCAACTTGTCGGTTCTCTGAACCATTCATCTACATTGAGAGGTGTCCCGTAGCTCGATCGCCAGCGCACTCAGCTCACACACTGAGGTCCGGGGTTCGAATCTCCTCCGGTACGGCTTTAAAACATTAGGGACGTGTTTCTATAAGACACCTGCTGTCTCTGTTCACCATCAGTGTAAAATGGGTACCTGGGTGTTAGTGGACTGGTGTGGGTCGCATCATGTGACAAAACTGACGTAATTTGCGGGAAATGCTCAGCATAACAAGGGAATTTCTACATACTAGTATGTCATTGATGTCAGCTATGGTCTGTATACCTTGTACATGTACTTGTAGTATATAAAAATATTATTATATTATTATTATTATTATTATACTCCACAAATTACTTGACGAAACAAGGCTAGATATTTCCTTAGAGACTCACTCAGTACTGAAGACTGTCACACTCTATCGTTATGCAATACGCTGCATCAGGTACTGAAGACTGGTTCCGTTTACAGTAACTGTTATATTTTACTCACAGGAAAGTGCAAACCATAAGGGGATATATAGCGCCTGTGGGATGGGAGACATTGAAGTTCTCTCGAGGCAAGGGAATGATAAACAAATTGGGATTTATGGTACCAAATGTCTGGGTGAATCTTGCGTTCAGGAAACCACACCAGTGGTGAAAATTTTAAGCCGATCAGGTGTTTCATTCTCTAGTTACGACACGGATTCCAACGAGTCCAAGTTATTTATTATTTTACTGTGTCAACAAATCTGTATTCATGCCCCAAAAATTATTAGGTATTATCCTGGACGTAAGATGCATTAGAAATTACATATTGAAGCTGTTCGGATGAAGTAAATTGAATAAACCATGGTATGGGTGGGGCCTGAACTCGCCGACGCGTTACCCATATAGCCTTCCTATGGTGTGTAAGTATACCTAGTTGGATGAATCTTACAGTACCCAGCTGGTCCAGTGGCTAACGCGTCTGTCTGGAGTTTTACGACTCACTAGCCGCGAGTTCACTCCCCATCCATACCGTGGCTTGTTTGTAATAGTGTCATTACGATTTCGTGAGTCAAATAAACTGAATATTATTTTGTTAAAAATCGTCAAATCTACATAAATACATTTGAATTTTGCTCTCCGACATCGTCGAATTTTCTGACACATTTTTTGAACTTTTAAACGTCCGCTACTGAGGATATTCATCGTTAATCGTAGCCGTTCCAGGATGTTGGAAATGTGTTCAATAAGTTTGGTCACAGGGAATGTGAACATGCTAATTGCTGCAAGAATTTGGTCCTCGTTACCATATACGAGCTAAAAATTTGAAAGGGATGAGGCATTGTCGAATTATGAGATAAATAAAATCGACAAGAAGGAGGCAGAAATATAGAAAGAAGGAAACCTTAAGCAAGGCTTCAAAAAAGATAAAAAAAAATCAGGGAACCTCTTAAAGAGAAAGTCAGTTACAATGTTTTCTAATGTGGCATTTTTCCCCTACAATCTACCTTGTTCATATTCGCTCAGACCTCTACAACACAATTGACCTCAAAGATTTGTTAAGTTATACCATGAATTAAGGAATGATGCTAGACATCACCTTACAAAACAAAGTAAATGCGATAGTATGGACAAGGTAGACTGTAGGTGAAAAATAAACATGATATTGGGAGACAGGGAAACTCAGGCGCCACTTAAAGGTTCTCCATCGAGGACTCCTGATTATTTAGTCATAGTCTTGTTGAAATATGGAATGGGTTGATTTAGAAAGTGTTGGAGGGGAACTCAATACACGGCATCGGGAGGAGGTATAACAAGGCCCACGTACCGAGATGCGAGTTAAACGGTCGAAGTAGTCTGAGAGGCTGGCGAAGACAGATAAAACTTGACCTTATATATGGTGAGTATTGTGTTGGATTATCATCCTCAACCAGTGCTGGAGTGTCACTCTTACACCGTGCTGGAGTGTCACCTTCCCACAGTGCTGGAGTGTCACCCTCACACAGTGCTGGAGTGTCACTCTTACACAGTGCTGGAGTGTCACTCTCACACAGTGTTGGAGTGTCACCCTCACACAGTGCTGGAGTGTCACCCTCACACAGTGTTGGAGTGTCATCCTCACACAGTGTTGGAGTGTCACCCTCACACAGTGCTGGAGTGCCACCCTCACACAGTGTTGGAGTGTCATCCTCACACAGTGTTGGAGTATGTCACTCCTCACCCAGTGTTGGAGTATGTCACTCCTCACCGAGTGTTGGAGTGTCACCCACACAGTGTGGGAGTGGGAGTCTCACACAGCGTGGGAGCGCCAGTCTTACACAGTGTGGGAGTGGGAGTCTCACATAGTGTGGGATTGCCAGTCTCACACAGTGTGGGAGTGGGAGTCTCATACAGTGTGGGAGTGGGAGTCTCATACAGTGTGGGAGTGGGATTCTCACAGAATATGGGGGTGGGAGTCTCACACAGTATGGGAGTGGAAGTCTCACAAAGTATGAGAGTGAGATTCTCACAGATTGTGGGAGTGCCACCCCTCACAGAGTGCCATTATGGCATCGACGTAAGGGAAAAACATGATAATAGCACCATGCTGCACTCTCTAAATGGGTTTTTGAAACCGTCGTTTTCTACACTCTCTGTGTACAAGCTTCCTATACTTTTTATGAGGTTAACCTCATTCCACGACCTTTAAAAATGCTCTTGTTTCCTGTATAGGAAAAATTGGGAAACGTAATCAAATTAAAAATAATAAATGAATAGGAATTTAGAGATATGGATTTATTAGCGCATTTCCCAGGAAGAACAAGATACTACCAGTGTAAACTATAAAAAAATTTTTGCAGATAGAATATTAGAAAGTTTGTGTTAAAATAGAGGTTTAACTAAGCTGTATATATGTGTTAAAAATCACGGTTTAACTAAGCTGTATATATGTGTTAAAATCACAGTTTAACTAAGCTGTATGTATGTATTAAAAATCACAGTTTAACTAAGCTGTATGTATGTGTTAAAATCACAGTTTAACTAAGCTGTATGTATGTATTAAAAATCACAGTTTAACTAAGCTGTATATATGTGTTAAAAATCACAGTTTAACTAAGCTGTATATATGTGTTAAAAATCACAGTTTAACTAAGCTGTATATATGTGTTAAAAATCACGGTTTAACTAAGCTGTATATATGTGTTAAAATCACAGTTTAACTAAGCTGTATGTATGTATTAAAAATCACAGTTTAACTAAGCTGTATGTATGTGTTAAAAATCACGATTTAACTAAGCTGTATATATGTGTTAAAAATCACGGTTTAACTAAGCTGTATGTATGTGTTAAAAATCACGGTTTAACTAAGCTGTATGTATGTGTTAAAAATCACGGTTTAACTAAGCTGCATGTATGTGTTAAAACCACGGTTTAACTAAGCTGTATGTATGTTTTAAAATCACAGTTTAACTAAGCTGTATGTATGTGTTAAAAACACGGTTTAACTAAGCTGTAAGTATGTATTAAATCACGGTTTAACTAAGCTGTATCTTTGTGTTAAAATCACGGTTTAACTAAGCTGTATATATGTGTTAAAATCACGGTTTAAGTAAGCTGTGTGTATGTGTTAAATCACGGTTTAACTAAGCTGTATGTATGTGTTAAAATCACGGTTTAAGGAAGCTGTGTGTATGTGTTAAATCACGGTTTAACTAAGCTGTATTTATGTGTTAAAATCACGGTTTAACTAAGTTGTATGCATGTGTTAAAATCACGGTTTAAATAAGCTGCATGTATGTGTTTAAATCACGGTTTAACTAAGCTGTATGTGTATGTTAAAATCATGGTTTAACTAAGCTGTATGTATGTGTTAAAATCACGGTTTAAGCAAGCTGTGTGTATGTGTTAAAATCACGGTTTAACTGAGCTGTATGTGTGTTAAAATCACGGTTTAACTAAGCTGTATGTATGTGTTAAAATCACGGTTTAACTAAGCTGTATGTGTTAAATCACTGTTTAGCTAAGCTGTATGTTTGTTTTAAAATCACGGTTTAACTAAGCTGTATGTATGCGTTAAAATCAAGATTTAACTAAGCTGTATATTTGTGTTAAAATCACGGTTTAACTAAGCTGTATGTATGTGTTAAATTCAAGGTTTAACTAAGCTGTATGTATGTGTTAAATCACGGTTTAACTAAACTTTATGAATGTGTTAAAATCATGGTTTAACTAAGTTGTATGAACGTGTTAAAATCACGATTTAAGTAAGCTGTGTGTATGTGTTAAAATCACTGTTTAACTAAGCTGTGGTATAAACCTTGGTAATACATACAGCTTAGTTGGTTTAGAAAGACACGTAAGCAAACACTATGACATATTTATTAGAAAACGTTTCGGTCCTGGGACCTTGATCACTTCTAACATACAGAGGTAGAAAGGCATTATATATATATAGGCGGAGAGTGAGGTGTGACGCACGTGACCTGAGGAATGTCATAAGAACATAAGAATATAAGAATGGAGGAACACTGTAGAAGGCCTACTGGCCCATGCGAGGCAGGTCCTTATCAAAACAACCTCTACCCGTCCTCATCATAGAACAAAAGTTAGAGATAAGATAGGTCCCCTTAAAAATAACTATGGGCACCTTGGAAATATAAACACATATGCAGTATAATGTGATCCTTTATTGACTACGTTTCGCCCACACACTGGGCTTTTTCAAGTCATAAACAGAACAGTTCTGTTTGTGACTTGAAAAAGCCCACTGTGTGGGCGAAACGTAGTCAATAAAGGATCACATTATACTGCATATGTGTTTATATTTCCATTGTGTCGGTATTTTATACCATTTATTTCTATGGGCACCTTACTGACAAAGAGAATGAAATGTGCTCGATTTTAAATAATTATTTTCTCTCAGTTTTTACACAGGAAGACACTAACAATATTCCAGTAATTAATTTTTATAGTGGGCTAGCAACAGAAGTCCAAAGGTCATACTGCAGCTTTATACATCATTAGTAAGGCCTCACCTAGATTATGCAGCTCAGTTCTGGTCTCCATATTACAGAATGGACATAAATTCGTTAGAAAACATTCAGCGTAGGATGACTAAATTAATACATAGCATTAGAAATCTTCCTTATGAAGAGAGATTGAAGACTCTTAAGTTACATTCACTTGTTAGACGAAGAATGAGGGGAGACCTGATCGAAGTGTATAAGTGGAAGATAGGTATTAATAAAGGGGATATTAATAAGGTCTTGAGGATGTCTCTCCAAGAGAGAACCCGCAGTAATAAATCAGAGCCCGTCACTGAAGGGGTATTCGTAACCCGTGACTATGGAAGCTTGCACTCCAGCCAGTTAAGCTGAAGTGACATCACTTTGGCTGAAGTAGCCAGCTTCCACGTGATTGGCAGGTTTAACTGGACAATACGCGCAACACTGAGGCACCAGAATTGCTGCACTCTGAACTGAGAGTGCACTGATCGAGAGTACATGATAAATGGTTGTGTGACGAACGTGTAATAAAATGTAACATACTCGGTACACACTACACTCCTATATATATATATATATATATATATATATATATATATATATATATATATATATATATATATATATATATATATATATATATATATATATATATATATATATATATATTAACACATCGGGAAAAAAAAAACTTTCATCATCATTCACTCCATCACTGTTTCGCCAGAGACGCGCTTACACTACAGTTATAAAACTGCAGTGTACTTGTGTACTTCCCATCTCCAGGGCTCAAGTCCAGCCTGCCGGTTTCCCTGGATCCCTAAATGTTGCCTTGCTCATACTCCAATAGCACGTCAAGTGGTAAAAACCATTTGTCTCCATTCACTATCAAATACGCTCACGCATGCTTGCTGGAAGTCCAAGCCCCTTGCACACAAAACCTCCTTTACCCCCTCCTTCCAACTTTTCTTAGGCCTACCCCAACACTGCCTCCCCTCCACTACAGATTTATACACTCTCGAAGTCATTCTATTTTGTTCCACCCTCTCTACATGTCCGATCCACCTTAATAACCCTTCCTCAGCTCTCTGGTAATCCCGCACCTCCTCCTAATTCCAAACTACGAATTCTCTGCGTTATATTCACACCACGCATTGCCCTCAAACATGACATCTCCACTGCCTCCAGCCTTCTCGTTGTAACATTCATCACCCATGCTTCATACCCATATAACTATACTCTCATACATTCCCCTCTTTGCTTCCACGGACAAAGTTCTTTATCACCACAGACTCCTAAGTGCACCTCTCACCCTTTTCCCCTCATCAATTCTATGATTCACTTCATTCTTCGTAGACCAATCTGCTGACACGTCCACTCCTAAATATCTGAATACATTCGCCTCCTCCATACTCTTTCCCTCCAATCTGATATCCAATCTTTCGTCATCTATTTTTTTATCCTCATCACCTCACTCATTCCTATATTCACTTTTAATTTTCTTCTTTACATACCCTACCAAACTCATCAACCAACCTCTGCAACTTCTCTTCAGAATATCCCAAAAACACAGTGTCATCAGCAAAGAGCAACTGTGACAACTCCCACTTTGTGTTAGATTCTTTATCTTTTAACCCCACAGTTCTTGCCAACACCTGAGTATTCACTTCTCTTACATCCCCATCTATAAACATATTGAACAACCATGATGACATCACATATCCTTGTTTAAGGGGGAATTAGTACTTACTCAGCGCGAACGAAAAATTTTGTCGAAAAATTCACAAACTGAATTATTAAGGCCTACTTTTACTCGGAAATAATCTCCCTCTTTCCTACATACTCTAACCTGAGCCTCACTATCCTCGTAAAAACTCTTCACTGCTTTCAGTAACCTACCTCCTATTCTATACACCTGCAACATTTGCCACATTGCGCCCCTATCCACCCTGTCATGCGCCTTTTCTAAATCCATGAATGCCACGAAAACCTCTTTACCCTTATGTAAATACTGTTCACCTATATGTTTCACTGTAAACACCTGGTCCACACACCCCCTACCTTTCCTAAGGCCTCCTTGTTCATCTGCTATCCTATTCTCCGTCTTACTCTTAATTCTTTCAATAATAACTCTACCATACACTTTACCAGGTATACTCAACAGACTTATTCCCCTATAATTTTTGCACTCTCTTTTGTCCCCTTTGCCTTTATACAAAGGAACTATGCATGCTCTCTGCAAATCCCTAGGTACCTTACCCTCTTCCATACATTTATTAAATAATAGCACCAACCACTCCAAAACTGTATCCCCTTCTGCTTTTAACATTTCTATCTTTATCCCATCAGTCTCAGCTACCTTACCCTCTTTCACTCTACCCACTGCCTCACAAACTTTCCCCGCACTCACAACGGGCCCTCCCTCCCTCCTACAAGATGTTATTCCTCCTTGCCCTATACACGAAATCACAGCTTCCCTATCTTCATCAACATTTAACAATTCCTCGAAATATTCCCTCCATCTTTCCGATACCTCTAACTCTCCATTTAATAACTCTTCTCTCCTATTTGAACTGTCAAATTCATTTGTTCCCTAGGCGGCTTCCCCAACTTATTAATCTCACTCCAAAACTTTTTCTTATTTTCAACAAAATTTGTTGATAACATCTCACCCACTCTCTCATTTGCTCTCTTTTTACATTGCTTCACCACTCTCTTAACCTCTCTTTCTCTCTTCATATACTCTTCCCTCCTTGCATCATTTCCACTTTTAAAACCTCTCATATGCTAACTTTTTATCCCTTACTACTCTCGTTAAATCATCATTCCACCAATCGCTCTTCTTCCCTCCTGCACCCACTTTCCTGTAACCACAAACTTCTGCTGAACACTAACACTATATTCTTAAACTTACCCCATACATCTTCGACCCCATTGCCTATACTCTCACTAGCCCATCTATCCTCCAATAGTTGTTGATATCTTACCCTGCCTCCTCTTTTAATTTATAAACCTTCACCTCTCTCTTACTTGCTGCTTCTATTTTCCTTGTATCCCATCTACCTCTAATTATCATTTATACCTGTCTCAAATTTACCTACCACAGCATCTCTGAATGTTTCTCCTACTTTAGAATTTAGATCCTATACCACAATTACTCTCTCACTTGGTTCAAAAGTTCCTACACATTCGCTTGACGTCTCTCAAAATTTCTTTCTCCTCTACACTCCTCTTTTCTCCAGGTGCATACACGCTTATTATGACCCACTTTCACATCCGACCCTTATTTTAATCCACATAATCCTTGAATATACACATTTATATTCCCTCTTCGCCTTTCATAACTGATCCTTCAACATTATTGTTACCCTTTCCTTAGCTCAAATTCTCTCAGATACTCCTGACTTAATCCCATTTATTTCTTCCCCTGAAACTCACCCACCTCTTTCAGTTTTGTTTCGTTTAGGGCCAGGACATCCAAATTCTTTTTATTCATAACATTAGCAATCATCTCTTTCTTATCATCCGCACTACATCCACGCACATCCAAACATCCCAGTTTTATAAAGTTTTTCTTCTCATTTTTAGTAAAGTATACAGGAGAAGGCGTTACTAGCCCACACACACACACACACACACACACACACACACACACACACATATATATATATATATATATATATATATATATATATATATATATATATATATATATATATATATATATATATATATATATATATATATATATATATATATATATATATGCAAACAATCGCAGACGGACGATCTTAACTATGCAGGACAAGCCACGGGGAGATGTGAAATCTTTAGCTCAAGTACTTTCACACTTCTCAGTGCGTCATCAGGAGCTGCGCAATGTTGCAAAGGAGCAACCAAAGCAGGGAAAAGGTCTCTGAGTAGCGTATTTGTCACCGGTACGGTAACCGTGGCCGGTGACTTTCGGTGACTTTCGATGCTATGTCATTTTCGTATTGTCGCTGAGCCTCCCTTCTTATCAGTGCATATTCGTTTCTGGCTCTTCAGCTAATCTCTTTATTTTCATGGGTCCTTTGTTAGTGCACTTAGTTTTTGTCTCCTTACAATTTTGGGTGAACCAAGGATTCGTTCTGGTCTACCTATTATTTCTGTCGCCATGGGAACAAACCTCTCCTCTGCCTCCATGTATTTTGTTGCCACTTAGTCCATTTCTTTTACCGGGTTTTCTGCCAATTCTCTTTCTCACTGAACGTCTTGCAGGAAGTTCCTCGTGCCTGTTGTCCCCACTTTTGCAGTTTGGCTTCTCCCGTCCCATTCCTACTACCCTCTCCACTTGTTGTTCAACTATGTATTCAAAGTACAGAACCATATGATCACTAGCTCCAAGGGACCTTTCATACGTGATATCCTCGATGTCCGAACTACTCAAGGTGAATACTAGGTCCAGTCTTGCTGCTTCATCCTCATCTCTCTCTCTGGCAATGTCTCTAACATGTTGATGCATGAGGTTTTCCAGTACCACATCCATCATCTTGGTTCTCCATGATTCGGGGCCCCCATGGAGTTCCAGGTTTTCCCAGTCAATCTCCTTGTGATTGAAATCACCCACAACTAGTAACTTTGCACTACTCATGTGAGCTCTTCTAGCCACCTCGGCTAGTGTGTCTTCCATTGCTCTGGTGCTCTCTTCGTATTCTTCTTTTGGCCTCCTGCAGTTCTCTGGCGGGTTGTATATCACTGCAATTACCACCTTATGGCCCCCAGACTGTACTATTTCTATTTTGTAGTCCTTTTTGCACATTCCATCCATTCCTTCCATTTCCTCAAATCCCCACCGGTTTTTAATGAGCAGTGCATCTCCTCCACCACCTCTGCTCCTAACTTTCCTCAGGATCTGCATGTGTGTGTACTCACCTAATTGTGGTTGCAGGGGTCGATTCATAGCTTCTGGCTCCGCCTCTTCAGTGGTGGCCGCTAGCCACACTCTCCCTGCTCCATGAACTTTATCATACCTCTTCTTAAAGCTATGTATGGTACCTGCCTCCACTACCTCACTTTCAAGACTATTCCGCTTCCTGACAACTCTACTGAAGAAATACTTCCTAACATCCATATAGCTCATCTGAGTCTTCAACTTCCAATTATGTCCCATCTCTGGAACATCCTGCCCCTGTCCATCTTGTCTAGTCCTCTCTGTATTTTTTTGTGTATGTGTGTGTGTGTATGTACATGTATGTGTGTGCTTATATGTGTGTGTGTGTGTGTGTGTGTGTGTGTGTGTGTGTGTGTGCTTGTGTGTGTGTATGTGTGTGTGTGTGTGTGTGTGTGTGTGTGTGTGTGTGTGTGTGTGTGTGTGTGTGTACTCACCTAGTTGTACTCACCTAGTTGAGGTTGCAGGGGTCGAATCCAAGCTCCTGGCCCCCGCCTCTTCACTGGTCGCTACTAGGTCACTCTCCCTGTACCGTGAGCTTTATCATACCTCTGCTTAAAGATATGTATGGATCCTGCCTCCACTACTTCGCTTCCCAAACTATTCCACTTCCTGACTACTCTGTGGCTGAAGAAATACTTCCTAACATCCCTGTGATTCATCTGTGTCTTCAACTTCCAACTGTGTCCCCTTGTTACTGTGTCCAATTTCTGGAACATCCTGTCTTTGTCCACTTTGTCAATTCCTCTCAGTATTTTGTATGTCGTTATCATGTCCTCCCTATCTCTCCTGTCCTCCAGTATCGTCAGGTTGATTTCCCTTAACCTCTCCTCGTAGGATATACCTCTTAGCTCTGGGACTAGTCTTGTTGCAAACCTTTGCACTTTCTCTAGCTTCTTTACGTGCTTGGCTAGGTGTGGGTTTCAAACTGGTGCCGCATACTCCAGTATGGGCCTAACGTACACTGTGTACAGGGTCCTGAACGATTCCTTATTAAGATTTCGGTATGCTGTTCTGAGGTTTGCTAGGCGCCCATATGCTGCAACCGTTATTTGGTTGATGTGCGCTTCAGGAGATGTGTCTGGTGTTATACTCACCCCAAGATCTTTTTCCTTGAGTGAGGTTTGTAGTCTCTGGCCCCCTAGACTGTACTCCGTCTGCGGTCTTCTTTGCCCTTCCCCAATCTTCATGACTTTGCACTTGGTGGGATTGAACTCCAGGAGCCAATTGCTGGACCAGGTCTGCAGCCTGTCCAGATCCCTTTGTAGTTCTGCCTGGTCTTCGATCGAATGAATTCTTCTCATCAACTTCACGTCATCTGCAAACAGGGACACCTCGGAGTCTATTCCTTCTGTCATGTCGTTCACAAATACCAGAAACAGCACTGGTCCTAGGACTGACCCCTGTGGGACCCCGCTGGTCACAGACCCCCACTCTGACACATCGCCACGTACCATGACTCGCTGCTGTCTTCCTGACAAGTATTCCCTGATCCATTGTGGTGCCTTCCCTGTTATCCCTGCTTGGTCCTCCAGTTTTTGCACTAATCTCTTGTGTGGAACTGTGTCAAACGCCTTCTTGCAGTCCAAGAAAATGCAATCCACCCACCCCTCTCTCTCTTGTCTTACTGCTGTCACCATGTCATAGAACTCCAGTAGGTTTGTGACACAGGATTTCCCGTCCCTGAAACCATGTTGGCTGCTGTTGATGAGATCATTCCTTTCTAGGTGTTCCACCACTCTTCTCCTGATAATCTTCTCCATGACTTTGCATACTTTACATGTCAGTGACACTGGTCTGTAGTTTAGTGCTTTATGTCTGTCTCCTTTTTTAAAGATTGGGACTACATTTGCTGTCTTCCATGCCTCAGGCAATCTCCCTGTTTCGATAGACGTATTGAATATTGTTGTTAGGGGTACACATAGCGCCTCTGCTCCCTCTCTCAGGACCCATGGGGAGATGTTATCTGGCCCCATTGCCTTTGAGGTATCTAGCTCACTCAGAAGCCTCTTCACGTCTTCTTCGGTTGTGTGTACTGTGTCCAGCACTTGGTGGTGTGCCCCACCTGTCCGTCTTTCTGGAGCCCCTTCTGTCTCCTCTGTGAACACTTCTTTGAATCTCTTGTTGAATTCCTCACATACTTCACGGTCATTTCTTGTTGTCTCTCCTCCTTCCTTCCTTAGCCTGATTACCTCGTCCTTGACTGTTGTTTTCCTCCTGATGTGGCTGTACAACAGTTTTGGGTCAGATTTTGCTTTCGCTGCTATGTCGTTTTCATATTGTCGTTGGGCCTCCCTTCTTATCTGTGCATATTCGTTTCTGGCTGTACGACTGCTCTCTTTATTCTCCTGGGTCCTTTGCCTTCTATATTTCTTCCATTCCCTAGCACACTTGGTTTTTGCCTCCCTGCACCTTTGGGTGAACCATGGGCTCATCCTGGCTTTTTCATTATTCCCGTTACCCTTGGGTACAAACCTCTCAGCCTCCTTGCACATTGTTGCTACATATTCCATCATCTCATTAACATGCTTCCCTGCCAGTTCTCTGTCCCACTGAAGCCCGTTCAGGAAGTTCCTTATTCCCGTGTAGTCCCCTTTCTTGTAGTTTGGCTTCATTCGGCCTGGCCTTCCTGCTTCCTCCTCTACTTGTAGCTCTACTGTGTATTCGAAGCTTAAACCACATGATCGTCGGCCCCAAGGGGTTTTTCATATGTGATGTCCTCTATATTTGCACTACTCAAGGTGAATACTAAGTCCAGTCATGCTGGTTCATCTTCTCCTCTCTCTCTTGTAGTGTCCCTTACGTGTTGGTACATGAAGTTTTTCCAGTACCACCTCCATCATCTTAGCCCTCCATGTATCTTGGCCCCCATGTGGCTCCAAGTTCTCCCAATCGATTTCCTTGTGGTTAAAGTCACCCATGATCAGGAGCTTTGCCCTGCATGCATGAGCTCTTCTGGCCACTGCAGCCGGTGTGTCAACCATCGCTCTATCGCTCTCGTCATACTCTTGCCTTGGCCTCCTGCTGTTCTGTGGTGGGTTATACATCACTGCAATTACCACCTTGGGATCTCCAGAGTGAAGTGTTCCCGCTATGTAATCACTTTCTTCTCCGCTGTCTCCTCTCTCCAGCTCATCAAAATTCCATCGATTTTTTGATCAGCAGTGCCACTCCTCCACCCCCCCCTGTTCCCTCTGTCTTTCCTCAGGTTCTGGTATCCCATTGGAAAGATGGCATCTGTTATCATACCTGTAAGCTTGGTTTCTGTGAGAGCTATGATGTCCGGTGATGCCTCTTTGACTCTTTCATGCCACTCCTCCCACTTATTTGTTATTCCATCAGCGTTTGTGTACCATACCTTCAGTTTCCTTTCCAACACTGTGGTTTGGGGGGCCTGTGAGTGTGGGAGACCTGGTAGCATACTGTGGGATTCTATAGCTGGGTGTTGGGTGGAAGCTGTGGGTATGGATTGTAGTGTGTGTTGGGATGGTGTGATAGGTTGTGGGGTTCTGAGGATAGTTGTATGTGTGTGTGTGTGCGTGTGTGTGTGTGTGTGTGTGTGTGTGTGTGTGTGTGTGTGTGTGTGTGTGTGTGTGTGTGTGTGTGTGTGTGTGTGTGTTTTAATTTGATATGATTTGATAAATGTTGTCCCCAAAATAGCTTGTTTTTAAGGAATCTTTCTTGTCACTTTATTCAGCATGATGACACTTAGAGCCAGTCACATTCTTCACTATCATCACATGTTCCAAAGATGAGCAGAGCCTTCCTATACAAGAGTCATCACAACCATGAGCTCACCTCAGTTACACAAAATGTATTTAAATCCTTGTCAATGATCTGTTTTTTTTTTTAATAATTCAATTTGTGCTGTGCTACAAGATGTTGAAAACCTCACTCATGAGTATATGCTTATTATATTATTAATATGGTCATTGCTGAGGGTATACTCCTGAGAGTTTTGCTTCTTAG
This sequence comes from Cherax quadricarinatus, assembly GCF_038502225.1. Taxonomy (NCBI): domain Eukaryota; kingdom Metazoa; phylum Arthropoda; class Malacostraca; order Decapoda; family Parastacidae; genus Cherax; species Cherax quadricarinatus. The sequence goes on from NC_091313.1 coordinate 35,843,246, forward strand.
AGAATTATCATGGTGTAAGAAAATCATTTAGTATTATTAACGCTAACTGGAGGAGCCGAGGGAGTCAACAGAACGCTGTGAAGTGTCTCATTACGATATAATTTTCATGAAACTCCTGCGTTTACTTGGCTTCCTTGAACCACGTATCTTTAAGGCAGTGAAGGTTGCTCTGACTTCCATTTTCATCCCTCTGTTTTTCTTTTTTAATGATAACTAACTTTTTTCCGATTGTGGAAAGCAGCTTTATCGTTGATTCGTAGACTATACTGTACTTTATCCCAGGATTATGGAGCATACCCTTCATTGTATGATTGTATCGTATATTTTCTTAATGAGAGGACTAAGGAGCACATCTTACTGTATTACAGGTGTACACACTATTAAATAATTGAAAAGTACACCCTTCTTAATGACAGGATTGTGGTGTGTGCCCTTCTTTATCACAGGATTGTGAAGGACGCCCGTCCTTATCAGAGGTTAGCTAGGTGCACCCTACCCTCTCTGAGATTTATGAAATACAATCTCTTATAAACCAGATTGCGGAGTGCACGCTACCTTACCACAGGATTATGGAGTAAATCCTTATGTACGACAGGAGTGTGAGATACACACTACTTTATCAGCAGACTGTGGAGTGCACCCAACATTATTAGAGACTTGTGTGGTACACACTTCTTTATTATCGGACTGTTGAGAGCTCACTACTTAATCACATTTTTGTGAGGGTAAAATGTGCTGTATCACAGTATTTTCTTGAGAAAACCTTAATCATCAGAGAACTGTGGTGTACATCATTGTGAAAGGGATGTGAAGTACACCTTATTTCTGACAGGACTCTGGAGTTCGCTGTGTCATATCCTACTACTGTGCAGTATACCCTTCCATGGTGGACGTGATGTGGCGATACCGATAATATGAAGATAAAATAAACGTACGTACTGATCAAGACGCTGAGGAAACCTTTCGGAATAAATGGATTCTTCACTATTTATAGTGGCGAGTCAGGTGGCAAGCTGTGAGAGGATAGTGGTAGTAGTAAATGTAATGATAGTAGTAGTAGTGGTAGGAATAGTAGTGGTAATAGTAGTAGTAGTAGTAATGGTGGTAATGGTAGTATTATTATTAGTAGTAGCAATAGTAGTAGTAGTAATAGTAGTAGTAATGGTGGTAGTAGTGGTAGTAGTAGTAGTAGTAGTAGTAGTAGTAGCAGCAGCAGCAGCAGCAGCAGCAGCAGCAGCAGCAGCAGCAGCAGCAGCAGCAGCAGCAGCAGCAGCAGCAGCAGCAGCAGCACAGCTGTGGTGAGATGAATAGGGTCTGAGAAAAATCTGTTAAAAGTAGAACTTACATATTAAAGTTGAAATCTTGGGTAATCTCAAAAAAGTCGGACAAAAGGAAAATTGGGCAGATCAGTAGACTTCCTGCAGTATTCCATGACGGAGTGGTGTTATCCACTGGTTGTGATAATGTTGTGTGACAGTCGGTTGGCCAAGATTCTGGTTATTCCGCATCGTTCTGACTTTCATGGAGAACTGCTAGTTGGTGATAGCATTGCTGCTCCCAGGCAACCACGTCTGCGCAGATAGTTTTCAGGAATTATTAGTGAGAAATGTGGAGTACATAATCGCATCACAGTCTGGTATATCCTTCTCTTTGATAGGATCGGGATGTAAACTCTATCTTATTACAGGATTGTGATGTACACACTAATTTATCCCTGAATTACATAAAGCAACTTATTATATCACAAGATTGTGGATAGCAACCTCCTTCGTCACAACATTATACAGTACTCGATGCTTTATCTCAGCAATGTCTAGGCTACAATACTTTATCAAATGATTGTGAAGTATATCTTTCTTCATATGGTGATTGCGTAGTACGTTCTTCTTTATCAAATGATTGTGGAGTTCACTCTGCTTTATAAAGAATAGTGAGGTACAACCCATGATGAGTTGTGGTTCCTCAACTGACTTCATCACAGCTCCTCACCTGACTTCGTCACAGCTCCTCACCTGCCTTCACCACAGCTCCTTTAATCAATCACCTCTTTTAATACAACTTTCTTTTTTATCCATATGTTGAATAAGTTTTCAATGTCCTACATAAAATATTTCCTCATTAAAAATGCGCCATGTGTCAGCTTGTATGTCTTATCTGTTAGAATCAGAGGCTGCAGACACACCAGGGTGGGGTTAGATCCCACGATCAGAGAGTCATAAAACTCCAGACCGACGCTTTAGCCACTCGGTCAGCTGGATAAATATTTAGAAACTTCCTTATAAAAGATTTATTGTTTGATGAGTTACAATACGGATTCACAAGGGGTCATTCTTGAATAACAAATTTACTAATTTTTTTCATCAAGGTATTTAAAGCAGTGGACTTGATAAAGACAGGTGTCTCATAACTCGGTTAGTAGTGTACTCACCTCACATACTGAGTGTCCCTGGTTCGATCCCCGGCATGGGAGGATACGTTGGTCATTTTCACTTACACCTGGAGGGGGGAGACTAAATTTTCCGCAAAGCTGAGCTTTAAAACAAGCTGAGATAACAGGTCTTAATCTATACAATTAATTTATATAAACAAGAAAATAATTTTGTTTACTCTAACATCGGAGAGGCTTTTGATAGAGTTACATACAGAAGGTTATTAAAGCAATAAAATCGTATGGGTTCAGAAAAGGCTGAGTTATAGGCTGCAGAAAGTTTGCATATATGAGAATAAATTAGAATGATAAACAACTGGCATTTTTCAAGGATCGTTTCTGGGCCCCAATTTGTTCATAATCTTCAATAATGACTTTGACATACTAACACGGGTAAATTAGTGTTGCACAGAATAATAAATTAAAAAAAGAATCCCACTGAACTTCGGCCTGACTAGGAAAAGCCATAATAGTGGTCAGAAAAGGTATTTGGAGAATTTCTTTTAATTAAAATGATGAAATGAATGAAAAATGTAACAGAATAAATATAAACAAAGATAGAAATGTTCGATGGTTAAAATCGATATTTGAATTAACAATAAAAACTGATAAATGACTACTCAAACCTATACTGAAAAAAATAAAATAAAAACAAAAAACATATCGCAAAGGATAGGCTACCGATGTACACAGGACTAGATGTGGCATCACACAGTTGATGGTTGTCCGGTTAAGACTTCACAAAACTCTGTTGATGATATTCCAAGTAGTAATATGGTTCAGACTTCTAAAGATGCCATGTCACAAGAGCGGCTGATATCACAGGAGTGGCTGATATCACAGGAGTGGCTGATATCACAGGAGTGGCTGATATCACAGGAGTGGCTGATATCACAGGAGTGGCTGATAACACAAGAATGAATATCACATTAATGATTGGATCTCCATCTTTGAGAACACAACTTGTCACTGGCTATTTCACACCACAAGAGTGTTAATTGCTTGATAATACCAGGTCTGGCAATAATTTCCCGCCAATGATGGAGATGGTACTCGGGGCCAGTTGACCTGTGCAGTAAACTAACACTATTAATCGTCAACAAACTAATCGGATGATAGCTCATTTCAGCTCATTTCTGAACCCTTATGGTTAGATGATCAAGCTAAATCCTCTAGTATAATGTAGAAAAATGTAGGTTACTGGAAAAACACTGCTTGCAATACGTAACGGCTATATGCCCTTAAGGATTGTAGGGATTTGTATACAAACAAGCAAGTCATATAATAAGTGAATTGTATGGAACTTAACTTGATGACGACTGCACTTTTCCGCAGCCACTGCCAGACAGTTCTTGGAGTCGTCGATGTAACCACACTTGGGTTGTAATAAAGATTAATGGTAAGTATAATTACCCCTAGGGGGTGTTGTGCCAGCATATCTCAGAAACTGAATGCTGATGATACGTACTGGTTTGAACTCAAAAGTCCCCACCTTACTACCGACTATAGGATGATTTTGAACCCATTGAGACACAAGAACTGGGCAGACCTATGCATAACTAGTTAGTTCGAAACCTACCTTGCTCTTGTAGCGTGAGCTATAGTGTTGGGTGTACCATATTCGACAGGTATAGATGACTTGATAGAAGCTGAAGTGTCCTTGGATGTCCACGTCTTCCACAATCTAGAAATACGCACACCGGTACACTGTGTTCCACAAGCTTTGTCTTTCGTGGTAATATCACTAAAGAAGCTGCACACACTTCTTTGTTATAGGTTTATGGTCGTCATGGAGATTGTCTTTAAGGTACAGCAATGCACGATTCACTTCCTTTGTTCACTCTTACAGCGTGAAGTAGGAGTCTTTACTGCACCATTACATATTGCAATCTGAAGACGCCACAGCACCTTACGCCGCGTGAAGTACGAGTCTTTACTGCACCATTACATATTGCAATCTGAAGGCGCCACAGCACCTTACGCCGCGTGAAGTACGATCTTTACTGCACCATTACATATTGCAATCTGAAGGCGCCACAGCACCTTACGCCGCTACTGCCCCTATTCACAAAGAAAAAGCTGATTGAAGCAAATTTCAATTCATTGCCAAACTTCCACCATGAAGCAATGCAGAATGTTTGATTCTTGCTGTCTGGGCATAAACAACGATGTACACTATCTTTAACATGGTAATAGAGTGGGTGCAGGATTTTCCTTAATTGTCCTGCAGGTAAGAGATTGGTTGTCTCTCATTATTCATTTAGTAATTTAAGCATACAAACAGAGGTACAAAAAAATACAGGTAAGAGCAGCATGCCAAAGCCACTTATATGCATAGCATTACGGGCTGATACTAAACTATTTGCACCACTGGTCTCTTGAATGACGTGGCGTGACCTGGTGGCTGGTACACGCTGGTTAAGCATCTGCTTGTAATTCCTTGATGTGGAAGTAAACAAGATGCTTGTTCCTTGTGAGAGGGCTGGGCCCCTCAGGGCTGAAGGACTGAAGGGGGGCCTATACCCCCTTCCTTGGAGAAAATTTCTCCACAAGGATGGCTAGTCATTATCAAATGCTGAAAGTCTCTAATAATATATGAGCTGAATATGGAATGATGAGTGCAGAAGAGTGTGAAGTAATGACTGGCCCAGCTGGGTAAGGTCAGCAATTGAAAGAAAGCAAGAAAGACAGACAAATTATCCTATTAGCTAGGATTCTGGCTCATAGGTGGCGCTGACGTGTATGCTCCTCAAAGGCCAAAACAACACGCATCCATCTTAAAATAAATGTTATGGTAAATATGAGGTTTACCCTTATATTGCCAAATATTAACACTTATTCACGTATCTCAGAAAGTTCAACAAAAGAGTAGAAGCAGTTGTAAACGGTGTCATCATGGAAAAATTCACAGGTTGAAGTAGGTCATGCCTATAAGACAGACAAGCGCAGAATTTCCTGAGTCAAGATCCCAAGATACTGCTGTGTCTGACAGGAACTGTAGATGATTCAGCTTACCAACTAGATGGTGAATGAGATACTTGTTCAACACTTGGGTATCTTCACTGTGGAAACGTTTCGCCAGTCAGTACAGATACAGACAGATACAGACGAACCATTTATCAAGAATGTAAGTACAGAAGCAGCTTCTTCCAGCAAGTGAGGCAGTACCTTATACAGTGGACCCCCGCATAACGATTACCTCCGAATGCGACCAATTATGTAAGTGTATTTATGCAAGTACGTTTGTACGTGTATGTTTGGGGTCTGAAATGGACTAATCTACTTCACAATATTCCTTATGGGAACAAATTCGGTCAGTACTGGCACCTGAACATACTTCTGGAGTGAACAAATATCGTTAACCGGGGGTCCACTGTATTATATATATTAAACTGTCTGCTGTCTGATATAAGATGTAAATTTTAACTGTAAAACACAAAACAATAATCATGACAGCAATGAATTGATACAAAATGTATTTCATATTTAATTCAAGGAAAGTTTAATCAAGATAAATATCTTTGTTGAATTATGACACCCCGATTATGTTTATTTTTTTCTAGGGAACGAATGAGGATAAGATAAAAATCTTCAAGTATTTTTCTTTTCAATTACAAGTGAGCTGTAGCCTATTTATAAAGCTACTCTTTGCTATAAATATTGTTGAAGAGAGAGAATAATTCTTTCAGCAATTTGAAAATTAAGAATTATATAAAACTTGCAAATAAAAAGTTCGATAGTCAACTCCATTTTACATTATTTAAACACCTCAGATAAATAAAGAATTAATAAAAAATTAAAATAATCGAGTTTTTTTTTTTTTTTTTTATTCGCGGGTATCGAGTTTTAAAATATTATATTAAAATGATCTAGAATATTAGTTTCAACACCTTCCGGCGAATTACTACATAAATTACCTAACATTATTATAACAAACACTATTTAATTTAACCTAATCCAACTAAATATATTTTAGATAAGTTTACAGTAATTTGATAATAAACAAACACAATGAAATATATTTTTTGTCGATATGTTCCAAACGATTTTTAGGAAATTATTGCAAATACCAATTTTTACTCGCCTTATTCTGTAAAAAGAGCGATAGTTGGATTCGACTAAATTAAATTGCGCTTCTTGTAAGGTTCTTTTATACATAATTTTAATTTTTGCGTTGACGTAAATGAAAAAAAAATATATCTTTAAATGTATAAGAGAATACTTTAGAAAGAACTTAATTTTAAATGAGCTGTCGCTAACTGAACAATTTTTCGTATTCAGCACGACACACACACACACACACACACACACACACACACACACACACACACACACACACACACACACACACACACACACACACATATATATATATATATATATATATATATATATATATATATATATATATGTATATATATATATATATATATTTATAGGTACTGGGAAGATGGAGGGAATATTTTGAGGAATTGTTAAATGTTGATGAAGATAGGGAAGTTGTGATTTCGTGTATAGGACAAGGAGGAACAACACCTTGTAGGAGTGAGGAAGAGCCAGTTGTGAGTGTGGGGGAAGTTCGTGAGGCATTAGGTAAAATGAAAGGGGGTAAGGCAGCCGGGATTGATGGGATAAAGATCGAAATGTTAAAAGCAGGTGGGGATATAGTTTTGGAGTGGTTGGTGCAATTATTTAATAAATGTATGGAAGAGGGTAAGGTACCTAGGGATTGGCAGAGAGCATGCATAGTTCCTTTGTATAAAGGCAAAGGGGATAAAAGAGAGTGCAAAAATTATAGGGGGATAAGTCTGTTGAGTATACCTGGCAAAGTGTATGGTAGAGTTATTATTGAAAGAATTAAGAGTAAGACGGAGAATAGGATAGCAGATGAACAAGGAGGCTTTAGGAAAGGTAGGGGGTGTGTGGACCAGGTGTTTACAGTGAAACATATAAGTGAACAGTATTTAGATAAGGCTAAAGAGGTCTTTGTGGCATTTATGGATTTGGAAAAGGCGTATGACAGGGTGGATAGGGGGGCAATGTGGCAGATGTTGCAGGTGTATGGTGTAGGAGGTAGGTTACTGAAAGCAGTGAAGAGTTTTTACGAGGATAGTGAGGCTCAAGTTAGAGTATGTAGGAAAGACGGAAATTATTTCCCAGTAAAAGTAGGCCTTAGACAAGGATGTGTGATGTCACCGTGGTTGTTTAATATATTTATAGATGGGGTTGTAAGAGAAGTAAATGCGAGGGTCTTGGCAAGAGGCGTGGAGTTAAAAGATAAAGAATCACACATAAAGTGGGAGTTGTCACAGTTGCTCTTTGCTGATGACACTGTGCTCTTGGGAGATTCTGAAGAGAAGTTGCAGAGATTGGTGGATGAATTTGGTAGGGTGTGCAAAAGAAGAAAATTGAAAGTGAATACAGGAAAGAGTAAGGTTATGAGGATAACAAAAAGATTAGGTGATGAAAGATTGGATATCAGATTGGAGGGAGAGAGTATGGAGGAGGTGAATGTATTCAGATATTTGGGAGTGGACGTATCAGCGGATGGGTCTATGAAAGATGAGGTGAATCATAGAATTGATGAGGGGAAAAGGGTGAGTGGTGCACTTAGGAGTCTGTGGAGACAAAGAACTTTGTCCTTAGAGGCAAAGAGGGGAATGTATGAGAGTATAGTTTTACCAACGCTTTTATATGGGTGTGAAGCATGGGTGATGAATGTTGCAGCGAGGAGAAGGCTGGAGGCAGTGGAAATGTCATGTCTGAGAGCAATGTGTGGTGTGAATATAATGCAGAGAATTCGTAGTTTGGAAGTTAGGAGGAGGTGCGGGATTACCAAAACTTGTCCAGAGGGCTGAGGAAGGGTTGTTGAGGTGGTTCGGACATGTGGAGAGAATGGAGCAAAACAGAATAACTTCAAGAGTGTATCAGTCTGTAGTGGAAGGTAGGCGGGGTAGGGGTCGGCCTAGGAAAGGTTGGAGGGAGGGGGTAAAGGAGGTTTTGTGTGCGAGGGGCTTGGACTTCCAGCAGGCATGCGTGAGCGTGTTTGATAGGAGTGAATGGAGACAAATAGTTTTTAATACTTGACGTGCTGTTGGAGTGTGAGCAAAGTAACATTTATGAAGGGGTTCAGGGAAACCGGCAGGCCAGACTTGAGTCCTGGAGATGGGAAGTACAGTGCCTGCACTCTGAAGGAGGGGTGTTAATATTGCAGTTTAAAAACTGTAGTGTAAAGCACCCTTCTGGCAAGACAGTGATGGAGTGAATGATGGTGAAAGTTTTTCTTTTTCGGACCACCCTGCCTTGGTGGGAGTCGGCCAGTGTGATGATAATAATATATATATATATATATATATATATATATATATATATATATATATATATATATATATATATATATATATATATATATATATATATATATATATATATATATATATATATATATATATATACTCACACATGAACACAAATGTAAAGACACACACACACACACACACACACACATACACACACACACACACACACACACAAGCAACCAACATATCCAACTCCCTTTTTGCTCTCTCCTCCAGGGACTGGCAGTTCACCTTTACATGTACACGATATATCCAGCCAACAATTTCATTTTTCACAGAATCTCCTTCACTAATCCGTTTCCTCTCCCCGTACCACTCACATTCACCCTCAAGATTGGTTGTCTCCATCCTTTATTTCTACATTTCACTCAAGATTCTTTAGACCCCAATCAAACTCGCTCGCTCTCAGGGAACTCAGCGAGTAGTCAACTCCACGTACCTCCATTTAGTGAGTTCTGAGAATTTTGTGTCTCTGTAAATACCTCGTGACGTCAGGTAGGTTTGCAGTCGTGAAAAAGTAGTCGAGAACTGCTTACACTGTATATACTGTATATATGGGAAATCAAGAAAGCGTTCGGAAGTTCAATATATTTTTTTTTAAATTGTTGTTCATGTTGTTATATCACTTGTTTACTGTGATCTTATTGCATAGATAGATAGATAGATAGATAGACAGATAGGTAGATACACAGCATCAGGAAGCAGGAACGTGGACCAGGAACCAGAAATAAGAACCAGGAGCCAGAAAAAAGAACTAGGAACCAGAAAAAGAGCCAGGAACCAGTGCTGTGGGAAAACACTCAGATTTACCAAGTCTTAAATATTTTATATTTTTGTATTTAATTTTTTGGGTAATCTAATTTATTATCTTCGATGCTAATAATTATTTCTTATTTTAAGGTCTTGGTGTAAAGTTAGATGTTAATTATGGAGTAATTATAGGGATATAATTGGTAACAGATTTACAACATTGAGGCTGCATGTATAGGACAACAACTCAGATTTCTCTATTTTATTTTCTTCCTGAACCGTATTTATAGGAGTTAAGTGATGCTCCATTCTAACAACAAGGTGGAGGATCAGACTAATTACCCTTAGTCAAGCTCAGGATTAGAAATCCAATACTAAGAATAATGTAGAGGAGTTACTAATCCATAAACCTCAACCAAATTGGCAATGTGATCCATCAGGAAAGATGGGTGAAGTTCCCGGAAAATTTCATCTAACCTCCCGTTTAATAGACAGTTCTTTGCTGATTTGGCAATTATTTGTGTGTGTCGTCATTCACTGAACTTGTCACTGTATAAGTGATAATTGATATAATATATATTTTCTTACTCGTTAATACATATTTGTAAAGTTGTCTTCGTGTACTAACGAGCTTGATAACCATTTCTTTTCTAAATCAAAGCAATCCCCGAAAATTAGATAGATTGGATGCGCTCTACTGCTCGTACATTGCTACCGAAAGAACCAGAGTTCCAATCCCCAGTCATTCTCTGTGTTACATTTCATAAGTATGTAATGTATCTTTTATATGTTCCTTAAAGAACTACATTCCAGAGGCAGAATCTTGGGTCTATATCCTCCTCTTCAAAAAATAAATGCCAGGATTCTGGCAACACATCCAGCACTTACACTCTACATAGGTCGTCTTCTTCATATCTTTTCAGTCTCATTTGGTCTCGAGGGGTTAATCCTCTTCACTGGATAACCGCCATTTTCTTACCTTTTCATAAGCCAAGTGTTTCAGGCCATGGCACTTCACGTTACAGACCCATCACTCTTACTGATGTAATATTAACTTATTAGAACGCCGGGTTAACTAATATTTAGTATGGTGAACATCAAAATGGTATACAATACCGACAGGTTGTTAGGTAAGACACATATGCAACAGTTAGACAACTTTATTCCGAAACGTTTCGCCTACACAGTAGGCTTCTTCAGTCGAATACAGAAAGTAGGCAGGAACAGTAGAGATGTGAAGACGATGTAATCAGTCCATCACCCTTAAAGTCGTAGAATTTGAGGTTGTCAGTCCCTCGGCCTGGAGAAGTTCAGTTCCATAGTCAGGAACTATCTGAAGATCAAGCGACAGTGCGGAGACTTAAATACTGTCGGAAGGAGAGGTGCAGGGTAGTAGTAGTAGTAGTAGTAGTAGTAGTAGTAGTAGTAGTAGTAGTAGTAGTGAGAGGCCACTGAGAGGTCATGTCCCTCTCAGATCCAACCCTTCTCACTTGAAAAGCTTGTCAAAGGTGTTTTCTGTACCAAGATGCCATGTGTTGCAGTGTCTGTCAGACACTGCAACACATGGCATCTTGGTACAGAAAACACCTTTGACAAGCTTTTCAAGTGAGAAGGGTTGGATCTGAGAGGGACATGACCTCTCAGTGGCCTCTCACTACTACTACTACTACTACTACTACTACTACTACTACTACTACCCTGCACCTCTCCTTCCGACAGTATTTAAGTCTCCGCACTGTCGCTTGATCTTCAGATAGTTCCTGACTATGGAACTGAACTTCTCCAGGCCGAGGGACTGACAACCTCAAATTCTACGACTTTAAGGGTGATGGACTGATTACATCGTCTTCACATCTCTACTGTTCCTGCCTACTTTCTGTATTCGACTGAAGAAGCCTACTGTGTAGGCGAAACGTTTCGGAATAAAGTTGTCTAACTGTTGCATATGTGTCTTACCTAACATTTAGTATGGTGTTCGGAAATTTAAAATCCTCTCTTCATTAATTTAGTTTTCGTAAGAATCATTTTGCCTTCGCTAATAATGAATCGGCTACTGAAGTCTTTTTTTATCTAAAAAAAAAAAAACTTACGAAACTACCTGGCATTATAGCATCTTAGCCAGTTTTTTAGGCCTCCGAGGCAATCGGCAACTTTTCTGTGAGATGATTTCTTATCGGAGAGAAACTTTCGTGTTATGGTAAATAATAACTTTTCCCGACTTTGCGCAGGTTGTCGGCGTACCTCAAGGATGTGTTCTTCCTCTCCGTCATTAATGACCTGGCATCTGTTCTACCATCCAATGTTTGTTCATATTTTCATGTCGGCGATATTGTGTGAGCACTGACTGTCACCTTGTTACAGCCTCTCTCCAGTTTGTTAGTGATCGTGACTCCAACTGGGCTACCTTCCATGGGGTTAAATTATCTGTTGCTTTACCATACCCGATAATTTTCACAAGATGCCCAAAATATTCCTCATGCCGTTTCTATACCTGTGTGATTCCTGTAGCTCTGAACAGGAAACAGTCAACTTTTTCGATCTTCTGTTTGATCGTTGAATGTCCTGGAAGCCTCATATAACCTCCCTGGAAGCCTTCTGAACTTCCGGTAAAATGTAGGCCACCTTTCTTGGGGTCTGATAGACACACTCGTCTTCACCTTCATTCATCCTTCATATAAACTAAACTAGACTACAGTGTTCAGCTACATTCTTCATCCTCCACCAATACACTTTCTAAACTTCATCCCATTCATCATCATTGGTTACGTTTGTCTCGGAACTTTCCGATCTTTCCTAAGCGAGAACCTCTATGTACAAAGGAAAACGCCTTAGCTTTTCAAGACCATTGTCTCTGTTATTTTATACGTTTTCACGACCTTCACGATCCTCCCACATAAAGAAAGATAGAGAATGTCAATAGAGCTGATTTGTCTAATCAGCGACCCCAGTTTTGACGTCGCTTTCCTCTCCGAATTCATTATCTATTGGCTTCCCTTCATTTACCTCTTTACTTTTTACCCTGCATTTTACTTTTCCATTTATTCTTGGAAGGTCATGATGATTCATGTTTCCTCTTCCTTCCATGTACAAAAATTCACATGTTTGCTGCAACTTTATGCTACCTGGAGTCTACCTGGAGGGAATTCGGAAGGTCAACGCCCCTGTGGGTCAGTTCTTGACCAGGCCACTCAGTCTTTATTAAACACTTCCAATTTCATTCTCATGTTACTGCAATTTACACTGATTCCTCTAAATCTCCTGGTGTCGGATTTCCAACTGTTTTTCGTGACAGAATAATCCAGGGTAATTTACTAGACTCACCCAGTGTTTTCACAGCAGAGTTACTGAATATGCAGTTCTCACTGGTGTCATGCACACTGCTACCGTGTCCACATCGTCATTCGTAACTGTCACTCTGGTTCATGCCCCACCCGTTCTATGATTCGTCATTCGTAGTTGTTTCAGACTCCCAAAGTGCATTACAATCTATCCAGAAATTTGACTATCTTCATCCCATCGTCATTAAAATACAACTTGGTGATGTCGCATGTCTTGTAAACACAGTTGTTTTTTGCTGGACAAGCTGTTGTTACGCGCAACAAGCTTATTGATTCAACCCCTTGGTCAGCTATTCATAAACTACCAATTTAAAATTCTTTGACTATTTTTCAGTGTCGTTTCAACAACTCCGCAACACCTGGCAACACCGTTGAGCCGAGTTGGACCATAAAATTTTTCTGTCCAGCAACATTTAGGATTCTGGCCATCTTCCTACCGTTATCAGGTATGAGAGACTGAATTCTCGCACTAACACATCAGACACACTGGTCTCGCTCACGGATACCACATGGAGATACGATCTCTCTGTGAGAACTATCAGGACGCACTATCAGGCCATTGCATTTTAAAATAGATTATCCTGTCTATCAGGAGGTATGCAGATTCACTTGCGATGTCTAAATCGCGTCAACACACTCGTTCTAGCAGCATAAACCTCACTTAAAGTTCCACCTCACTGCAGGCAACTACACCAACCCTATCTTCGATAACTTCAACCCATCATTCCTTCTTCAGTACGCACCGCCGAGCAGTAGTGTATGACCCATACGAGTGTAGCTCTTACCTTGACTATAATAAAAATATAAATTGTATTACATCACCATACTGGCGGCGTCAGCTATGTGACTTATTAATTAACTCCGTCACATCACTATCTTACACATGATGAACGTGAAGCAGCAATAGAGAAGTAGCAACCGGGGACGGGATGGACGTTGGGTCAGCACTAGTATGGTGACTTCGACGGTAAAATCTAATTCTTTTTATTTAATTGATTTTCAACTTTTTCCAATAGACATGCATACAGAGTTGCAGAAATTGCATCACTTTTGCTCACTTTTTCAATTTAAACTTTTCTCTGAGTTTTGTTAAACGAATTTATTACATTAGGGAACTCGAGTAGCCGTTTCACGATATATTTATTACGTCGATCTTGAGGTAAAGGCGTAATGCCGACCGAAATGATGTAAAGATAGAACATACAGAATCAGCTAAATAGTCATGACTCGTTGAGGCTTAACACTGAGCGAAACGTAGCCCCGACAGAAGCTTGTGTCTTTATATCCATACATGGAGCTTGTATAATATACGAGGGTAAATATTTATTCCTGATATCTGATTCGTACGTTTGTCAGACTCGTAGAACTAGTTGAGGCAGTAATGACAGTGACCTTGATAATGATAAATCAAGCTCGACACTCCACCTGTCTAGAACTTAATTCTTGAATGTATTTTTTAATAAGCTAAAACAAAAAATATATAGCCCCTTTTCCTTCCTCACTTAGAATAATAAATTATCATAAAATCATTGATGTTGTTCTAGTCTTATTATTTCTGTTCATTAATGACTTGGGAGACAGTTTATGAAAGTACACTCACATGGCACTTAGTACATGCACCAGGCTATGTGTACACACACTAGACTCAGTGTACACACATCACACCAGACTGAGTGTACATACATCAGTTTCTATCTATATATATATATATATATATATATATATATATATATATATATATATACATATATATATATATATATATATATATATATATATATATATATATATGTATATTTATATATATTGTTCCTTGATAATGTGAGTAGTCACGAAAGCGCTTGTAATTTCTCTATTCTTTCACTGTGGTTGTTTTGCATATTCTGAAATCACCTGTTTACTGTGATCTTATTGCATATATATATATATATATATATATATATATATATATATATATATATATATATATATATATATATATATATATATATATATATATATATATATATATATATATATATATATATATATATATATATATATATATATATATATATATATATATATATATATATATATATATATATATATATGCACACACATTAGGCTCTATGTGCACACTACAGCATTTGTGTACACACACCAGGCTCTTTGTACAGTACGAATACTCACACCAGGCTTTGTGTACACACAGTACACTGTTTACATACACCAGGCTCTGTGTATGCTCACAAGGGCCAGTGTACACACGTTCCTCTCTCTGTGTACACACACACTAGATATTGTGTATACATACCCTGTTCCATGTGCACACACAAAACACCGGGTATAAATACCAGGATTTGTGCAGTCACACACAGCTATGTGTATAATCCCTCGTCTTTGTGTACACGCTCTGCTCCATACACACTCCAAGTTTTGTAAATATATCAGGATTTGTGTACACACATCTGGCTCAGTGCACACACTTTATACTCTACATGAGATTATGTACCCCTTTAGGTCTCCAGTCCTGGAGGGATTAGTTAGGTACAGTGACTGCACTCTGAAGGAGGCGTGAAGATGCTGCGGCTCAGAGAGTTATCTGAATTTTGATGTACACTCACACACACACACACACACACACACACACACACACACGAAGAGAATTAAAATGAAGAGAATTAAATCAGAAGAGGATCAGGCAGGACTTCAAAGAGACCTGGACAGGTTGGACACATTGTCCAGCAAATGGCTTCTCGAATTCGCCCCTGCCAAATGCAAAGTCATGAAGATCGGAGAAGGGCAAAGAAGACCGAGGACAGAGTATAGGCTAGGTGGCCGAAGACTACAAACCTCGCTCAAGGAGAAAGATCTTGGGGTGAGTATAAAGCCGAGCACGTCTCCGGAAGCACACATCAACCAGATAACTGCTGTAGCATATGGGCGCCTGGAAAACCTGAGATTAGCGTTCCGATACTTAAGTAAGGAATTTTTCAAGACACTGTACACCGGGTACGTCAGGCCCATACTGGAGTATGCAGCACCAGTTTGGAACCCGCACCGGGTCAAGCACGTTAAGAAATTAGAGAAAATGCAAAGGTTTGCGACAAGGTTAGTTCCAGAGCTACGAAGAAAGATTAAGGAAAATCGGCCTGACGATAATGGAGGACAGGAGGGTTATGGGAGACATAATAACGACATACAAAATACTGCGAGGAATAGACAAGGTGGACAGAGACAAGATGTTCCAGAGAGGGGACACAGATACGAGGGGTCACCCTAGGAAGTTGAAAACTCAGATGAATTACAGGGATGTTAGGAAGTGTTTCTTCAGTCATAGAGTGGTCAGGAAGTGGAACAATCTGGTGAGTGAAGTAGTGGAGGCAGGAACCATACATAGCGTTAAGACGAGGTATGATAAAGCTCAGGGATCAGGGAGAGAGAGGACCTTGTAGCATTCAGTGAAGAGGCGGGGCCAGGAGCTGAGTCTCGACCTCTGCAACCACAATTAGGTGAGTACACACACACACACACACACACACGAACTGATTTCCACAGGGGGCAGTCCTAGGACCGGTGCTGTTCCTGGTATATGTGAATGACATAACGGAAAGAATAGACCCAAAAGTATCCTTGTTTGAAGGTGATGTGAAGTTAATGAGAAGAATTCAGCCAGAGGGATCTGGACAGGCTGCAGGCCTGGTCCAGCATTTGGCTCTTGAAGTTCAACCCCACCAAGTGCAAAGTGATGAAGACTGGGGAAGGGTAAAATAAGACCGCAGACAAAGTACAGTCCAGTGTGCCAAAGACTACAAACCTCACTTACGGAAAAGGATCTTGAAGTGTGTATAATATCGAGCAAATCTCCCGAGCCGCACATCAACCAAATAACTGCTGCAGCATATGGGCGACTAGCGAACCTAAGAATAGCATTCCGACATCTCAGTAAAGATTCGTTGAAGACTGTACACCGTGTAAGTCGAGCCCATATTAGAGTATGCAGCTCCAGTTTAGAACGCATACCTGGCCAAGCATGTCAGGAAACTAGAGAAAGTGCAACAAAACTAGTCTCGGAGTTAAGAGGCATGTCCTACGAGGAGAGGAGGGACAGGGAGGACATGGTACCGACATATAAAATACTGAGGGGAATCAACAAGGTAGACATAGACAAGATGTTCCATAGACTGGACACAGAAACAAGGGAATAGTTTGGAAAGTGAGGTAGTTGAGGCAGGTACCATACATAGTTTATTATGATAAAGCTCATGGAACAGGGAGAGAGTGAACCTAGTAGCGACCAGTGAAGAGGCGGGGCCAGGAGATATGAATCGACCCCTGCAACCACAATTAGGTGAGTACAATTAGGTGAATGCACTCACTGGAAGACTCTGGAACTACATGGGGGATCAGAGACATGGAGAGCTAAGATGCTGGAAGCAATTCTAGAAAACTTCATGTACCAACATGTTAAGGACACAGCCAGAGAGAGAGAGAGGAGACGACGAACCAGCAAGGCTACACCTCGTATGACTTGAGCAGTTCAGACATAGAAGATATCAAACACGAAAGGCCTGCAATGAATCAGGGAATACCTGACAGGAAGGAAACAACAAGTGTTGGTCCGAGACGAGGTGTTAAAGTGGATGCATGTGTCGCGTGAGGTTCCACAAGGGTCAGTCCTACATCCGGTGCTGTTTCTTGTACGTATATGTGAATGATATGACGGAAGGGATAGAGTCAGAAGTGTCCCTGTTTGGAGACGATGTGAAACCAATGAGATCATAAGCGGAAGAGAATCAGGTAAGCCAACAAGGTAATCTAGACAAGCTGCAAGCCTGGTCTGACAAATGGCTCCTGGAGTTTAACCCCAGCAAGTGCAAAGTTATGAAGACTAAGGAAGGACAAAGACCTCAGACAGAGTACAGCATAAAAGGTCAAAGGCTACAAAACTCACTCAAGGAAAAGAATCCCGGGAAAAGCATCATACAGAGCACACCGCCTGAGGCTCACATCAACCAAATAACTACTGCAGCATGTGGGTGCCTGGCAAACCTGAGAATAGCGTTTCGTCATCTAAGTAAGGAGTCATTCACAACACAGTACACCGCCTAGGTCAGGTTCATATTGGAGTATGCAGCACCAGTATGGAACCCTCACCTGGTCAAACACGTCAAGAAATTAGAGAAAGTGCAAAACTTTGCAACAAGACTAGTCCCGAAACTGAGGGGGTTTGTCCTATGAGGAGAAGTTAAGGGAGCTCAACCTGACAACACTGGAAGACAGGAGGGATAGAGGGGACATGATAACAACGTATAAAATACTGAGATGAACTGACAGGGAGACAGAAAATAAAACACCATCGATCCTACCATCATGTAAAACAATTACACGTTTTCGTGGATGGATTTAAAAAAGATATTAGATAGGGTGGATAGGGGAGCAGTGTGGCAGATGTTGCAAGTGTATGGAATAGGGAGAGAATGTTTCATAGATGGGACACAGCAATAAGGGGCCACAACTGGAAGTTAGAAACTCAGATGAGCCACAGGGATGTTAGGAAGTATTTCATCAACCATATAGTTCTCAGGAAATGGAACAATCTAGAGAGGGATGTAGTGGAGGAAGCATCCATACATAGCATTAAGAAGAGGTATGATAAAGCTTATGGAGCAGGGAGAGAGTGGACCTAGTAGCGACAAGTGAAGAGGCGAGGTCAGGAGCTAAGACTCTACCCCTGCAACCACAATTAGGTAAGTACAATTAGGTGAGTGTACACACACACTCAGCTATGAGTACAAACACACACAAGTGTTCGCTCACAAACACAAACAAGTGTACGCTCACAAACACACACAAGTGTATGCTCACAAACACACACAAGTGTACGCTCACAAACACACACAAGTGTATGCTCACAAACACACACAAGTGTACGCTCACAAACACACACAAGTGTACGCTCACAAACACACACAAGTGTATGCTCACAAACACACACAAGTGTACGCTCACAAACACACACACACATTAGGTTCTGCGCTTACACACTTGAGACGGCGTACAGTGACGTACACACTTCAGGGTTTGTGTACACATATCAGTCTGTGTGTACACATATCAGGCTGTGTATACACTTGCGAGACTGTATACACACAAGAGGCTCTGTGTACACTACTATGCTCTGCGTGCACACACTAAGCTCTGCGTACATAATAAGTCACAATACAGTGACTGGAACAATACACAAACAATCCCAACATTAGTTTCAGTCTCCTAAATGAGAGTTATTTGTATATATATCATACTTTGTGTACACACAAAGATTTATGTACACACATAAAGTCCCAAGCATAAATTCACTAAGCTATTTGTACAAACCCGGCTCCTTGTACACACGGCAAGCTCCTTTTGCTCCATGTCCACATGTCCCCCTGTGTTGTGAGGAGAAAAGGTCGCACCCAGTGTGTTTGTGTATATACATTGGGTCGTATTTGTAAGGTTTTTAACGTTTATTTAGGTACCTCTAGTCTAACCTGAGAGGAGCATGTATGTCAGCGCCACCTATGAACCTGGTCCATAACTCACTGCGCTGGATTTCCTCTTGACGTGGCAATTTTTCTTACTTATCTTTCCTGTGTCAGATTTCACTTCTCCCTCCACTGCTCTCCTGATAATGCAAGAATTTTCTACCGTTAATATACTTTGACTTACTTAATATATTGGTGATTATTACTATTGACTTCGCTATTTTTTATAGTATACAATAACAAGTTGTCACAAAGTTCTTAAGGGACTTCAACCATTGTGTAACTCAGTGTTTTTCTGGAACTACCAAATTTTTGTTGCCCAGCTTGTGAAGGGTAAAGAGTTGATTTCAAGTAGTTATTGTTTCAGTTCGTGTTTTTCATTTTACATCGTAAGGCTGCTACATGTCTTTTGTTCCTTCTCAATCATCAGTAACCCAGAATACCAACGTCATCATAAATATTGACAATTCCTCAACATCTCTGAGTGCGTCTGAGTTGTCACAAGGTCTGTTTACTTCCCTCTGGAGTTTACTTTTGCATCCTCGGTGGTACCACACCTTTACAAGCCTCCGATCTCATCTTCTGGAGGACCATCATTACTTTTATCGAATCATTTTATGTTTAGGGTATCATAGGGAAATATTTGTATAAATTTTCATTTTCTGGTTTCTGTCAGGAAAGCTTGTCTTTCCACTTTTTATTGTTACAAATAAATAAATTTATTTAGAATCATTTATACCTGCCATTTTCTTTATTTGCATTGCTGTTACAATTTAAAGAGCAGGGAACTCTCAGCTGCTCTGGTAACTATTTCTGTTGCATTATACACACAACTTTCAGGGAATTTGGAAGTATCACACTACAAACTAATATCACAGATATGCATATTTATGTAAGAAAAAGGTACATATAAAAATATAATGAGTGAAGAGGCACTTAATTACTGGCCAGTATCTCTGACAGGCAAATTGCCAAAGGTTCTTGAAAACATACAAAGGAAAAGAATATTGAAAATTTGAAGAGGAGAAGATTCTTTAAAGAAAGTCAGATCGGATTTAAGAAATCTTGTCTTACAAATATAATGCAACTCCATGACAGAATCCCGGTAATAAAGTGACAGGATTGGGTAGACTGCACCGTCTTGGTCAGAAAGCATTTGATACAGTACCACACCAGAGTATATTTAGGAGTAAAAAAGATGTGATGAATGGTTTTGAAAAACCGACAAGTTGAAGAATTAAAAAGATGTTTAAGTGGATGAAGGTGAACCTGAATGACAAAAATTCACAAAGTAAGAGTAAGAGACGAGACATCAGTGTGGAAGAGAGCAACGAGTGGAGTTCTGCAAGGTTCACTACTGGAGTCGCTCTTCTTATTAACACACATACATGAACGACAAATCAGACTGAGTTGGTTGACTCTTACATGTCGTTTTTGTCGATGATGTGAAACTAATGAGAAGAATGAAACAGGAGAGGACAGTGATAGACCTCAGGTAGGCTTCAACAGACAACTCACGCGGTCAAGCAAGTGGCTACTCGAGATCAATCCCAGCAAATGCAAATTTATTAGAACTGGAGGCGAGGGTTCGCTGGACTCTGACAGAATGTTTGTAATAAAACGGTCATGATGGAAGGGATATCAGAAGTTGAAGACCCGGATGGCCATTAAGATGTAAGTGGAATGACTTGTATGAGTGAGTAGTTAAGGTGAGCTCGATACGCAGCTTCAAGAATACAGTACGATAAAGCACAAAGCGGCCAAAAATCAGTGATGTCGGTCAAAGTGATCTAGAAGTGGGGTAGGGCCAGGAACTGAGACTACCACCGCAAAACAAAATCAGTGAATACATTCATGCATATAAAGATTTAAAGACACACACATTCACATACAAACGTGTACAACACACACACACACACACACACACACACACACACTGGGATCTGAGGCTCCAGCGTTGCATCATGCAAAGCCCCAAACAAATCCTCAAACTCCTTCCCTTGCGTCACCCCCACCCCTCCCCTGCGTCACCCCAACCCCTCCTCTGCGTCACCCCCACCCCTCCCCTGCGTCACCTCCACTCCTCCCCCACCCCTCCCTCGCCCCTCCCCCCGAGCGAGTAGCAGAAGCATCCTCACACATCGTAGTACTCACAGACACACCCTGCGGAGATGTATAACAGATATAATTTCCCCAGCGGGATATCTCATTCTGATATCAAGCTGGGAGCTGGTAAAGTGTCACCAGTAATCAGAAATGAGTGGTGTTTTTAGGTGATGAAAGGAATAAACAGAGAGGAGTCACATGACTACACAGCACGCACACTCATGACTGTAGACACATGGAGGTAACTTGAATTATATACAACCCATCACTAAACAAAAGGAGACCAATACAGGAATTTGATGACAACAACAAAGTGAGAGTGGACACGATATTGGAAGCAGCTAAAAGAATACATATAAGAAATGCAAAGATAATGATTATGGGAGAGACTAACAACAAGGAAATAAACCGAGAATTTGGATCCACAAGGCAGACCGGAAATATGGAGGACTAAGATGAAAGAGAGAGGGGGGGAGGAGAGAGAGAGAGAGAGAGAGAGAGAGAGAGAGAGAGAGAGAGAGAGAGAGAGAGAGAGAGAGAGAGATGGATGGATGGATGGATGGATTGAATATTACCCCAGACTTGTGGCTATGGCAAATGATAGTGGATCAGGCAGGGATGACATATTTCAATCTAACAATTTATCAAGATGAGTAACAAAGGGTAATTGTGAGGGAAGAGGTGTTAGAATGAGCAAAAGAGACATGTGGAATCCTCATGGATAAGTGTTGGCACCTCTGGCATGTCTTGTGAACGTGAAGATATTAAGCCAGACCATTATGAGCCTATTAACTGCCATCCATAAAATGCTGAATTGGTCAGACAAGTTGCTACTGGAATTCAATCACAGCATGTGCAAGGTTATGAAAATTGGGAAAGGGCACAGAAGACCAAAAAGAAACAGAGGCTCGGGACAAAGGCTTCAAAATTCAATGAGAAGAACCTTGGGGAGAGCCTAGTACCAAGCTTATTACCTCAGGGGATATTCTTGGTATTATGCTCATATGCTCTCTGCTAAACCTAATATCAACCTTCAGTGAACATAACACTCATTCATTTTACAGTATACGGCACATGTCAGGTCCACCTTGCAATATACGGCACAGGTATGTAACCAACACCTGATCAAGCATGAAAAAAAATGAAAAAGTGCATAGATTTGAAACAATAATAGTCTCAGACACAAAAGGTAAGAGTTATAATGAGAGAGTAAAAGACTATACCTGATACCGTTAGAGTACATAAATTTTAGAGGTACTGATAGAGTGGGCAGGTACAGGTTGTTCGATAAGTGGGAACACAAAGACACAACTAGCAGTTAAAAACACAAGAGAATGATATGGATATTAGGAAATATTTCTTCAGCTTCAGAAAGGTGAGTGGAGCTAACAAGGCAGCAAAATGAGATAGCATTCCTTAGCAATTTTAACAATAGTTAAAAATTTTGCTAACATTTAGGCAAATATGACCTTATAAGCTACGAATCTGTGGCTCAGTTGAGAGCGAGATTCGATCCCCGGCACGGGTGAAAACATTGGGCATGTTTCTTTACACCTGCTGCTCCTGCTCACCTAGCAGTAAGTAGGTACCTGGGTGCTTATTGACTGTTATGGGATGCATCCTGGGCCAAAAGATTAAAGGACCACAATTGAAATAAGACAGACAACCCCCCTCCGTCTTGGCTTTACTGGGTTATTCTTGATGGCTAACTCTCCCCGGGTTAAAACCCCAGCAAAATTTTATCTTTTATCTGTGTGCGAAATAAATCACAGAAAATGAGTCCTATGCTCACGGAGACTGTGGTAATGTGAAGGTAGACTACACTGAAAACAGAATGCATTTTATTTGAATTAACTCTTGACAGAGTGCCAGTTTGTTTATTAAACCTTTCGAAAAACACTCACTCGCCATAACAGATGAAAACGATGGCAAGGAGCCAGCCAGGAAGCTTCCTACAACATATTGTACCTTGGTTCACAAACGCTAATGCAACCACACTGGCACAAACACAGGTGCTTGTTCTCTACCTGGCAGGTGAATGATCTAACTCTAACGCATGATTGTTCCTAGCCGTCAAGACGAAGCAAGAAACTATGCCTGGGCAGACAATCATGAATGGGCAGGCAAACGTCTAATTGTTCTTATTGAACAACAATAGTCAGAGCAGTCAGGAGCATTTGTGAAGTTTTGCTCAGCCGTTCATTTTGAAGAAATGAAACTATATCTTTCCTAAGAGCAAAGAAATGCTGGAGCGTTTATCCAGCACTCAGCCATCTGATATTCGAGTGCAGTGGTAGGTCATGGAATTCTGTATTCAGTTCTTCAAGGAAAGGTATGAATTTTATGTGTCTGTGTCTAATTACTGCCTCTGATTAAATTCACTATACTGACAATACTCTGAGTAACATCACTCACCGGCAAATACCTCGCCACATAATGCTACGTGGTGAATAATGCAGCGTAGTGTGATCCAATCAACTTCCTTCAGCAGGCCAGCTAACCCCACATTACTGGTGCTCTAGCACCATTACAATAATTGATTACTTTTCAACTCCTCCATATTCATTGACAAGTGACTCTAGAGCAGTATGAAGTTGTACATCTAGTAACCTAGTATCATTGACAAGTAACTCTAGAGCAGCATGAAGTTGTCCCTCTAGTAACCTAGTATCATCAATAAGTGACTCTAGAATAGCATGAAGATTCCTTCTAGTAACCTAGTATCATTAACAAGTAACTCTAGAGCAGCATGAAGTTTTCCTTCTAGTAACCTACTATCATCAATAAGTGACTCTAGAATAGCATGAAGATTCCTTCTAGTAACCTAGTATCATTGACAAGTGACTCTAGAACCGCATGAAGATGCCCTTCTAGTAACCTAGTACCATTGACAAGTGACTCTAGAACAGCATGAAGTTGCCCCTCTAGTAACCTAGTATCATTAACAAGTGACTCTAGAATAGCATGAAGATGTCCTTCTAGTACCTAGTATCATTAACAAGTGACTCTAGAATAGCATGAAGATGTCCTTCTAGTAACCTAGTATCATTGACAAGTGACTCTAGAACAGCATGAAGTTGTCCCTCTAGTAACCTAGTATCATTAACAAGTGACTCTAGAATAGCATGAAGATGTCCTTCTAGTAACCTAGTATCATTAACAAGTAACTCTAGAACAGCATGAAGTTGTCATTCTAGTAACCTAGTATCATTAACAAGTAACTCTAGAACAGCATGAAGTTGTCCCTCTAGTAAGCTAGTATCATTGACAAGTGACTCTAGAGCAGCATGAAGTTGTCCATCTAGTAAGCTAGTATCATTGACAAGTGACTCTAGAACAGCATGAAGTTGTCCTTCTAGTAACCTAGAAGGACAACTATGCAGATCTGTCATGTTTATATAGGGAAAAGTTCAGTAAATCAATATATTATTATGAGTGCTCGTGGGCCACAAAAGTCAACTTGCGGGACACTTGTGGCCTACTGGCCCGTAGCCGCAAAACCAATAGGCGACTAACACCCAGGTACCTACTTACTGCTAGGGGAACAGTGACATCAGGTGTAAGGTGACTAACACCCAGGTACCTACTTACTGCTAGGGGAACAGTGACATCAGGTGTAAGGTGACTAACACCCAGGTACCTACTTACTGCTAGGGGAACAGTGACATCAGGTGTAAGGTGACTAACACCCAGGTACCTACTTACTGCTAGGGGAACAGTGACATCAGGTGTAAGGTGACTAACACCCAGGTACCTACTTACTGCTAGGGGAACAGTGACAGCAGGTGTAAGGTGACTAACACCCAGGTACCTACTTACTGCTAGGGGAACAGTGACATCAGGTGTAAGGTGACTAACACCCAGGTACCTACTTACTGTTAGGGGAACAGTGACAGCAGGTGTAAGGTGACTAACACCCAGGTACCTACTTACTGCTAGGGGAACAGTGACATCAGGTGTAAGGTGACTAACACCCAGGTACCTACTTACTGCTAGGGGAACAGTGACAGCAGGTGTAAGGTGACTAACACCCAGGTACCTACTTACTGCTAGGGGAACAGTGACAGCAGGTGTAAGGTGACTATCACCCAGGTACCTACTTACTAGTAGGGGAACAAGGACAGCAGGTGTAAAGAAACATGTCCAACGTTTCCACCCGTGCTAAAAATCGAACCTTGGACACTAAGTATGTGAGCTAAAAACGCTGCCAACAGAGCCACGGGTTTTTATCGTAATTTTGCTTTTATTATTTTTCTTTGTTTAATGACGAAAGTTTAAATTTTTCCATTACACAAATTTGTACTTGGCTTACTTTTAGGAATAATATTTTACATTTTAGTTTACCTTCTGCACGCACAATGGTATGACTGTAAGCAATTCTTAATTCACTCGTTTTAATATTTAACCCTCTTTGACCTGTAATTAAGTGCCACTGTTTATACCGTTGGTGTTACTGTGAACCTGGCTACTCTCGCACCGCTACTCTGACTCATTCCTTAGCAAACTCAATGAGCAGAAATCTTTTTATTTTTAACACAACAGCTTGTCTTCCACCTGAAAAAAAGAGGAAAACACTCCCACGACTCTCTGTATGTCAGCACGCGTCTTGCCAGACTCTTGCTGACATCACAGTTCAGATGGGTCTCCAGACTGCAGCACCTCCACCCCTCCTTCAGGGTGCAGGCACTGTATTTACTGCCTTCAGGACTAAAAGTCCGTCGAACCGATTTCCCTGAATACATTCATAAATGTTACCTTGCTCACCCTCCAACTGCACCTCGAATCATAAAAAAAAAAACAGTTGCCTCCACTCGCTCCTATCCAATATGCCTGCTGGATATCCAAGCCCACAACACTTAAAACCTCCTATACCCTTTCCCATCCAACCTAACCTTGGGCGATTCCCACCCCTCCTTCCCTCCAGATTTATACGCTCTCTTAATCTTTCACTTTTGCTCCTTCCTCTCTGATTGTCCGAACTACCTCAACAATCCCTTTTTCAGCACTCTGAAATAACAATTTTAGTAACCATCCAAACCCATCACTTAATCTCCAAACTCCGAATTCTCTGCATAAAATTCACACCAAATATTGCCCTCAAACACGACATCTTCATTGCCTTCAGCTTTCTCCTTGCTCATTTTAACATTTAGGTCACTCACAACCATTATTTCCTTGGTTTAAAATGTTTTAAAAACTCACTTAACGTCTCGCAAAATTTCTTTATCTCCTCTACACTCCTCTCTCTCCCAAATGTAAAAACACTTACTATTACCCAATTTTTCATCACACTCTTATTTTAGTCCATATTATTCTTCAATTTATACACTTACATTACTTCTTTTCTTTCCATAATTGATTATTTAATATCATCACTACACTGAGGCACCTGATCTAAACCCATTCTCTTCTCACTGAAATTGTCCGTCCCTATTTAGCTTTGTTTTGATTACAGCTAATACAACCAACTTACATTCCTAAATAACATTCGCAATTAACTGTATGTTTTTCCATCAGTACTACACCCAGGCACATTTAAACAATCCACCTTTTAAACTGATTTCTTTGTATTCTCAGTAATTTATATAGAAGGGATTACTAGCTCTTTCTTCCCAGTATTTTAGTCACCTCTTCTTTTTACGGCACTCATGGCTTACTGTGGAAGGTTTCTCACCCTGTGCAAATGAAAGGAAGCACTATAAGAACAGAACTATTAATAGTTTGGAAGAAAACTCTGATGAGAGTGTATATACATTCACGTATATAAACAACTGCATGGGTATTATTAGTAGTAAGCTGTATTTATTATCTTATGTGTTTAAGAGATAAATAAAAGACACCAGCAATTTTCAATTGAGTTAAGCAATCACAGGTTTCCGTTTCACAATAATTTTTCCTCTTACACACAAATTATAAAACAGATATATTAACGTTTATGCTTTGGAAAAATAAGTAATAATAGAGAAAATAGAATTGTGTATTTATGAAATCAACATTGCAGTGAAAAGAGAATATTTTGTAACTTTATGAAAGGTCAGGAGATTATGTAACGTCATAAACATACACTGAATGGCCACTTTATTAGGTACATTCATACCTATTCGATAATGTTAATATGTAATCAAGGCTATGATGTGGTAGCACCTCAATACATAGACACAGAGTCGTCAGGAAGTGGAATAGCCTAGCAAGTGATGTAGTGGAGGCAGGAACCATACATAACTTTAAGACGAGGTATGACAAAGCTCAGGAAGCAGAGAGAGAGAGGACCTAGTAGCGATCAGTGAAGAGGCGGGGCCTGGAGCTGAGTATCAACCCCTGCAACCACAATTAGGTGAGTACAATTAGGTGAGTACATGGTCAAGAAGTTCAGTTGTTGGTCAGACCGAACATCAAAATGGAGAAGAAATGAGATCTAATTGACTTGATCATGGAATGATTGTTGGTGCCAGACGGGATGATTTCTGTATCTCACAGACTAATGCTCTTCTGGGATTTTCACGCACAACGGTTTTTAGAGAATAGGTAGAAAAACAAACATCCAGTGATTGATCGGCAGCTGTGTACGCGAAAACGCCTTGTTAATGAGATAGGTCAGAGGAGAATGACCAAACTACCTGAAGCTGATAAGGTGTTAGTAACTCAAACCGCCTGGTCACCATCTGGAAAAGAACCGGTACGGGACGAGACCGCCAAACCCAATACAGAACTCAAATAACCAGGTGCGGCAACAGTGGTATGCAGAAGAACATCTCTAAATGCACAACACGTCGAACCTTGAAGGGTACCAGTCGTGTCACCCTAGAAGAAACTACAGATACAGTGGACACAGGCTCACCAAAACAAGAAAAAACAAAGATTAAAACGTCTCCTGGTCTAAAGAATTGCGATTTCAACTGTGAGAAGCAGATTACAGATCATTTGGGATAAAGTGGCACGGGAGATTTGCAGCATTAATGTGTCGCAACTGCATGATGCTATCATGTCAACATGGACCAGGATCTGTAAGTAATATTACCAGCACCTTATTGAATCCATGACCCAAAGAATTCAGGCTGCTCTGGGTGGCAAGAGTAGGTCCTACTCAGTACTAGAAGACTAAACCTAAAAAAGTGACCACTGAGTGCAACATTATGGATGGTCCGCAATATGTAACACCATAATACGTGCATAGAGTTGAGTGTTATTCAGCAAATTAATGACATAGCTGAACACCTGTGTAAACATCTGCAGGAAACTAACACCGAATTTGTAAAGTAAAAGGACACAAGTGCAACTAATGTGACATTTATTGTGGCAACGTTTCGCTCTCCAGGAGCTTTATCAAGCCATTACAAACAATACATGGACACAGAGGGTATATAAAGGCTCAGAGTGAGGTGAATACTAGTGAGGTACCATTTCGATGTTCACTAGTGGTAGTAGTAGTAGTAGTAGTAGTAGTGGTAGTGACAAAAGTAATACAATATGGTAGAGCAATTAATTCGTACATGAGTAAAAGGATATAAAAGCTATTACTTGGGTAACATAAAAATAGGTTGGACAAATATAAACTGGAATGAGGCAGCTTGTTTCAGTGTTCACTCTCTGTGCTTTGTGTAGTATAACAGGAGAGACTATGTGATGGCAGGGTTTACTGTTTTCAGGAGGATTCTTGCTAAGACTTCGGAAATGGTGAAGCTGCCGTTGTTTTGTTTAATTGTATTCGAAACAGCGATCAGTGCTGATTCAAGGCACTTGCGTGTGCGGAAATTAGTTTCTTTTATCACTAATTGGGCGTCTCTGAATTTCATAAGATGATTGGTGGAATTTCGGTGTTGTACACAGGCGTTGTTTAAGTTGTCGTTCCTACATGCGTATATGTGTTCATTGAGGCGGGTGTCGAGGTTTCTTGCTCAATGAGCAAGAAACCTCGATGAACCTCAATGAACACATATACGCATGTAGGAACGACAACTTAAACAACGCCTGTGTACAACACCGAAATTCCACCAATCATCTTATGAAATTCAGAGACGCCCAATTAGTGATAAAAGAAACTAATTTCCGCACACGCAAGTGCCTTGAATCAGCACTGATCGCTGTTTCGAATACAATTAAACAAAACAACGGCAGCTTCACCATTTCCGAAGTCTTAGCAAGAATCCTCCTGAAAACAGTAAACCCTGCCATCACATAGTCTCTCCTGTTATACTACACAAAGCACAGAGAGTGAACACTGAAACAAGCTGCCTCATTCCAGTTTATATTTGTCCAACCTATTTTTATGTTACCCAAGTAATAGCTTTTATATCCTTTTACTCATGTACGAATTAATTGCTCTACCATATTGTATTACTTTTGTCACTACCACTACTACTACTACTACCACTAGTGAACATCGAAATGGTACCTCACTAGTATTCACCTCACTCTGAGCCTTTATATACCCTCTGTGTCCATGTATTGTTTGTAATGGCTTGATAAAGCTCCTGGAGAGCGAAACGTTGCCACAATAAATGTCACATTAGTTGCACTTGTGTCCTTTTACTTTACATATTGTCGGTAATTCTACCAACTTTATTACAACACCGAATTTGATTAAAATATTAAGAAGAGCTTCACATACAACTATATTATATATAATATTTACATAAATAACGTTATACTGTCTTTAAGAGGATGCTGTACACGAAGTCTGCTGATTTAACGTCTCAGCAGAGCGGAAAGTGAGCAGCAGAGGACAAAGAACTCGTCACCACCAAGCTGCATCCAATTTTTCACAGACTTAAACAAACAAAAAAATAACATAAATTATATCCCTAGAAAACTAGCTACACCAGTAACAAAAACAGCAGCTATAAAAGGAGGAGGAGGAGGAGGAGGAGGAGGAGGAGGAGGAGGAGGAGGAGGAGGAGGAGGAGGAGGGGGAGGAGGAGGAGGAGGAGAAGGAGAAAGTGGAGGAATAAGAAGAGGAGAATCATATTCATTATGTGGTTTCAGGTTGACGACCAACACACAGGTGGGTGGTTTCAGGTTGATGACCAGCACACAGGTGGGTGGTTTCAGGTTGACGACCAACACACAGGTGGGTGGTTTCAGGTTGATGACCAGCACACAGGTGGGTGGTTTCAGGTTGACGACCAACACACAGGTGGGTGGTGGTAGGCTGGTGACCAACACTCAGGTGCGTGATGGTAGATTCATAACCAACTGACAGGTGAGAGGAGTGGCAGATTGATGACCAACACACAGGTGGGTTGTGGTAAACTGATGACCAGCACAGAGGTGGGTGGCGGCAGGCTGATGACCAACACACAGGTGGGTGGTGGCAGGCTGATGACCAACACACAGGTGGGTCGTGGCAGGCTGATGACCAACACACAGGTGGGTCGTGGCAGGCTGATGACCAGCACACAGGTGGGTCGTGGCAGGCTGATGACAAACACACAGGTGGGTGGTGGCAGGCTGATGACCAACACACAGGTGGGTGGTGGCAGACTCATGATCAACAGATGCCAACTAGTAGGTGTATCTTTTGACTTCGTGCGAGAAGAACTACGCAGGTTGAACCTAACTAAAACACCTGTCCAGATTCCATCCTGGCTAAGTTCCTAAGAGATGGTACCTCTGAATTGCTTATCCCCATTGACCACAAAATAAATTTGACCATCACCGTCCCTGAGAGACTCAAGGAGGCCAGAGTTACTCCTATCTTCCAGAAAAATCATAGATCTGATGTTAGCAACTATAGGCCTGTTAGCATACTTAGTGTGATGTCTAAAATTCTCCATAGCTACCAGTCAGGTTTCAGGAGATCTTACTCGAACGACACCTCCCTAATTAATCTGATGGACTACCAAAAGAGCTGAAATATCGCTAGGGAATCTCCTAGGTATGGTAACCTTGCACATGGCCTTCGAAACGGTCAACCAAAATATATGAGAAACCATAAGCTGTCAGTATAGATTGTGTAGACTGGTTTAAGTCCTACCTGAGCAACAGGAAACAACTTGTCAAGGTCAACAGTTCAGAATCAGAAGCCCTGCCGATAGCATGTGGGGTTCCCCAATGTAGTATTCTGGGTCCCTTATTGTTCTTATGTTATGTGAATGACGTGCCCACCAGTGACAAGTGTAAGCTTCCATTGTATGAAGATGACAGTGCTCTCTTAGTATCAGGCAAAGACCCACAAGATATACCTAATGTACTATCACTAGAACTAGAGTCCTGCAGCAAATGGTTAGCGGACATCAAATTATCACGAGCGGCAAGAGAACCCGCGGTTAAAGTCTCATAAAAACCCTGACCGAGGCGTTAGCCATATTCTTCGGTACGAAAAATAAACTGAAAAGGATAAAAAAAATTAATACCCATTGTAATGGGGAACCCATCACTTCAGTATCTTCAGTGAAATATCTGGGAATCCCCTTTTGACCCAAGCATGCCAGGAGAATTGATCGGAAACAATGTAGTCATGAAAACAAATGCCAGACTAAAGCTCCTCTCCAGATAGGCCTTGACGTTTGCTGCCTTTGTGCAGTTTACATGTGCTTCCGGAGACAAATTAGGCCTATTGTTAACTTCTAGGTTAATTTCGTTATTTAATATTATGACTGATCTCCACCAATATATTTTCTCTAGCTTACTTACACATTCATTTTACCTACTGAGGCTGGCAGGACCTTACCTTTAGCTTTTATACAATACCATATACATTATTCTTGCTCTATATGGTATTCTACCTTAACAAAAAAACTGAAAGATAGACTACAAATCACTCAGAACAAAATGGCGAGATTCATCCTGGACCTGGATCCAAGAGAGCAGCATGTAGGCCAGGATGAATTACAATAACTGGATACGCTGGATGTTGAAGACTGGAAAACAACTAAAGTTAATTCACGTTCATAAAATTTCTCAGAAGCAGTGTCCAGAATATCTTGGCTGCCAAGTTTATCATGGCAGGGAACCAAAACAATTTTAGTAATAGGGGAAGGGAACTACTTCCTGCACATGTCAAAGCCTGTCATAGCATAAGCCAGTTCACGAAGAGAGCCAAAAGGTACTTAATGAATGCAGCAACAGAAAGGAGAAGAGTGATTTCTTGGTTTAAATACGGTATTACAAAGACCCCAATGGAAATAAGTCACTTTGCCTGACTTTGTTTTGGGTTATCCTAGGTAAGCTGTACATGTGCTGCTATATAAGGTAATTTATGTTACTGCATTAATGTGTACCTATACCTGACTAAACCTGTGAGTGGTGTCAGGTTGATGACCAAGATACAGGTGAGTGGTAGCAGACGGGTGACCAGCACACAGGTGGGTGGTGGCAGGTCGATGACTAACACACACGTGGGTGGGTGGTGGCAGGTCGATGACCAACACACACGTGGGTGGGTGGTGGCAGGTCGATGACCAACACGCAGGTGGTTGGGTGGGTGGGTTGGTGGCAGGCCGATGACCAACACATAGGTGGGTGGGTGGTGGTAGGTCAATGACTAGCACACACGTGGGTGGGTGGTGGCAGGTAGATTGATGACAAGCACACAGGTGGGTGGTGGCAGGTAGATTGATGACAAACACACAGGTGGGTGGTGGCAGGTAGATTGATGACCAACACACAGGTGGGTGGTGACAGGTAGATTGATGTCTAACATACAGGTGGGTGGTGACAGGTAGATTGATGACCAACACACAGGTGGGTGGTGACAGGTAGATTGATGACCAACACACAGGTGGGTGGTGGCAGGTAGATTGATGACCAACACACAGGTGGGTGGTGACAGGTAGATTGATGTCTAACATACAGGTGGGTGGTGACAGGTAGATTGATGAACAACACACAGGCGGGTGGTGACAGGTAGATTGATAACCAACACACAGGTGGGTGGTGGCAGGTAGATTTATGACTAACACACAGGTGAGTGGTGGAAGGTAGATTGATGACCAACACACAGGTGAATGGTGGCAGGTAGATTGATGACGAACACACAGGTGGGTGGTGGCAGGTAGATTGATGACTAACACACAGGTGAGTGGTGGCAGGTAGATTGATGACCAACACACAGGTGGGTGGTGGCAGGTAGATTGATGACCAACACACAGGTGGGTGGTGACAGGTAGATTGATGACCAACACACAGGTGGGTGGTGACAGGTAGATTGATGACCAACACACAGGTGGGTGGTGACAGGTAGATTGATGACCAACACACAGGTGGGTGATGACAGGTAGATTGATGACCAACACACAGGTGGGTGGTGACAGGTAGATTGATGACCAACACACAGGTGGGTGGTGACAGGTAGATTAATGACCAACACACAGGTGGGTGGTGACAGGTAGATTGATGACCAACACACAGGTGGGTGGTGACAGGTAGATTGATGACCAACACACAGGTGGGTGGTGACAGGTAGATTGATGACCAACACACAGGTGGGTGGTGACAGGTAGATTGATGATCAACACACAGGTGGGTGGTGACAGGTAGATTGATGACCAACACACAGGTGGGTGGTGACAGGTAGATTGATGACCAACACACAGGTGGGTGGTGACAGGTAGATTGATGACCAACACACAGGTGGGTGGTGACAGGTAGATTGATGACCAACACACAGGTGGGTGGTGACAGGTAGATTGATGACCAACACACAGGTGGGTGGTGACAGGTAGATTGATGACCAACACACAGGTGGGTGGTGACAGGTAGATTGATGACCAACACACAGGTGGGTGGTGACAGGTAGATTGATGACCAACACACAGGTGGGTGGTGACAGGTAGATTGATGACCAACACACAGGTGGGTGGTGACAGGCAGATTGATGACCAACACACAGGTGGGTGGTGACAGGTAGATTGATGACCAACACACAGGTGGGTGGTGACAGGTAGATTGATGAACAACACACAGGTGGGTGGTGACAGGTAGATTGATGACCAACACACAGGTGGGTGGTGACAGGTAGATTGATGAACAACACACAGGTGGGTGGTGACAGGTAGATTGATGACCACACACAGGTGGGTGGTGACAGGTTGTTAAATACACAAGTCTTTCCCCACATTATTAAAGTAAATTAACTAAGTTTGAAGAAGATGCAGAACGAACATTGATGGATTTTGTTTATGGATCAAGACTTTTCCTCTTACCTTACCTTGTTTCTAAGCTTGGCGCTACCTGTGCTATACCACTCCCACTCCATTTCTAAGCTTGGCGCTACCTGTGCTATACCACTCCCACTCCATTTCTAAGCTTGGCGCTACCTGTGCTATACCACTCCCACTCCATTTCTAAGCTTGGCTCTACCTGTGCTATACCACTCCCACTCCATTTCTTCTAAGATACGACCCTCGTTCCTATTTATTTTATAAATACAAAAGGGGCAGCTGATGTCAGGAGACCTGATCACTGAACATGAGTCATTTCAGTTGTGACATGAGAAACTTACCATTGCATAACTTCACGATATTCACGAGGAAAAAATTACTGAATTACCTCTAGCTGTTGAATGAAGAAAGTTATTGTTATCTGGGCTTGTACCTCCGCACATTTAATAAGTATCAGCAAGTGTCTAATGGGAAATGAAAGCTATACTTAAAATGGCTGTCAGGTTTTGGTAAAATTTGGAGAAAGAAGTGGAAAAAGTGGCAAAGTCACGACATGCTGAAATCCTTCCCATACTGATATCCTTCCCATACTGATATCCTTCCCATACTGATATCCTTCCCATACTGATATCCTTCCCATGCTGATATCCTTCCCATGCTGATATCCTTCTCATGCTGATATCCTTCCCATGCTGATATCCTTCCCATACTGATATCCTTCCCATGCTGATATCCTTCCCATGCTGATATCCTTCCCATGCTGATATCCTTCACATGCTGATATCCTTCCCATACTGATATCCTTCCTATGCTGATATCCTTCCCATGCTGATATCCTTCCCATGCTGATATCCTTCCCATGCTGATATCCTTCCCATGCTGATATCCTTCCCATACTGATATCCTTCTCATGCTGATATCCTTCCCATGCTGATATCCTTCCCATGCTGATATCCTTCCCATGCTGATATCCTTCCCATACTGATATCCTTCCCATGCTGATATCCTTCCCATACTGATATCCTTCCCATACTGATATCCTTCCCTTGCTGATATCCTTCCCATACTGATATCCTTCCCATGCTGATATCCTTCCCATACTGATATCCTTCCCATGCTGATATCCTTCCCATGCTGATATCCTTCCCATGCTGATATCCTTCCCATACTGATATCCTTCCCATACTGATATCCTTCCCATACTGATATCCTTCCCATACTGATATCCTTCCCATGCTGATATCCTTCCCATGCTGATATCCTTCCCATGCTGATATCCTTCCCATACTGATATCCTTCCCATGCTGATATCCTTCCCATGCTGATATCCTTCCCATGCTGATATCCTTCCCATGCTAATATCCTTCCCATACTGATATCCTTCCCATACTGATATCCTTCCCATGCTGATATCCTTCCCATGCTGATATCCTTCCCATACTGATATCCTTCCCATGCTGATATCCTTCACATACTGATATCCTTCCCATGCTGATATCCTTCACATACTGATATCCTTCCCATACTGATATCCTTCCCATACTGATATCCTTCCCATGCTGATATCCTTCCCATACTGATATCCTTCCCATACTGATATCCTTCCCTTGCTGATATCCTTCCCATGCTGATATCCTTCCCATGCTGATATCCTTCCCATGCTGATATCCTTCCCATGCTGATATCCTTCCCATGCTGATATCCTTCCCATACTGATATCCTTCCCATACTGATATCCTTCCCATACTGATATCCTTCCCATGCTGATATTCTTCCCATGCTGATATCCTTCCCATACTGATATCCTTCCCATGCTGATATCCTTCCCATACTGATATCCTTCCCATACTGATATCCTTCCCTTGCTGATATCCTTCCCATGCTGATATCCTTCCCATGCTGATATCCTTCCTATGCTGATATCCTTCCCATGCTGATATCCTTCCCATGCTGATATCCTTCCCATACTGATATCCTTCCCATACTGATATCCTTCCCATACTGATATCCTTCCCATGCTTATATCCTTCCCATGCTGATATCCTTCCATACTGATATCCTTCCCATGCTGATATCCTTCCCATACTGATATCATTCCCATGCTGATATCCTTCCCATACTGATATCCTTCCCATGCTGATATCCTTCCCATACTGATATCCTTCCCATACTGATATCCTTCCCATGCTGATATCCTTCCCATGCTGATATCCTTCCCATGCTGATATCCTTCCCATACTGATATCCTTCCCATACTGATATCATTCCCATACTGATATCCTTCCCATACTGATATCCTTCCCATACTGATATCCTTCCCATACTGATATCCTTCCCATGCTGATATCCTTCCCATACTGATATCCTTCCCATACTGATATCCTTCCCATACTGAAATCCTTCACATACTGATATCCTTCCCATAATGATATCCTCCCATGCTGATATCCTTAGCATACTGATATCCTTCCCATGCTGATATCCTTCAATACTGATATCCTTCCCATACTGATATCCTTCCCATACTGATATCCTTCCCATACTGATATCCTTCCCATACTGATATCCTTCCCATACTGATATCCTTCCCATACTGATATCCTTCCCATACTGATATCCTTCCCATACTGATATCCTTCCCATGCTGATATCCTTCCCATACTGATATCCTTCCCATACTGATATCCTTCCCATACTGATATCCTTCCCATACTGATATCCTTCCCATACTGATATCCTTCCCATGCTGATATCCTTCCCATGCTGATATCCTCCCCTATAAGGATCTTGGTTTTTTATCATTACAGGTTGTGTGTTATCTCTGAAAACAATCTGCTCGTAAATAAATTAAGTAATTTATTATTTACTTGTCAGATAAACTTATTTCCACATAAATCAATTTATAAATTACCTAATAACTAATTCTGAAGGGAGTATATTATTAATGTATGATACAGCAGTCACTTTATTTCAATAATTAGAAGTTATATTTAGAAAGGGTAATATAATGTCGTAGAATATAGCGACAAGCTCTTTGAAGCTTAAGTAGATATATATTACACTATAATTACATGATTGTAGATAAGCTTGCTTACTAAGCAACTTCCACTATACAAAGACTGGCAGAGTTTGTATTATCCAGGTTTACGCTGGGTTTCGGATAATTCTGGTAGTGTTGTACACCCAAAGATTGTGATCAAATTAAGTGTAAATTTTGTGGTCAACTTTATTGGCACTTACTGTGCTTGACTGTCTAGTTAATGAGGCAGAGACTGACAACTGTTCTTTAAACTGTCTAGGCAAAGCAATAATTAAAATGTGATACCATGAATAATAATGTTACTGTACGTTATTGATACTTACCTGCGACCTGGTTCTTAGACCTGCGTCTACCCACAAATTTTCACAGTAAGGTACGTTTTAAAATGTATTTTTCCGTGATATATATATATATATATATATTATATATATATATATATATATATATATATATATATATATATATATATATATATATATATGTATATATATATATATATATATATATATATATATATATATATATATATATATATATATATATATATATATATATATATATATATATATATATATATACACATATACGAATATATTTGGTTTTAGCAATAAATTACCTGTTACCATTCACAGAATAAATACGACGTCGACAGTGAACTTACTACAACCACTAACACTGAGCATATGGGTTAAATAATCATTTAGCCTCTTTAGCTAAATAATTGTGTATAAATTATAATTTATTAGAAAAAGAAACAGTTGAGCCAAATAAAATAGATGTATAGATTTAATTTAATCTTCGGTGTAAAGAGAATGCAACAGATTGCAACAAGAGAAAGACATAATTGCAGCACCATAAAGTATATATCATTATTAAGAGATTATATCAAGAACTCTGCATGTTCCAGTGATTAACAGGAGACAGTGGAAGAGTATGTGAGACAAGTAGGTGAGTAGAATAAAGGAAACATTTCCCAAGAAACTAAAATATTGACCACCTACACCCTCTGAATGTCTACCCTGACAGCTACAGCAGTACACTCACGTAGCAGGGGCAATAGACTGTGATTTTCACTTATGCCTTGCGACGTGACATGTTTTTTCCTCTGTGGCGACAAAGAGTAACCCTATCTAATAAGTGAATATTTGAGGAGTGAGATGACTCCATCTCTACTGCGGTGACTTCATCTCTACTGCGGTGACTTCATCTCTAGTGCGGTGACTTCATCTCTAGTGCGGTGACTTCATCTCTACTGCGGTGACTTCATCTCTAGTGCGGTGACTTCATCTCTACTGCGGTGACTTCATCTCTACTGCGGTGACTTCATCTCTAGTGCGGTGACTTCATCTCTAGTGCGGTGACTTCATCTCTAGTGCGGTGACTTCATCTCTACTGCGGTGACTTCATCTCTACTGCGGTGACTTCATCTCTAGTGCGGTGACTTCCTCTCTACTGCGGTGACTTCATCTCTACTGCGGTGACTTCATCTCTAGTGAGGTGAACCAGAAATATTTATTACGAAATAAAGTAAATAAGAACTACATTCAAGAAGAACCGGAAGGCTAAGTACACCACACACACACACACACACACACACACACACACACACACACACGAATAAACGCACACACATGAATAAACACACACATACACACCCACTGCTGATCAAAAACCGATGAAATTTTGATGAGCTGGAGAGAGGAGACAGCGGAGAAACAAGCGATTACATAGCGGGAACGCTTCACTTTTAAGGTCCCAAAGTGGTAATTGCAGTGATGTATAACCCACCACAGAACAGCAGGAGAGCAATAGAGCGATGGTTGACATACTGGCTGCAGTGGCCAGAAGAGCTCATGCATGCATGGCAAAACTCCTGATCATGGTTGACTTTAACCACAAGGAAATCGATTGGGAGAACTTGAAGCCACATGGGGGCCAATATACATGGAGGGCTAAGATGATGGAGGTGGTACTGGAAAACTTCATGCACCAACTCGTAAGGGACACTACGAGAGAGAGAGGAGAGGATGAACCAGCAAGACTAGACCTAGTATTCACCTTGAGTAGTGCAGATATTGAGGACATCACATATGAAAGACCCCTTGGGGCCAGCGATCATGTGGTTTTAAGCTTCGAATACACAGTAGAGCTACAAGTGGAGGGGGAAGCAGGAAGACAAGGGCAAATGAAGCCAAACTACAAGAAAGGGGACTACACGGGAATGAGGAACTTCCTGAACAGGGTTCAGTGGGACAG
The DNA here is from genome assembly GCF_038502225.1 of Cherax quadricarinatus. Lineage (NCBI taxonomy): Eukaryota > Metazoa > Arthropoda > Malacostraca > Decapoda > Parastacidae > Cherax > Cherax quadricarinatus. Next base: position 35,883,132 of record NC_091313.1, read on the forward strand.
AGAACTGACAGGGAAGCCAATTGATGAGATGATGGAATATGTAACAACAATGTGCAAGGAGACTGAGGAGAGGATTGTACCTAAGGGTAACAGGAATAATGAAGAAGCCAGGATGAGCCCATGGTTCACCCAAAGGTGCAGGGAGGCAAAAACCAAGTGTGCTAGGGAATGGAAGAAATATAGAAGGCAAAGGACCCAGGAGAATAAGGAGAGTAGTCGTAGAGCCAGAAATGAATATGCACAGATAAGAAGGGAGGCCCAACGACAATATGAAAACGACATAGCAGCGAAAGCCAAATCTGACCCGAAGCTGTTATACAGTCACATCAGGAGGAAAACAACAGTCAAGAACCAGGTAATCAGGCTAAGGAAGGAAGGAGGAGAGACAACAAGAAATGACCGTGAAGCATGTGAGGAACTCAACAAGAGATTCAAAGAAGTGTTCACAGAGGAGACAGAAGGGGCTCCAGAAAGACGGCGAGGTGGGGTACACCACCAAGTGCTGGACACAGTGCACACAACCGAGGAAGAAGTGAAGAAAGAGGCTTCTGAGTGAGCTAGATACCTCAAAGGCAATAGAGCCGGATAACATCTCTCCATGGGTCCTGAGAAAGGGAGCAGAGGCGCTATGTGTACCCCTAACAACACCTAGGAAAGGAATGATCTCATCAACAGCAGCCAACATGGTTTCAGGGACGGGAAATCCTGTGTCACAAACCTACTGGAGTTCTATGACATGGTGACAGCAGTAAGACAAGAGAGAGAGGGGTGGGTGGATTGCATTTTCTTGGACTGCAAGAAGGCGTTTGACACAGTACCACACAAGAGATTAGTGCAAAAACTGGAGGACCAAGCAGGGATAACAGGGAAGGCACTACAATGGATCAGGAAATACTTGTCAGGAAGACAGCAGCGAGTCATGGTACGTGGCGAGGTGTCAGAGTGGGCGCCTGTGACCAGCGGGGTCCCACAGGTACCAGTCCTAGGACCAGTGCTGTTTCTGGTATTTGTGAACGACATAACGGAAGGAATAGACTCCGAAGTGTCCCTGTTTGCAGATGACATGAAGTTGATGAGAAGAATTCATTTGATCGAAGACCAGACAGGACTACAAAGGGATCTGGACAGGCTGCAGACCTGGTCCAGCAATTGGCTCCTGGAGTTCAACTCCACCAAATGCAGAGTCATAAAGGTTGGGTAAGGGCAAAGAAGTTAGCAGATGGAGTACAGTCTAGGGGGCCAGAGACTACAAACCTCACTCAAGGAAAAAGATCTTGGGGTGAGTATAACACCAGGCACATCTCCTGAAGCGCACATCAACCAAATAACTGCTGCAGCATATGGGCGCCTAGCAAACCTCAGAACAGCACTCCGACATCTTAATAAGGAATCGTTCAGGACCCTGTACACGTTAGGCCCATATTGGAGTATGCAGCATCAGTTTGGAACCCACACCTAGCCAAGCACGTAAAGAAACTAGATAAAGTGCAAAGGTTTGCAACAAAACTAGTCTCAGAGCTAAGGGGTATGTCTTACGTGGAGAGGTTAAGGGAAATCGACCTGACGACGCTGGAGGACAGGAGAGATAAGGGGGACATGATAACGACATAAAAAGTACTGAGAGGAATTGACAAGGTGGACAAAGACAGGATGTTTCAGAGATGGGACACAGCAATAAGGGGACACAGTTGGAAGTTAAAGACACAGATGAATCACAGGGATGCTAGGAAGTATTTCTTCAGCAACATAGTAGTCAGAAAGTGGAATAGTTTGGGAAGCGATGTAGTGGAGGCAGGATCCATACATAGCTTTAAGCAGAGGTATGATAAAGCTCACGGTTCAGGGAGAGTGACCTAGTAGCGACCAATGAAGAGGCAGGACCAGGAGCTAGGTGAGTACAGCTAGGTGAGTACACACACCCACATGCTATGTCGCGCCTCTGGAACATTCTGTCTCTGTCCACCTTGTCGATTCCTCTCAGTATTTAATATGTCGTTATCATATCTACTCTTGTCCCTCCTGTCCTCCAGTGTCCTCAGGTCGAGTTCTCTAAACCTTAGTTCTGGGACTATTATTATTATTATTATTATTATTATTATTATAGTCAAAGGGGAAGCGCTAAACCCGGAGGATTATACAGCGCCTGGGAGGGGGGGATGTGGAAGGCATTCAGGCTTAATTTGGGGAACTGGAGCACAGATCTAATTCCCTAAATCAAGAGCCCCTCACCAACATCAAGGAACCTTCCTTGAGGGGAGTTCTGGGACTAGTCTCGTTGCAAACCTTTGTACTGTCTCTTGTTTCCTGACGTGCTTGGCCAGGTGAGGGTTTCAAACTGAAGCTGCATAGTCCAATATGGGCCTAACGTACACGGTGTACAGGGTCCGGAACGACTCTTTACTGAGATGTCGAAATGCAGTTCTTAGGTTCGCTAGTTACCCATTTGCTGCAGCAGTTATTTAGCTGATATGCACCTCATGAGAGCACATCTCCAAGATCCTTTTCCTTGAGCGAGGTTTGTAGTCTTTGGCCTCCTGGACTGTACTCTGTCTTCAGTTTTCTATGCCCTTCCCGAGCTTCATCACTGCACATGGTGGGGTTGAACTCTAGGAGCCAGTTGCTGGACCAGGCCTACAGTCTGTCCAAGTCTCTCTGTAGTCGTGCCTTATCTTCCTTCGGCTGAATTCTCCTCATTAACTTCACATCATCTGTAAACAGGGACACTTTCGAGTCTATTCACATATACCAGGAACAGCACCGGTCCTAGGACTGACCCCTGTGGAACCCCTCTCGTCAAAGATACCCACTCTGACACCTCGTCACATACCATGACTCACTGCTGCCTTCCCGTCAGGTATTCTCTGATTTATTGTAGTGCTTTCCCTGTTATACCTGCCTGGTCCTCCAATTTTTGCACTAGTCTCTAGTGTGGAACTGTATCAGAAAACTTCTTACAGTCCAAGAAAACGCCATCTACTCATCTCTCTCTCTCTCTTGTCTTATTGCTGTCACCTTATCATAGAACTCCAGTAGCTTTGTGACACAGGATATCCCATCTCTGAAACAGTGCTAGTTGTCGTTTATAAGCTTATTTCTTTCTAGGTGCTCCATCACTCTTCCGATAATCTTCTCCATGACTCTGCATACAATACATGGTCTGGTCTGTAGTTTAATGCTGCGTATCTGTCCCTGTTTTTTTTTAAAAATTGGGACTACACTTGCTGTCTTCCATACCTCAGGTATTCGCCTTGTTTCGATAGATGTTTTGGAAGATTGTTGTTAGTGGTACACAGAGTAACTTTGTGTCTGTCCGTCTGTGTGTGCGTGCGCTTCTCATAACTGATATGTTTATACCATATCATGGAAGCTGCAGCTGAACTTCCCAGTTTTGAGATTATACAACCAGTTCAGAGAGACAGACGGTAAACAGATGAATTTCCTAGAAAACAGAAGCAGATAAACAATCACACTACTAGAGAGTCATACATATAATCAGACAGACTGTCAGATACTTATATACTTACAGGTAGTCAGTTAAATTTACAGACTTAGAGTAGGCAGGGATACCGTATTTTCACATTTGCCCGTAGACAAACAAGCAGAGACTGAATGACTTGCAGGAAGACAAACTTATTCTATCATTTAGACAGGGAGACATATAGCTTTGTAGGTAAACAGAGAATTACTTACTGTGAAGGCTTACTCAGCCCTGTAAGATCTAAAGTAGGTATTACCAAGGCTGGCTCCTCCTTAAGAAAATTAATGAACAGAAAAAGAATAATAACATACAAATATAAACACTTTATTGTTATAATTGAAAATATAAAACATTTAAATATGAACTTTTATCCTACGTGAAAGAGAAATGAAAAATGAAATGTGAAAATGGTATCTGAATTCAACGCTAATATATACAGTTAGACTGGGGTGTCTGGTTGATGTTGACACCGCGCCTTGTAGAAATTGTAGCCGTTGCTGATGATGTGGGGATGGGGTGTCACAGCTGTTGAGTGACAACCCAACGACTAGTTCGTCACAGTGTATCTAGCCTTGAATAATCCGTCAAGATGATAGGAACGCAGGTCTCTCACCACTGCAAAGATGAGGGGTAGTTGCCTGGGGTTGGCTACACTCAGGTATGTAGATAAAAAGGTGACATCCCAGAACACATGTGAAGTTCGTCTCCTTCAACACTGTTTCTGTGGTTGCCAGATGACCCAAGCTGACATTCCAAGAGTTGTGTTGGGAGCTGTGAGTCAAGTGATTATCCATTTGGTTGGAGCCCCACACGTCACCTTTCTGGGTGGAAAAAGGGATGGGGGGGATAGTGGGACCTAGACACTGACCCTGCCTTAACAAGCAGACTGGCAATCAAACTATCGTCACCATATACTCGCTCGCTACTCCTATCTGTTGAACTTTTCCCTCACACTTACACCTTGTGCAAACAACGATGTTTTTGCTGAAATTATTACCTCCTTTTTAAATTATTTGAATAAAGATGTTGTTGTGCAATATATGATGTTATTCATTAATAAGGCACTTGTGCGGGCGGTGGGTTCCACGGTACATTGCAAAGAGTGGTGGAAGACCAGAAGGAGTTTGAGGTAATGAGTCCCTCAACCTGGAGTCGATGTGATCGTTCCATCAATCTTAATAAAAGTGCAGCATATGCGAGAAGGGGCGTATATACCGCGGGGAGGTGAAGTGAAGCAGTAGAAGGCGGCGTCACCATGGGAAAATTTACAGGTGGAAGTAGGTCATACCTATAGATTAGGCGAACCTAGAATTCCCTCTCTGAAGATCCCAAGATGGTGATGTATCTGACGGGAATTATAGATAAATGGTTCAGTAAATTGACAAGTTGATGAATGAGACTGTTATTACAAGAGTTTCTCACCATACATCAATTTGTCTGTTTTTCTCAACCAGTTATCTTCAATACGATGTTTTTGTGTAACTTACGATGTTTATGTGCAAACTCTGATGTTAATGAGTAAATTACAATGGATTTTTTGTATAAATATCATGTTATTATTCAAATAATAGATGTTTTGAGTAAATTTCGATGTTTTTGAGTAAATTATAATGTTCTTGTACATTCTGCAATATTCTTGTGTAAATTACGATATTCTTGCAAAAACAGCCATAGTGTTGAATAAACTTTGATATTCTTGTGTAAGCTAATCAGGGAACGGGTGGGGGTTGAACCCATGGTAAATGATTCCTGAAATTCACAGGCCAGTGTGTTAACCACAGAGCCAGCTGGCTCTAATAAGAGCCATCCAACTGGGTATATTTATATACACCATAGGGAATTTAGCATGGGTCACCACTGTGAGTCAGCTGGCTGAGTGGTTAACGCACCCTCCTGTGACTTTTAGGACTAACCTGCCATGGGTTCACATATCACCAGTTCTATGGGTTGCTTGCAGTCGTCATGATGGTGGCTTTCAGGGGACCTGAGCTAGAGTTCGCCACAGGTACGCTGGTGTGGGATTCATCTGTAACAACCTCTATTTGTGGTCAGAGTGGTGGCCGATGCTAACCTCCCTATTATGTATATAAATATACCTAGTTAGATTATTTTTTTTAAAGACAGATGGTGCAGTGGTTAACGCACTGTCCTGTGAATTTTAGGTCTCAGTTACCATAAGTTCAACCCCCACCCGTTCCGTGGTTTGTTTGTAATGGTCTTATTAAGCGTTTGGGAGTCTTCTTTACGCTACGATACTCTTGTATCAACAACCAAAGTCTTCTATAAATTACATTCTCTCTTTTCGAACCTTAATGATGATATTGTGTAAACTAGAATATTCTTGAATTCGAAGATGGTGTACAATACCGACATGTTGGTAAGTAGCAGCTGAACTTCCCAGTTATGAGATTATACAGCCAATTCAGAGAGACAGAAAGTAAACAGATGAATTTCCTAGAAAAAAGAAGTTGGTAAACATTACACTACCAGAGTCATACAGGTAATCAGACAAACTGACAGACAGACATATATACTTAAAGGTAGTCATATAAATTTACAGACTTAGAGTAGGCAGGGATACCGTATTTTCACATTTGCCCGAGGACAATTAAGCACAGAGACTGAATGACTTGCAGGAAGACAGATTCATTCTATCATTTAGACAGACATATAACTCTGTAGGTAAACAGAGAATTATGTACACCTTGGGCAAACTACGATGCTTTTGCTGAACGACATTCTTGTTGTGGAACTTATGTGTACCCACGGTGCAGGTGAAGGTGAGGGCTCCACCCACGGTGCAGGTGAAGGTGAGGACTCCACCCACGGTGCAGGTGAAGGTGAGGGCTCCACCCACGGTGCAGGTGAAGGTGAGGACTCCACCCACAGTGCAGGTGAAGGTGAAGGCTCCACCCATGGTGCAGGTGAAGGTGAGGGCTCCACCCACGGTGCAGGTGAAGGTGAGGACTCCTCCTACGGTGCAGGTGAAGGTGAGGACTCCACCCATGGTGCAGGTGAAGGTGAGGATTCCACCCACGGTGCAGGTGAAGGTAAGGACTCCACCCACGGTGCAGGTGAAGGTGAGGGCTCCACCCACGGTGCAGGTGAAGGTGAGGACTCCACCCACGGTGCAGGTGAAGGTGAGGACTCCACCCACGGTGCAGGTGAAGGTGAGGACTCCACCCACGGTGCAGGTGAAGGTGAGGACTCCACCCACGGTGCAGGTGAAGGTGAGGACTCCACCCACGGTGCAGGTGAAGGTGAGGGCTCCACCCACGGTGCAGGTGAAGGTGAGGGCTCCACCCACGGTGCAGGTGAAGGTGAGGACTCCACCCACGGTGCAGGTGAGGGTGAGGACTCCACCCACGGTGCAGGTGAAGGTGAGGGCTCCACCCACGGTGCAGGTGAAGGTGAGGACTCCACCCACGGTGCAGGTGAAGGTGAGGACTCCACCCACGGTGCAGGTGAAGGTTAGGCCTCCACCCACGGTGCAGGTGAAGGTGAGGACTCCACCCACGGTGCAGGTGAAGGTGAGGATTCCACCCACGGTGCAGGTGAAGGTAAGGCCTCCACCCACGGTGCAGGTGAAGGTAAGGACTCCACCCACGGTGCAGGTGAAGGTGAGGACTCCACCCACGGTGCAGGTGAAGGTGAGGATTCCACCCATGGTGCAGGTGAAGGTAAGGACTCCACCCACGGTGCAGGTGAAGGTAAGGACTCCACCCATGGTGCAGGTGAAGGTAAGGACTCCACCCATGGTGCAGGTGAAGGTAAGGACTCCACCCATGGTGCAGGTGAAGGTAAGGACTCCACCCATGGTGCAGGTGAAGGTAAGGACACCACCCACGGTGCAGGTGAAGGTGAGGGCTCCACCCATGGTGCAGGTGAAGGTAAGGACTCCACCCATGGTGCAGGTGAAGGTGAGGGCTCCACCCACGGTGCAGGTGAAGGTGAGGACTCCACCCACGGTGCAGGTGAAGGTGAGGACTCCACCCACGGTGCAGGTGAAGGTGAGGGCTCCACCCACGGTGCAGGTGAAGGTGAGGACTCCACCCACGGTGCAGGTGAAGGTGAGGACTCCACCCACGGTGCAGGTGAAGGTGAGGACTCCACCCACGGTGCAGGTGAAGGTAAGGCCTCCACCCACGGTGCAGGTGAAGGTAAGGACTCCACCCACGGTGCAGGTGAAGGTGAGGATTCCACCCATGGTGCAGGTGAAGGTAAGGACTCCACCCACGGTGCAGGTGAAGGTAAGGACTCCACCCATGGTGCAGGTGAAGGTAAGGACTCCACCCATGGTGCAGGTGAAGGTAAGGACTCCACCCATGGTGCAGGTGAAGGTAAGGACACCACCCACGGTGCAGGTGAAGGTGAGGGCTCCACCCATGGTGCAGGTGAAGGTAAGGACTCCACCCACGGTGCAGGTGAAGGTGAGGATTCCACCCATGGTGCAGGTGAAGGTAAGGACTCCACCCACGGTGCAGGTGAAGGTAAGGACTCCACCCATGGTGCAGGTGAAGGTAAGGACTCCACCCATGGTGCAGGTGAAGGTAAGGACACCACCCACGGTGCAGGTGAAGGTGAGGGCTCCACCCATGGTGCAGGTGAAGGTAAGGACTTCACCCACGGTGCAGGTGAAGGTGAGGGCTCCACCCACGGTGCAGGTGAAGGTGAGGGCTCCACCCATGGTGCAGGTGAAGGTAAGGACTTCACCCACGGTGCAGGTGAAGGTGAGGGCTCCACCCACGGTGCAGGTGAAGGTGAGGACTCCACCCACGGTGCAGGTGAAGGTGAGGGCTCCACCCATGGTGCAGGTGAAGGTAAGGACTTCACCCACGGTGCAGGTGAAGGTGAGGGCTCCACCCACGGTGCAGGTGAAGGTGAGGACTCCACCCACGGTGCAGGTGAAGGTAAGGACTCCACCCATGGTGCAGGTGAAGGTAAGGACTCCACCCATGGTGCAGGTGAAGGTAAGGACTCCACCCATGGTGCAGGTGAAGGTAAGGACACCACCCACGGTGCAGGTGAAGGTGAGGGCTCCACCCACGGTGCAGGTGAAGGTGAGGACTCCACCCACGGTGCAGGTGAAGGTGAGGGCTCCACCCACGGTGCAGGTGAAGGTAAGGACACCACCCACGGTGCAGGTGAAGGTGAGGGCTCCACCCATGGTGCAGGTGAAGGTAAGGACTTCACCCACGGTGCAGGTGAAGGTACTAGTTTTACTGTGGTTATGAACGTGAAGACGGACTTGATCCACCGTACACATAAGTGACATTCGTTCACATGTGAACGTTTCCAGGTCATGTTGAGGCTCTACTGGTGAGTTGTGTGATATGTTTATGTGATTTATGGCTTTATGTGAGCAACCATCACATGGTTGATGTGACCCAACATCACCTGGTTGATGTGACTCACCATATGGTTGATGTGACCCACCACATGGTTGATATGACCCACCACATGGTTGATGTGACCCACCATTACATGGTTGATGTGACCCACCATCACATGGTTGATGTGACCCACCATCGCATAGTTGATGTGACCCACCATTACATGGTTGATGTGACCAACCATCGAATGGTTGATGTTACCCACCATCGCGACTCACGAAATCGCAATGACACGAATGCATGCAAACCATACCACGGACGGGGATAGAACCCGCGATCAGAGAGCCTCAAAACTCCAGACCGTCGCGTTAGCCACTGGACCAGCTAGCCACAATAAGATTCATCCAACTAGGTATATTTCTACACCATAGGAAGGTTAGCATAGGCCCCACTGTGACCGCAAATGCAGGTTTTGAGACTCTCTGATAGTGGGTTCTATCCCCCCCGTGGTATGGTTTGTTTACCCACCATCACATAGTTGATGTGACCAACCATCAAATGGTTGATGTGAACAACATATAGTTGATGTGACCAACACATAGTTGATATGACCATCGCATGGTTGATGTGACCACAGCATGGTTGATGTTGCCCACCATCACATAGTTGATATGACTATCGTATGGTTGATGTGACCCACCATCACATGGTTGACGTGACCCACCATTACATGGTTGATGTAACCAACCATCACCTGGTTGATGTGACCCACCATCACATGGTTGATGTGACCAACAATAATTCTCTACTTCTGGCCAATCCTAATAAAGTTTGTGACAAAAGTAACAGTCTATGTTATTAATCGTAAGAGCTCAAGTGATCAAATAATCAAGTTTAAATCATAGAAAATCATATATGAATATTTACAGGAAGAAGGAATACCTCCTGACAGGAATCTTCTTTCTTAGTAATGTAGAAGGTTGCTAATTAAAGTTAATGTTAAAGGTAATTTTATACTGTAAACTTAACTGCAGCCGATTTCTTCAAGTTCACAACTTAGGAAGACATGAACAGTGATTAAGGAGGTATTCTTGGAAGAAATAAGAATGAAACCGAAGAGTCGAGAAGGGTGAGTGCACTAGCGCGTGCTGTGCACAGTGCACACGACAGATGAGTATCTGTGAGAGTCGTGAGAGAGAGAGAGAGCGCAACCACTGTGTAAACTACTACCCGTTATGTGACGTAGTAACAGAAGCTGAGGATGGAGGGAGAGAGGGCTGGATAAGTGCAGATTTATGGAATGTAAAAAAGTGCTTTCTACATAGTATACTGCACAGAACATTGGTGCAAAAGATAGAGGAGCGATCAGGAATAAGATGATAGGCACTACAATGGATCAAGGAATACTTAAAAGGAAGGAAACAATGAGTGATTGTCGGGGAAGAGGTATTGGAATGGGCGTTTGACGAGTGAGGCTCCTCGAAACCCTGTATCAAGATTGCTACTATTTTTTTTGGTGTAAGTGAATGACATGACGGAAAGGATAGAATCAGAGGAATGCCTGTTGTAAAAGAAGAGGTGTGAAGAAGCCTGTTGTTCAGGCGGAACAGTTGAACAATGAACATACCCAAGTGTTGTAAATGTGTCTTACTCATTAACTTTTCTGTACTGCATACCATTAGTAGTAAGATACTTGTCTGGAACAACAACACTATGGTATCTAGCTACTTGGTTACACTTTTCCGACTCCTTTGTTGAACCATTCTTTATCACAGCCTTCCACTCTAGGGCCACGTTCAACTATGTCGTCAGCTCCAGGTGCTTCATCTCAACTCTCCTCTATCTAGTAAACAAGGTTTGCCCACGTGCCTATGCTTTAGGTTTGAGGGACTGACCACCTCCCACCGAGAGTCAACGGCTGAACAGGTCAATACTTCGACTGTTTCCTGTAACCGCCTGAAAAATCCTGTAGTGTAGGAGAAACCTTCCCGCAACAAATACCCAAGTGTAGCAAATGTGTCGTATTCATCAACAAAAACATCAACAAACACAGTAACAAAAACAATAACAAAAGTGCAGCAGCCTCAGGGTTTCCACAAAAGCTGTGACTGCAGCAGAACAGCAGCTGCAGCAACGCATCTGCAGTAAATGCAATAGCAGAAGCAGCGGCAAATTGAGTCTGTCTCTGGCCTTCTCCCTCACATGTGTAACTAACCTATAAACTCTCCACTGACAGCAACCTCAACACTTGCATAATGTAGCATCAAGACGAGCGGACACGATAGTATGTGCTCAGGTAATCTGCAAGTTATTCGCTAAGGCAGGATCCTGAGGAAGGCCTCTCAGGCAGCCTGCTGAGGAAGGCCTCTCAGGCAGCCTGCTGAGGAAGGCCTCTCAGGCAGCCTACTGAGGAAGACCTCTCAGGCAGCCTGCTGAGGAAGGCTTCTCAGGCAGCCTGCTGAGGAAGACCTCTCAGGCAGCCTGCTGAAGAAGACCTCTCAGGCAGCCTGCTGAGGAAGACCTCTCAGGCAGCCTGCTGAGGAAGGCCTTTCAGGCAGCCTGCTGAGGAAGGCCTCTCAGGCAGCCTGCTGACGAAGACCTCTCAGGCAGCCTGCTGAGGAAGATCTCTCAGGCAGCCTCCTGAGGAAGACCTCTCAGGCAGTCTGCTGAGGAAGACCTCTCACACAGCCTGCTGAGGAAGACCTCTCACTCAGCCTGCTGAGGAAGACCTCTCACACAGCCTGCTGAAGAAGACCTCTTAGGCAGCCTGCTGAGGAAGACCTCTCAGGCAGCCTGCTGAGGAAGACCTCTCAGGCAGCCTGCTGAGGAAGACCTCTCACTCAGCCTGCTGAGGAAGACCTCTCACACAACCTGCTGAGGAAGACCTCTCAGGCAGCCTGCTGAGGAAGACCTCTCAGGCAGCCTGCTGATGAAGAACTCTCACACAGCGTGCTGAGGAAGACCTCTCAGGCAGCCTGCTGAGGAAGACCTCTCAGGCAGCCTGCTGAGCAAGACCTCTCACTCAGCCTGCTGAGGAAGACCTCTCAGACAGCCTGCTGAGGAAGACCTCTCAGACATCCTGCTGAGGAAGACCTCTCACTCAGCCTGCTGAGGAAGACCTCTCAGACAGCCTGCTGAGGAAGACCTCTCAGACAGCCTGCTGAGGAAGACCTCTCATACATCCTGCTGAGTAAGACCTCTCACTCAGCCTGCTGAGGAAGACCTCTCACTCAGCCTGCTGAGGAAGACCTCTCAGACAGCCTGCTGAGGAAGACCTCTCACTCAGCCTCCTGAGGAAGACCTCTCAGACAGCCTGCTGAGGAAGACCTCTCAGACATCCTGCTGAGGAAGACCTCTCAGACAGCCCGCTGAGGAAGACCTCTCAGACAGCCTGCTGAAGAAGACCTCTCAGACAGCCTGCTGAGGAAGACCTCTCAGACAGCCCGCTGAGGAAGACCTCTCAGACAGCCTGCTGATAAGATCTCTCACTCAGAATGCTGAGGAAGACCTCTCAGACAGCCTGCTTAGGAAGACCTCTCACTCAGCCTGCTGAGGAAGACCTCTCAGACAGCCTGCTGAGGAAGACCTCTCACTCAGCCTGCTGAGGAAGACCTCTCAGACAGCCTGCTGAGGAAGACCTCTCAGACAGCCTGCTGAGGAAGACCTCTCAGACAGCCTGCTGAGGAAGACCTCTCAGAGAGCCTGCTGAGGAAGACCTCTCAGACAGCCTGCTGAGGATTTCAAGTGAAAGTAAGAGTAACAAGAAACAAATATAATGTAACATTGAATTCTCCATCAGTTCCCCCTCCCACACTCTCCATCAGTTTCCCCTCCCACACTCTCCATCAGTTCCCCCTCCCACACTCTCCATCAGTTTCCCCTCCCACACTCTCCATCAGTTTCCCCTCCCACACTCTCCATCAGTTTCCCCTCCCACACTCTCCATCAGTTTCCCCTCCCACACTCTCCATCAGTTTCCCCTCCCACACTCTCCATCAGTTTCCCCTCCCACACTCTCCATCAGTTTCCCCTCCCACACTCTCCATCAGTTCCCCTCCCACATTCTCTATCAGTTCCCCTCCCACACTCTCCATCAGTTTCCCCTCCCACATTCTCTATCAGTCCCCCTCCCACACTCTCCATCAGTTCCCCCTCCCACACTCTCCATCAGTTCCCCCTCCCAAATTCTCTATCAGTTCCCCTCCCACACTCTCCATCAGTTTCCCCTCCCACACTCTCCATCAGTTCCCCCTCCCACACTCTCCATCAGTTTCCCCTCCCACACTCTCCATCAGTTCCCCTCTCATACTCTCCATCAGTTCCCCTCTCACACTCTCCATCAGTTTCCACTCACACACTCTCCATCAGTTCCCCTCTCACACTCTCCATCAGTTTCCCCTCCCACACTCTCCATCAGTTTCCCCTCCCACACTCTCCATCAGTTTCCCCTCTCACACTCTCCATCATAGGTTAGATAGGCTTGGTTGGTGTTGGGTTGGGTTGCGTTCGAGTTAGGTTAGGTTAGGTTAGGCTAGGCTATGTTAGGATAGGTTAGGCTAGGTTAAACTAGCTTAGGTTAGGTTTGCTTGGATTAGGTTAGGTTAAGTGAGACTAGGTTTTGTTTGGTTAGGTGAGGCTTGGTTTTATTAGGTTAGGTTAAGTGAGGCTAGGTTTTGTTAGGTTAGGTTAGGTTAGGCTAGGCTAGCTTAGGTTAGGTTTGCTTAGACTAAGTTTCGTTAGGTTAGGTGAGGCTAGGTTTTGTTAGGTTAGGTTAGGTTAGGCTAGCTTACATGAGGTTTCCTTAGGTTAGGTTTCCTTAGTTTAAGTTAGGTTAGGCTCGGTTAGGCTAGGTTTTGTTAGGTTAGGTTGTGTGTACTTGTTTATATAAAATATTCCAAAACAGTTTTCAGCAAATAATGTTGAGAACGTTATCACCAACTCTAGCAACCCTCTGACTGCACTTCACTGGAAACGTTCAGATCTCTATGAACGTCACAAGGAAACGTTCAGATGTGCAGGAACGTCACAAAGAAATATTCAGATCTGCCTGAGCGTCAGTAGGTAACGTTAAAATCTGAACAAGCGTCAGTAGGAAACGCTAAAATCTGCACGAGCGTCGATCGGTGTGTGAGAATTGCTTGCCAACTTACGTGTTTACGTTCGTTACCGATTCACCACGTTTGTTACATTTTTTTAAAGTTCAGTCATTACTGAGCCGTAACAGCCCCAACATTCACTCTCCTCTCCCCAGAGTGTAATTAAATTCTGCGTCCTTTAAGCAAACTTGGGAAATTCTGCAATTCTGAACAGCAAGTAAAGGTGATTAATGGAGGTCCACGACACTCCGTTTCACGACCTGATCCATTCATTAATTACCCGTCATGTTCAGCATCCCTGAGAGTGATTGTACACCTGTGATGCTCTCACTCTGTGATACTCTCACCCTGGGATGCTGTCACCCTGTGATGCTGTCACCCTGTGATGCTGTCACTCTGTGATGCCGTCACTCTGTGATGCTGTCAACCTGTGATGCTCTCAACCTGCGATGCTCTCAACCTGCGATGCTGTCACCCTGTGATGCTCTCACTCTGTGATGCTCTCACCCTGTGATGCTCTCAGCCTCTGATGCCCTCACCCTGTGATACTCTCACCCTGGGATGCTCTCACCTTGTGATGCTCTCACCCTGTGATGCTGTCACTCTGTGATCCCGTCTCCCTGTGATGCTGTCACCCTGCGATGCACTCAACCTGCGATGCTCTCAAACTGCGATGCTCTCAACCTGCGATGCTCTCATCCTGTGATGATCTCACCATGTGATGCTCTCACCCTGGGATGCTCTCACCCTGTGATGCTCTCAACCTGCTATGCTCTCAACCTGTGATGCTCTCACCCTGTGCTACTCTGACCCTGGGATGCTCTCACCCTGTGATACTCTGACCCAGGGATGCTCTGACCCTGTAATACTCTGACCCTGGGATGCTCTCACCCTGTGCTGTCCCCCTGTGATACTCTCAACCTGTGATGCTCTCAACCAGTGATGCTCCCACCCTGTGATCCTCTCAACCTGGGATGCTCTCACCCTGTGATGCTCTCACCCTGTGATGCTCTCACCCTGTGATGCTCTCACCCTGTGATGCTCTCACCCTGTGATACTCTCACCATGTGATACTCTCACCCAGTGGTACTATCACCCTGGGACGCTGTCACCCTGGGATGCTGTCACCCTGGGATAATGTCACCCTGGGATGCTGTCACCCTGGGATGCTGTCACCTTGGGATGCTGTCACCCTGGGATGCTGTCACCTTGTGATGCTATCACCCTGGGATGCTGTCACGCTGGGATGCTATCACCCTGGGATGCTGTCACCCTGGGATGCTGTCACCCTGGGATGCTGTCACCCTGGGATGCTGTCACTGTCACCCTGTGATACTGTCACCTTGAGATGCTCTCTCTCTGACATTCTCTTCTCTAGGTTCTTAAGTACTAGCATAAAATGGATTACTCTCATATTACTGTGTAAGTTTTCTCTTCCATATTTCTGCTATTGATGGTATAAATGATACGTACACAAGGTGAAGACAGGAATATTTCCGCCTCACTCTAAGTCTGAAGTGTAGTGTAGGTCTGACACCTAGGTGTCAGCAGCCTTCCATCAGGAGGCCTATCAGGACCTTCCTGCTTTGAGGGTCATTATTTAATTAAGAGACACAGTTATGAGACACGTCATGATACTAGACACTGAGACACGTCATGATACACGACACTGAGACACGTCATGATACTAGACACTGAGACACGTCATGATACACAGACACGTCATGATACACGACATTGAGACACGTCATGATACACGACACTGAGACACGTCATGATACATGACACTGAGACACGTCGTGATACACAGACACGTCATGATACACGACACTGAGACACGTCATGATACACGACACTGAGACACGTCATGATACACGACACTGAGACACGTCATGATACACGACACAGAGGCACCTCATGATACACGACACTGAGACACGTCATGATACACGACACTGAGACACGTCATGATACACGACACTGAGACACGTCATGATAAACGACACTGAGACACGTCATGATACACGACACTGAGACACGTCATGATACATGACACTGAGACACGTCATGATACACGACACTGAGACACGTCATGATACATGACACTAAGACACGTCATAATACACGACACTGAGACACGTCATGATACACGACACTGAGACACGTCATGATACTCGACTCTGAGAAACGTCATGATACACAACACTGAGACACGTCATGATACACGACACTGAGACACACCATGCTACACGACACTGAGACACGTCATGATAAACGACACTGAGACACGTCATGGTTCATGACACTGAGACACATCATGATGCATGACAATGAGACACGTCATGATACACGACACTGAGATACGTCATGATACACAGACACTGACGCACGTCATGATACACGACACTGAGACACGTCATGATACAAGACACTGAGACACGTCATGATACATGACACTGAGACACGTCATGATACACGACACTGAGACACGTCATGATACACGACACTGAGACACGTCATGATACACGACACTGAGACACGTCATGATACACGACACTGAGACACGTCATGATACACGACACTGAGACACGTCATGATACACGACACTGAGACACGTCATGATACATGACACTGAGACACGTCATGATACACGACACTGAGACACGTCATGATACATGACACTGAGACACGTCATGATACACGACACTGAGACACGTCATGATACATGACACTGAGACACGTCATGATACACGACACTGAGTCATGATACACGACACTGAGACACGTCATGATACACGACACTGAGACACGTCATGATACACGACACTGAGACACGTCATGATGCACGACACTGAGACACGTCATGATACACGACACTGAGACACGTCATGATACACGACACTGAGACACGTCATGATACACGACACTGAGACACGTCATGATACACGACACTGAGACACGTCATGATACACGACACTGAGACACGTCATGATGAGACACGACACTGAGACACGTCATGGTTCATGACACTGAGACACATCATGATACATGACACTGAGACACGTCATGATACACGACACTGAGATACGTCATGATACACAGACACGTCATGATACATGACACTGAGACACGTCATGATACAAGACACTGAGACACGTCATGATCCAAGACACTGAGACACGTCATGATACACACTGACACTGAGACACACGTCATGATACACGACACTGAGACACGTCATGATACACGACACTGACACGTCATGACACGACACTGAGACACGTCATGACACGCGACACTGAGACACGTCATGATACACGACACTGAGATACGTCATGATACACAGACACTGACGCACGTCATGATACACGACACTGAGACACGTCATGATACAAGACACTGAGACACGTCATGATACATGACACTGAGACACGTCATGATACACGACACTGAGACACGTCATGATACACGACACTGAGAAACGTCATGATATACGACACTGAGACACGTCATGATACACGACACTGAGACACGTCATGATACACGACACTGAGACACGTCATGATACACGACACTGAGACACGTCATGACACATTACACTGAGACACGTCATGATACACGACACTGAGACACGTCATGACACATGACACTGAGACACGTCATGATACACGACACTGAGACACGTCATGATACATGACACTGAGACACGTCATGATACACGACACTGAGACACGTCATGATACATGACACTGAGACACGTCATGATACACGACACTGACACACGTCATGATACACGACACTGACACACGTCATGATACACGACACTGAGACACATCATGATACACGACACTGAGACACGTCATGATAACCAGACACGTCATGATACACGACTCTGAGACACGTCATGATACACGACACTGAGACGCGTCATGATACACGACACTGAGACACGTCATGATACACGACACTGAGACACGTCATGATACACGACACTGAGACACGTCATGATACACGACACTAAGACACGTCATGATACATGACCCTGAGACACGTCATGATACATGACACTGAGACACGTCATGATACACGACACTGAGACACGTCATGATACACGACACTAAGACACGTCATGATACATGACCCTGAGACACGTCATGATACATGACACTGAGACACGTCATGATACACGACACTGAGACACGTCATGATACATGACACTGAGACACGTCATGATACATGACACTGAGACACGTCATGATACATGACACTGAGACACGTCATGATACATGACACTGAGACACGTCATGATACACGACACTAAGACACGTCATGATACATGACCCTGAGACACGTCATGATACATGACACTGAGACACGTCATGATACATGACCCTGAGACACGTCATGATACATGACACTGAGACACGTAATGATACACGACACTGAGACACGTCATGATACACGACACTGAGACACGTCATGATACACGACACTGAGACACGTCATGATACACGACACTAAGACACGTCATGATACATGACCCTGAGACACGTCATGATACATGACACTGAGACACGTCATGATACACGACATTGAGACACGTCATGATACACGACACTGAGACACGTCATGATACACGACACTGAGACACGTCATGATACACGACACTGAGACACGTCATGATACACGACACTGAGACACGTCATGATACACGACACTGAGACACGTCATGATACACGACACTGAGACACGTCATGATACACGACACTGAGACACGTCATGATACATGACACTGAGACACGTCATGATACATGACACTGAGACACGTCATGATACACGACACTGAGACACGTCATGATACACGACACTGAGACACGTCATGATACACGACACTGAGACACGTCATGATACACGACACTGACACACGTCATGATACACGACACTGAGACACGTCCTGATACACGACACTGATGCACGTCATTATACACGACACTGAGACACGTCATGATACACAGACACGTCGTGATACACGACACTGAGACACGTCATGATACACGACACAGAGACACGTCATGATACACACACACGTCGTGATACACGTCATGATACACGACACTGAGACACGTCATGATACACGACACTGAGACACGTCATGATACACGACACTGAGACACGTCATGATACACGACACAGAGACACGTCATGATACACACACACGTCGTGATACACGTCATGATACACGACACTGAGACACGTCATGATACACGACACTGAGACACGTCATGATACACGACACTGAGACACGTCATGATACATGACACTGAGACACGTCATGATACACGACACTGAGACACGTCATGATACACGACACTGAGACACGTCATGATACACGACACTGAGACACGTCATGATACATGACACTGAGACACGTCATGATACACGACACTGAGACACGTCATGATACATGACACTGAGACACGTCATGATACACGACACTGAGACACGTCATGATACACGACACTGAGACACGTCATGATACACGACACTGAGACACGTCATGATACACGACACTGAGACACGTCATGATACACGACACTGAGACACGTCATGATGCACGACACTGAGACACGTCATGATACATGACACTGAGACACGTCATGATACATGACACTGAGACACGTCATGATACACGACACTGAGACACGTCATGATACACAGACACTGACACACGTCATGATACACGACACTGACACGCGTCATGATACACGACACTGAGACACGTCATGATACATTACACTAAGACACGTCATGATACATGACACTGAGACACGTCATGATACATGACACTGAGACACGTCATGATACACGACACTGAGACACGTCATGATACACGACACTGAGACACATCATGATACACGACACTGAAACACGTCATGATACACGACACTGAGACACGTCATGATACACGACACTGAGACACGTCATGATACACGACACTGAGACACGTCATGATACACGACACTGAGACACGTCATGATACACGACACTGAGACACGTCATGATACACGACACTGAGGCACGTCATGATACACGACACTGAGGCACGTCATTATACACGACACTGAGACACGTCATGATACACGACACTGAGGCACGTCATTATACACGACACTGAGACACGTCATGATACACAGACACGTAGTGATACACGACACTGAGACACGAAATGACACATGACACTGAGACGCGTAATGATACACGACACAGAGACACGTCATGATACACAGACGCGTCGTGATACACGACATTGAGACACGTCATGATACACGACACTGAGACACGTCATGATGCATGACACTGAGACACGTCATGATACACGACACTGAGTCACGTCATGATACATGACACTGAGACACGTCATGATACACTGCACTGAGACACGTCATGATACATGACACTGAGACACGTCATGATACATGACACTGAGACACGTCATGATACTCGACACAGAGACACGTCATGATGCACAGACACGTCGTGATACACGACATTGAGGCACGTCATGATACACGACACTGAGACACGTCATGATACACGACACTGAGACACGTCAAGATACACAGACACGTCATGATACACGACACTGAGACACGTCATGATACATGACACTGAGACACGTCATGATACATTACACTGAGACACGTCATGATACATGACACTGAGACACGTCATGATACATGACACTGAGACACGTCATGATACATGAGACTGAGACACGTCATGATACACGACACTGAGACACGTCATGATACACAGACACTGACACACGTCATGATACACGACACTGACAAGCGTCATGATGTACGACACTGAGACACGTCATGATACATGACCCTGAGACACGTCATGATACATGACACTGAGACACGTCATGATACACGACACTGAAACACGTCATGGTACACGACACTGAGACACGTCATGATACATGACACTGAGACACGTCATGATACACGACACTGAGACACATCATGATACAAGACACTGAGACACGTCATTATACACGACACTGAGACACGTCATGATACACGGACACGTCGTGATACACGACATTGACACACGTCATGATACATGACACTGAGACACGTCATGATACACGAAACTGACACACGTCATGATACACGACACTGAGACACGTCATGATACACAGACACGTCATGATACACGACACTGAGACACGTTATGATACACGACACTGAGACACGTCATGATACACGACACTGAGGCACGTCATGATACACGACACTGAGGCACGTCATTATACACGACACTGAGACACGTCATGATACACGACACTGAGGCACGTCTTTATACACGACACTGAGACACGTCATGATACACAGACACGTAGTGATACACGACACTGAGACACGCCATGACACATGACACTGAGACACGTAATGATATACGACACAGAGACACGTCATGATACACAGACGCGTCGTGATACACGACACTGAGACACGTCATGATACACGACACTGAGACACGTCATGATACACAGACACGTCATGATACAGGACACTGAGACACGTCATGCTACACGACACTGAGACACGTCATGATACACGACACTGAGACACGTCATGATGCATGACACTGAGACACGTCATGATACACGACACTGAGTCACATCATGATACATTACACTGAGACACGTCATGATACATGACACTGAGACACGTCATGATACATGACACTGAGACACGTCATGATACTCGACACAGAGACACGTCATGATGCACAGACACGTCGTGATACACGACATTGAGGCACGTCATGATACACGACACTGAGACACGTCATGATACACGACACTGAGACACGTCAAGATACACAGACACGTCATGATACACGACACTGAGACACGTCATGATACACGACACTGAGACACGTTATGATACACGACACTGAGACACGTCATGATACATGACACTGAGACACGTCATGATATACGACACTGAGGCACGTCATGATACATGACACTGAGACACTTCATGATACATTACACTGAGACACGTCATGATACATGACACTGAGACACGTCATGATACATGACACTGAGACACGTCATGATACCTGAGACTGAGACACGTCATGATACACGACACTGAGACACGTCATGATACACGACACTGAGACACGTCATGATACACGACACTGAGGCACGTCATTATACACGACATTGAGACACGTCATGACACATGACACTGAGACACGTCGTGATACACGACACAGAGACAAGTCATGATACACAGACACGTCGTGATACACGACACTGAGACACGTCATGATACACAGACACGTCATGATACACAGACACGTCATGATACACGACACTGAGACACGTCATGATACACGACACTGAGACACGTCATGATACACGACAATGAGACACGTCATGATACTTGACACTGAGACACGTCATGATACACGACACCGAGACACGTCATGATACACGACACTGAGTCACGTCATGATACATGACACTGAGACACGTCATGATACACGACACTGAGACACGTCATGATACATGACACTGAGACACATCATGATACATGACACTGAGACACGTCATGATACATGACACTGAGACACGTCATGATACATGACACTGAGACACATCATGGTACACGACACTGAGACACGTCATGATACACGACACTGAAACACGTCATGGTACACGACACTGAGACACGTCATGATACATGACACTGAGACACGTCATGATACACGACACTGAGACACGTCATGATACACGACACTGAGACACGTCATGATACACGACACTGAGGCACGTCATTATACACGACACTGAGACACGTCATGATACACGGACACGTCGTGATACACGACATTGAGACACGTCATGACACATGACACTGAGACACGTCGTGATACACGACACAGAGACAAGTCATGATACACAGACACGTCGTGATACACGACACTGAGACACGTCATGATACACGACACTGACACACGTCATGATACACGACACTGAGACACGTCATGATACACAGACACGTCATGATACACAGACACGTCATGATACACGACACTGAGACACGTCATGATACACGACACTGAGACACGTCATGATACACGACTCTGAGACACGTCATGATACTTGACACTGAGACACGTCATCATACACGACACCGAGACACTTCATGATACACGACACTGAGTCACGTCATGATACATGACACTGAGACACGTCATGATACACGACACTGAGACACGTCATGATACATGACACTGAGACACATCATGATACATGACACTGAGACACGTCATGATTCATGACACTGAGTCACGTCATGATACACGACTCTGAGACACGTCATGATACTTGACACTGAGACACGTCATCATACACGACACCGAGACACGTCATGATACACGACACTGAGTCACGTCATGATACATGACACTGAGACACGTCATGATACACGACACTGAGACACGTCATGATACATGACACTGAGACACATCATGATACATGACACTGAGACACGTCATGGTACACGACACTGAGACACGTCATGGTACACGACACTGAGACACGTTATGGTACACGACACTGAGACACGTCATGATACACGACACTGAGACACGTCATGATACTTGACACTGAGACACGTCATGATACACGACACCGAGACACGTCATGATACACGACACTGAGTCACGTCATGATACATGACACCGAGACACGTCATGATACACGACACTGAGTCACGTCATGATACATGACACTGAGACACGTCATGATACACGACACTGAGACACGTCATGATACATGACACTGAGACACATCATGATACATGACACTCAGACACGTCATGATACATGACACTGAGCCACGTCATGATACATGACACTGAGACACGTCATGGTACACGACACTGAGACACGTCATGGTACACGACACTGAGACACATCATGGTACACGACACTGAGACACGTAATAATACATGACACTGAGACACGTCATGATACACGACACTGAGACACGTCATGATACATGACACTGAGACACATCATGATACATGACACTGAGACACGTCATGATACATGACACTGAGACACGTCATGATACATGACACTGAGACACGTCATGATACACGACACTGAGACACGTCTTTATACACGACACTGAGACACGTCATGATACACAGACACGTAGTGATACACGACACTGAGACACGCCATGACACATGACACTGAGACACGTAATGATACACGACACAGAGACACGTCATGATACACAGACGCGTCGTGATCCACGACACTGAGACACGTCATGATACACGACACTGAGACACGTCATGATACACAGACACGTCATGATACAGGACATTGAGACACGTCATGCTACACGACACTGAGACACGCCATGATACACGACACTGAGACACGTCATGATGCATGACACTGAGACACGTCATGATACACGACACTGAGTCACGTCATGAGACACTACACTGAGACACGTCATGATACATGACACTGAGACACGTCATGATACATGACACTGAGACACGTCATGATACTCGACACAGAGACACGTCATGATGCACAGACACGTCGTGATACACGACACTGAGGCACGTCATGACACACGACACTGAGACACGTCATGATACACGACACT
Source organism: Cherax quadricarinatus (assembly GCF_038502225.1). NCBI lineage: Eukaryota > Metazoa > Arthropoda > Malacostraca > Decapoda > Parastacidae > Cherax > Cherax quadricarinatus. The sequence continues at coordinate 35,907,759 of NC_091313.1, forward strand.
GAGACACGTCAAGATACACAGACACGTCATGATACACGACACTGAGACACGTCATGATACACGACACTGAGACACGTCATGATACACGACACTGAGACACGTCATGATACATGACACTGAGACACGTCATGATACACGACACTGAGGCACGTCATGATACATGACACTGAGACACGTCATGATACATTACACTGAGACACGTCATGATACATGACACTGAGACACGTCATGATACATGACACTGAGACACGTCATGATACATGAGACTGAGACACGTCATGATACACGACACTGAGACACGTCATGATACACAGACACTGACACACGTCATGATACACGACACTGACAAGCGTCATGATATACGACACTGAGACACGTCATGATACATGACCCTGAGACACGTCATGATACATGACACTGAGACACGTCATGATACACGACACTGAAACACGTCATGGTACACGACACTGAGACACGTCATGATACATGACACTGAGACACGTCATGATACACGACACTGAGACACGTCATGATACACGACACTGAGACACGTCATGATACACGACACTGAGGCACGTCATTATACACGACACTGAGACACGTCATGATACACGGACACGTCGTGATACACGACATTGAGACAAGTCATGACACATGACACTGAGACACGTCGTGATACACGACACAGAGACAAGTCATGATACACAGACACGTCGTGATACACGACACTGAGACACGTCATGATACACGACACTGACACACGTCATGATACACGACACTGAGACACGTCATGATACACAGACACGTCATGATACACAGACACGTCATGATACACGACACTGAGACACGTCATGATACACGACACTGAGACACGTCATGATACACGACACTGAGACACGTCATGATACTTGACACTGAGACACGTCATGATACACGACACAGAGACACGTCATGATACACGACACTGAGACACGTCATGATACATGACACTGAGACACATCATGATACATGACACTGAGACACGTCATGATACATGACACTGAGACACGTCATGATACATGACACTGAGACACGTCATGGTACACGACACTGAGACACGTCATGATACACGACACTGAAACACGTCATGGTACACGACACTGAGACACGTCATGATACATGACACTGAGACACGTCATGATACACGACACTGAGACACGTCATGATACACGACACTGAGACACGTCATGATACACGACACTGAGGTACGTCATTATACACGACACTGAGACACGTCATGATACACGGACACGTCGTGATACAAGACATTGAGACACGTCATGACACATGACACTGAGACACGTCGTGATACACGACACAGAGACAAGTCATGATACACAGACACGTCGTGATACACGACACTGAGACACGTCATGATACACGACACTGACACACGTCATGATACACGACACTGAGACACGTCATGATACACAGACACGTCATGATACACAGACACGTCATGATACACGACACTGAGACACGTCACGATACACGACACTGAGACACGTCATGATACACGACACTGAGACACGTCATGATACTTGACACTGAGACACGTCATGATACACGACACCGAGACACGTCATGATACACGACACTGAGTCACGTCATGATACATGACACTGAGACACGTCATGATACACGACACTGAGACACGTCATGATACATGACACTGAGACACATCATGATACATGACACTGAGACACGTCATGATACATGACACTGAGACACGTCATGATACATGACACTGAGACACGTCATGATACACGACACTGAGACACGTCATGATACACGACACTGAGACACGTCATGATACACGACACTGAGACACGTCATGATACACGACACTGAGACACGTCATGATACACGACACTGAGACACGTCATGATACACGACACTGAGACACGTCATGATACACGACACTGAGACACGTCATGATACACGACACTGAGACACGTCATGATACACGACACTGAGACACGTCATGATACACGACACTGAGACACGTCATGATACACGACACTGAGACACGTGATACACGACACTGACACGTCATGATACACGACACTGAGACACGTCATGATACACGACACTGAGACACGTCATGATACACGACACTGAGACACGTCATGATACACGACACTGAGACACGTCATGATACACGACACTGAGACACGTCATGATACACGACACTGAGACACGTCATGATACACGACACTGAGACACGTCATGATACACGACACTGAGACACGTCATGATACACGACACTGAGACACGTCATGATACACGACACTGAGACACGTCATGATACACGACACTGAGACACGTCATGATACACGACACTGAGACACGTCATGATACACGACACTGAGACACGTCATGATACATGACACGTCATGATACACGACACTGAGACACGTCATGATACACGACACTGAGACACGTCATGATACACGACACTGAGACACGTCATGATACACGACACTGAGACACGTCATGATACACGACACTGAGACACGTCATGATACACGACACTGAGACACGTCATGATACACGAACACGACAAGATACACGACACGTCATGATACACGACACTGAGACACGTCATGATACACGACACTGAGACACGTCATGATACACGACACTGAGACACGTCATGATACACGACACTGAGACACGTCATGATACACGACACTGAGACACGTCATGATACACGACACTGAGACACGTCATGATACACGACACTGAGACACGTCATGATACACGACACTGAGACACGTCATGATACACGACACTGAGACACGTCATGATACACGACACTGAGACACGTGATACACAGACACTGACACACGTCATGATACACGACACTGACACGCGTCATGATACACGACACTGAGACACGTCATGATACACATGATACATGACACTGAGACACGTCACTGAGACACCCAACTAGTAACCATCGAAAGAAAAGTCGTGGATTCTCGGTCCATTTGTGTATTCCGTGACACTTAGGTTATCCTTGCACTTTCCATCAAAATAAAAAGTTGCAGATTCGGGTCTCCATATGGGCAACACAGCATCACTTGACCACTTGAAATACTCGCTCATCCTCCATCTCAAGCATTACCATCATCTCTGGGAGTTTATCTGGTAAGTGAGAATAGAGTCAAAACAGGGAGGAATTTCCTGCAGCAAAGTACTATTAATGTCTAGTTTACACTGGACCAAGTAAGGTGGAATACCAACATACACAACACACAAGCACATAAGACACTCTGTACGAATGCTGGACTATAGACATGGTTACAGTCACAGCTGAAAAGGCTACTACTGAAGATCCTTAAGAAGAAGCAAGACACTAAACAGAGCACTAAACAGAGATTACACGTGACTTAGTATATCTCACCAGAGTAACAAGAGAAGAAAAGTTAACTCTGGAAGAACAGCAATTCTGCACAAAATACAATTGCAAGCAGAGAAGAATTTCTGCAATTGAATCAAGACAGTCGAGTAACCATATTTTCTCGACAAGCATTGCAAGAAATAAAAAAAATCGCAGTGAAACTACGCAAAACTGTTTACAAGCCGAAAACAGATCTCAAAACAAAGCGACGAGAGATGAGATAAGGAGTAAATGTGCTTGAAAAAATCAATACAACATATAAAAACACTCAATGGAACAAGCTTAAGATCAACAATAGCAACACAGTACTCAAGAGAGTGTACACAGTACTTACAGAGAACAATGTCTTTAAGCGATATTGAAAGAGTAGAGTAATAATGGTGTCTCTAGCAGGCAACAACCGGGTGTAATACTCTCGCATCTCACTTGTCAGAGTTCATAACTTTGAACCTAAAGTCTTACACATATGTCACTTTAACAACTGTTAAATTGCAAATACGAACAACAACAAAACAGCCAAAGAAAACTAAAAATGTTAAACTCAAACATAGGTGAAACACACATGTGACATCTCACGTGAAACCCACACGTGACATCTCAGGTGAAACACACATGTGGCATCTCAGGTGAAACACACATGTGACATTTCAGGTGAAACACACATGTGACATCTCAGGTGAAACACATGTGATATCTCAGGTGAAACCGCACATGTGACATATCAGGTGAAACCGCACATGTGACATCTCAGGTGAAACACACATGTGACATCTCAGGTGAAACACACATGTGACATCTCAGATGAAACACATGTGACATCTCAGGTGAAACACACATGTGACATCTCAGGTGAAACTGCACATGTGACATCTCAGGTGAAACACATGTGATATCTCAGGTGAAACTGCACATGTGACATCTCAGGTGAAACCGCACATGTGACATCTCAGGTGAAACACACATGTGACATTTCAGGTGAAACACACATGTGACATCTCAGGTGAAATACATGTGATATCTCAGGTGAAACACACATGTGACATATCAGGTGAAACTGCACATGTGACATCTCAGGTGAAACAAACATGTGACATCTCAGGTGAAACACACATGTGACATCTCAGGCGAAACACATGTGACATCTCAGGTGAAACACACATGTGACATCTCAGGTGAAACACACATGTGACATCTCAGATGAAACACATGTGACATCTCAAGTGAAACATACATGTGACATCTCAGGTGAAACACACATGTGACATCTCAGGCGAAACACACATGTGACATCTCAGGTGAAACACACATGTGACATCTCAGGCGAAACACACATGTGACATCTCAGGTGAAACACATGTGACATCTCAGGTAAAACTGCACATGTGACATCTCAGGTGAAACACACATGTGACATCTCAGGTGAAACACACGTGACATCTCAGGTGAAACTGCACATGTAACATCTCAGGTGAAACCGCACATGTGACATCTCAGGTGAAACACACATGTGACATCTCAGGTAAAACACACATGTGACATCTCAGGTGATGCACACATGTGACATCTCAGGTGAAACACACATGTGCCATATCAGGTGAAACACATGTGATATCTAAGGTGAAACACACATGTGACATTTCAATTGAAACACACATGTGACATCTCAGGTGAAACACACATATAACATCTCAGGTGAAACCGCACATGTGACATCTCAGGTGAAACCGCACATGTGACATCTCAGGTGAAACACACATGTGACATCTCAGGTGAAACACACATGTGACATTTCAGGTGAAACACACATGTGACATCTCAGGTGAAACACACATGTGACATCTCAGGTGAAACACACATGTGACATTTCAGGTGAAACACACATGTTACATCTCAGGTGAAACACATGTAATATCTCAGGTGAAACCGCACATGTGACATCTCAGGTGAAACCGCACATGTGACATCTCAGGTGAAACACACATGTGACATCTCAGGTGAAACACACATGTGACATTTCAGGTGAAACACACATGTGACATCTCAGGTGAAACACATGTAATATCTCAGGTGAAACCGCACATGTGACATCTCAGGTGAAACTGCACATGTGACATCTCAAGTGAAACCGCACATGTGACATCTCAGGTGAAACACATATGTGACATCTCAGGTGAAACACATGTGACATCTCAGGTGAAACACATATGTGACATCTCAGGTGAAACACACATGTGACATCTCAGGTGAAACACATGTAATATCTCAGGTGAAACCGCACATGTGACATCTCAGGTGAAACCGCACATGTGACATCTCAGGTGAAACACACATGTGACATCTCAGGTGAAACACACATGTGACATTTCAGGTGAAACACACATGTGACATCTCAGGTGAAACACATGTAATATCTCAGGTGAAACCGCACATGTGACATCTCAGGTGAAACTGCACATGTGACATCTCAAGTGAAACCGCACATGTGACATCTCAGGTGAAACACATATGTGACATCTCAGGTGAAACACATGTGACATCTCAGGTGAAACACATATGTGACATCTCAGGTGAAACACACATGTGACATCTCAGGTGAAACACACATGTGACATCTCAGGTGAAACACACATGTGACATCTCAGGTGAAACACTTGTGATATCTCAGGTGAAACTGCACATGTGACATCTCAGGTGAAACCAGACTTGTGACATCTCAGGTGAAACCGCACATGTGACATCTCAGGTGAAACACACATGTGACATCTCAGATGAAACACACATGTGACATCTCAGGTGAAACACACATGTGACATTTCAGGTGAAACACACATGTTACATCTCAGGTGAAACACATGTAATATCTCAGGTGAAACCGCACATGTGACATCTCAGGTGAAACCGCACATGTGACATCTCAGGTGAAACACACATGTGACATCTCAGGTGAAACACACATGTGACATTTCAGGTGAAACACACATGTGACATCTCAGGTGAAACACATGTAATATCTCAGGTGAAACCGCACATGTGACATCTCAGGTGAAACTGCACATGTGACATCTCAAGTGAAACCGCACATGTGACATCTCAGGTGAAACACATATGTGACATCTCAGGTGAAACACATGTGACATCTCAGGTGAAACACATATGTGACATCTCAGGTGAAACACACATGTGACATCTCAGGTGAAACACACATGTGACATCTCAGGTGAAACACACATGTGACATCTCAGGTGAAACACTTGTGATATCTCAGGTGAAACTGCACATGTGACATCTCAGGTGAAACCAGACTTGTGACATCTCAGGTGAAACCGCACATGTGACATCTCAGGTGAAACACACATGTGACATCTCAGATGAAACACACATGTGACATTTCAAGTGAAACACACATGTGACATCTCAGGTGAAACACACATGTGACATCTCAGGTGAAACACATGTGATATCTCAGGTGAAACACACATTTGACATTTCAGGTGAAACACACATGTGACATCTCAGGTGAAACACACATGTGACATCTCAGGTGAAACACATGTGATATCTCAGGTGAAACACACATGTGACATTTCAGGTGAAACACACATGTGACATCTCAGGTGAAACACACATGTGACATCTCAAGTGAAACACATGTGATATCTCAGGTGAAACACACATGTGACATCTCAGGTGAAACACATGTGATATCTCAGGTGAAACACACATGTGACATTTCAGGTGAAACAAACATGTGACATCTCAAGTGAAACACACATATAACATCTCAGGTGAAACACACATGAGACATCTCAGGTGAAACCGCACATGTGACATCTCAGGTGAAACACACATGTGACATCTCAGGTGAAACACACATGTGACATCTCAGGTGAAACACGCATGTGACATCTCAAGTGAAACACACATGTGACATCTCAGGTGAAACACATGTGATATCTCAGGTGAAACACACATGTGACATTTCAGGTGAAACACACATGTGACATCTCAGGTGAAACACATATGTGACATTTTAGGTGAAACACACATGTGACAGCTGAGGTGAAACACGTGATATCTCTGGTGAAACCGCACATGTGACATCTCAGGTGAAACACACATGTGACATCTCAGGTGAAACCGCACATATGACATCTCAGGTGAAACACACATGTGACATCTCAGGCGAAACACACATGTGACATCTCAGGTGAAACCGCACATGTGACATCTCAGGTGAAACACACATGTGACATCTCAGGCGAAACACACATGTGACATCTCAGGTGAAACACACATGTGATATCTCAGGTGAAACACACATGTGACATCTCAGGTGAAACACACATGTGACATATCAGGTGAAACACACATGTGACATCTCAGGTGAAACACACATGTGACATCTCAGGTGAAACACACATGTGACATCTCAGGTGAATCACACATGTGATATCTCAGGTGAAACACACATGTGACATCTCAGGTGAAACACATGTGATATCTCAGGTGAAACACACATGTGGCATCTCAGGTGAAACACACATGTGACATCTCAGGTGAAACACACATGTGGCATCTCAGGTGAAACCGCACATGCGACATCTCAGTTGAAACCGCACATGTGACATCTCAGGTGAAACACATATGTGACATCTCAGGTGAAACACACATGTGACATCTCAGATGAAACACACATGTGGCATTTCAGGTGAGACACACACGTGACATTTCAGGTGAAACACGCACGTGACATCTCAGGTGATACACACATGTGACATCTCAGGTGAAACACACATGTGATATCTCAGGTGAAACACACATGTGACATCTCAGGTGAAACACACATGAGGCATCTCAGGTGAAACACACATGTGACATCTCAGGTGAAACACACATGTGACATCTCAGGTGAAACACACATGTGACATCTCAGGTGAAACGCCTGTGACATCTCAGGCGAAACTGCACATGTGACTTCTCAGGTGAAACCGCACATGTGACATCTCAGGTAAAACCGCACATGTGACATTTCAGATGAAACACACATGTTACATCTCAGGTGAAACCGCACGTGTGACATCTCAGGTGAAACACACACATGTGACATCTCATGTGAAACACACACATGACATCTCATGTGAAACACACACGTGACATCTCAGGTGAAACACACACGTGACATCTCAGGTGAAGCACACATGTGACATCTCAGGTGAAACACACATGTGATATCTCAGGTGAAACACACATGTGACATCTCAGGTGAAACACACATGTGACATATCAGGTGAAACACACATGTGACATCTCAGGTGAAACACACATGTGACATCTCAGGTGAAACACATGTGATATCTCAGGTGAAACACACGTGTGACATCTCAGATGAAACACACATGTGACATCTCAGGTGAAACACACATGTGACATCTCAGGTGAAACCGCACATGTGACATCTCAGGTGAAACCGCACATGTGACATCTCAGGTGAAACACACGTGACATCTCAGGTGAAACCGCACATGTGACATCTCAGGTGAAACACACATGTGACATCTCAGGTGAAACACACATGTGACATCTCAGGTGAAACACACATGTGACATCTCAGGTGAAACACTTGTGATATCTCAGGTGAAACTGCACATGTGACATCTCAGGTGAAACCAGACTTGTGACATCTCAGGTGAAACCGCACATGTGACATCTCAGGTGAAACACACATGTGACATCTCAGATGAAACACACATGTGACATTTCAAGTGAAACACACATGTGACATCTCAGGTGAAACACACATGTGACATCTCAGGTGAAACACATGTGATATCTCAGGTGAAACACACATGTGACATTTCAGGTGAAACACACATGTGACATCTCAGGTGAAACACATATGTGACATTTTAGGTGAAACACACATGTGACAGCTGAGGTGAAACACGTGATATCTCTGGTGAAACCGCACATGTGACATCTCAGGTGAAACACACATGTGACATCTCAGGTGAAACCGCACATATGACATCTCAGGTGAAACACACATGTGACATCTCAGGCGAAACACACATGTGACATCTCAGGTGAAACCGCACATGTGACATCTCAGGTGAAACACACATGTGACATCTCAGGCGAAACACACATGTGACATCTCAGGTGAAACACACATGTGATATCTCAGGTGAAACACACATGTGACATCTCAGGTGAAACACACATGTGACATATCAGGTGAAACACACATGTGACATCTCAGGTGAAACACACATGTGACATCTCAGGTGAAACACACATGTGACATCTCAGGTGAATCACACATGTGATATCTCAGGTGAAACACACATGTGACATCTCAGGTGAAACACATGTGATATCTCAGGTGAAACACACATGTGGCATCTCAGGTGAAACACACATGTGACATCTCAGGTGAAACACACATGTGGCATCTCAGGTGAAACCGCACATGCGACATCTCAGTTGAAACCGCACATGTGACATCTCAGGTGAAACACATATGTGACATCTCAGGTGAAACACACATGTGACATCTCAGATGAAACACACATGTGGCATTTCAGGTGAGACACACACGTGACATCTCAGGTGAAACACGCACGTGACATCTCAGGTGATACACACATGTGACATCTCAGGTGAAACACACATGTGATATCTCAGGTGAAACACACATGTGACATCTCAGGTGAAACACACATGAGGCATCTCAGGTGAAACACACATGTGACATCTCAGGTGAAACACACATGTGACATCTCAGGTGAAACACACATGTGACATCTCAGGTGAAACGCCTGTGACATCTCAGGCGAAACTGCACATGTGACTTCTCAGGTGAAACCGCACATGTGACATCTCAGGTAAAACCGCACATGTGACATTTCAGATGAAACACACATGTTACATCTCAGGTGAAACCGCACGTGTGACATCTCAGGTGAAACACACATGTGACATCTCATGTGAAACACACACATGACATCTCATGTGAAACACACACGTGACATCTCAGGTGAAACACACACGTGACATCTCAGGTGAAGCACACATGTGACATCTCAGGTGAAACACACATGTGATATCTCAGGTGAAACACACATGTGACATCTCAGGTGAAACACACATGTGACATATCAGGTGAAACACACATGTGACATCTCAGGTGAAACACACATGTGACATCTCAGGTGAAACACATGTGATATCTCAGGTGAAACACACGTGTGACATCTCAGATGAAACACACATGTGACATCTCAGGTGAAACACACATGTGACATCTCAGGTGAAACCGCACATGTGACATCTCAGGTGAAACCGCACATGTGACATCTCAGGTGAAACACACGTGACATCTCAGGTGAAACCGCACATGTGACATCTCAGGTGAAACACACATGTGACATCTCAGGTGAAACACATTTGTGACATCTCAAATGAAACACACATGTGACATTTCAGGCGAAACACACATGTAACAGCTCAGGTGAAACGCATGTGATATCTCTGGTGAAACCGCACATGTGACATCTCAGGTGAAACCGCACATGTGACATCTCAGGTGAAACACACATGTGACATCTCAGGTTAAACACATGTGACATCTCAGGTGAAACTGCACATGAGACATCTCAGGTGAAACCGCACATGTGACATCTCAGGTGAAACCGCACATGTGATATCTGAGGTGAAACACACATGTGACATCTCAGGCGAAACACACATGTGACATCTCAGGTGAAACGCACATGTGACATCTCAGGTGAAACATACATGTGACATCTCAGGTGAAACGCACACGTGACATCTCAGGTGAAACACACACGTGACATCTCAGGTGAAACACACATGTGACATCTCATGTGAAACACATGTGACATCTCAGGTGAAACACACATGTGACGTCTCACGTGAAACACATGTGATATCTCAGGTGAAACCGCACATGTGACATCTCAGGTGAAACACACATGTGACATCTCAGGTGAAACACAGATGTGACATCTCAGGTGAACCTCTGAAGCACAGTACACAAATGATGTACCCAAACCAAAATATAAAGCTGTTATGGACTGCCACACTCACTTAACTCAGCACAAGAGTCGCAAATTCGCACATGAAAAACTAAACAAAGCCATACACACATAACATAAAAGCATATAAATATGTAGTGTACCGATACAAGTTTTGTGGCCAAGTCAGGCCAGAGAGGGATGGTAAAATTCAAAGAGGTCACAAGTGAGGGATTTCATTGGAGAATTTTCCCCACAAATACAAGGCACACCAGACACAAGGCATCAGCTGAAGAGCCACACAAACACTGTCACCGTGAAAAGAAAAAAAAACCTCGCTGCACACTGGCAAACAAAATTTTAAAAGAATACAAAGGCACAATACCGTGACTGGAACAATACACAAATAACCCACACGTAAGAGAGAGAAGCTTATGACGACGCTTCGGTCTTTTGTGTGCGGGTTATTTGTGCAAAAATTTAAAATAATAGCTGGGCTAACAGAAATCCTTGACACAAAAAACCTGAAAAAATACAGCTAAAACAGTGGCACCAACAATAGCACTAGCTAAAGAAAAACGCTCATTGGTGCTCTCAAGTAGAGCTTAGCAAGAAAACCCACAGAACAGGATTATTTGAAGCCTGGAAGACAAAAATCAAAACTGATGCAACGCAGTAGAGCTGCAGGAACAAAGATAAAATAGACTGCTCCCAAATAAAAGTTTATGTTTTGTGAAACTCAGGAAAAAGAAGAAATACTCTTTGCATAGTACTCAGATAACCGTGCACCAGAACACCAGAAAGCACTGACGGCGCAATAGCAAAATAAACATAAAGTGCAGCACACAATAGACGATAGACTCGGCTGAAGCACAGGCAGTGATTATAGAAAATGTAACCTGCTGAGTATGGTGTACCAGTGCTTCTTCAGGTAAGGAGGAATCTGAACGGATCTAGCTGACTAGGCACCCGGACTCCAGGATCAACGGCCGGATGTAAGCAAGAGAGATCCTCTTGCAGCGACTATTGTTGCTGGAAGGGAGAATCTGGATGTGCAAGAGAAGCCGTAAGACTTCACGACAGTTGGCAAAGTGATTTGACGTCCCGGGATCCTCTGGGTGACTCCACAGTTCTTCTTTCGTCACCTTCCACTTCTTTATATGAATAAGAAAGACTCACAGATCAAAGTTCAAATAATGTGCTGAAAGCATTGTAGGAGTGGCAGCTGTTGGTAGAGCAACATAACAGTAAGGGGACCAGTGGCAGTTATGACATCACAGTAACTCAGGGCCCCACAAGGCACCACACGAATAGCTGGCTTAGCGTGGCCTAGGATGGCATGAAAACCCCAAGCAGACTAGAGACAAGGGCACCCCCACGAAGCTGAGAGACTGGCTTACTACCACACGGCGACAGGAGCAACACATGGGAGGCAAGAGGCATCAGGCTGGAGTGCAGCAACCCCACTGTCTCAAAAAGAGCTATTGGCTTAGAACGGGATTGGAAGGGCTTGCCTGATTAGAAACTGGAACTGACGCAGACACATGAGTGAGTAAGACACCAACAGAGGCAGGAAAAACACTGGATTAGAGATGATACCACTAGAAGGAGCCTCAAGGCTTTAACTTATTACGTATGCTCCAACAGGGAGTCTCTGCTTGAAAGGAGAATATGGCACGCCCAGTTGCATTAGTTCCTGCATGAGAACCACCGAGATACATTTCAATATCTGTGCAACGTCTCAAGCAGGGACTACACAGGTGACAGTATTACCGACACTCTAACCCTATGATGCTCTTCCCCTATGATGCTCTCACCCTACGATGCTCTCACCCTGTGATGATCTCACCCTGTTATGCTCTCGCCCTGTGATGATCTCACCCTGTGATGCTCTCACCCTGTGATGCTCTCACCCTGTGATGCTCTCACCCTGTGATGCTCTCACCCTGTGATGCTCTCACCCTGTGATGATCTCACCCTGTGATGATCTCGCCCTGTGATGCTCTCACCCTGTGATGCTCTCACCCTGTGATGCTCTCACCCTGTGATGCTCTCACCCTGTGATGCTCTCACCCTGTGATGCTCTCGCCCTGCGATTATCTCACCCTGTGATGCTCTCACCCTGTGATGCTCTCACCCTGTGATGCTCTCACCCTGTGATGCTCTCACCCTATGATGCTCTCATTCTGTGATGATCTCACCCTGTGATGCTCTCACTCTGTGATGCTCTCACCTTGTGATGCTCTCACCCTGTGATGCTCTCACCCTGTGATGCTCTCACTCTGTGATGCTCTCACCTTGTGATGCTCTCACCCTGTGATGCTCTCACCCTGTGATGCTCTCACCCTGTGATGCTCTCACCCTGTGATGCTCTCACCCTGTGATGCTCTCACTCTGTGATGCTCTCACCTTGTGATGCTCTCACCCTGTGATGCTCTCACCCTGTGATGCTCTCACTCTGTGATGCTCTCACCTTGTGATGCTCTCACCCTGTGATGCTCTCACCCTGTGATGCTCTCACTCTGTGATGCTCTCACCTTGTGATGCTCTCACCCTGTGATGCTCTCACCCTGTGATGCTCTCACCCTGTGATGCTCTCACCCTGTGATGTTCTCACCCTGTGATGCTCTCACCCTGTGATGCTCTCACCCTGTGATGCTCTCACCCTGTGATGCTCTCACCCTGTGATGCTCTCACCCTGTGATGCTCTCACCCTGTGATGCTCTCACCCTGTGATGCTCTCACCCTGTGATGCTCTCACCCTGTGATGCTCTCACCCTGTGATGATCTCACCCTGTGATGCTCTCACCCTGTGATGCTCCTACTCTGAGAGTTCGAATACACCTGTTGTACTCTCACCCTGGCAGCAATCTTCCCATGGCTCTATTTCAGAGTAATTTACGTGTTAAGAGTTAATTTATTCTTGCCTATATTCTTTGATATTTTATCATATCTTTTTGTCTATATTTTTGTGTGTAACTTTTCCCATCACGGATTGAATTTAATTCTGCATATTTTAATTATTTATTCTTAATTTTATTGTCTGTGGTTATTCTCAATTTTTGTTCTTCTATTGTCTGACTCGTCCATTACTTACTTTTTCTTTATTTCTGCAACCAATTTCCAACATTTTGATAGTTCAGCTACACTACCACAGGCAGTTGTGACCTGCCACAGGCAGGTCACAGCTGCTCCTTCTCTAGAAGTCTTCCTTCGATCCCCATTTGGAAGAGGAATCTATTCCATACAAGCGCCACCTTTTCTTTCCCACGGTGCTGTCTCATCGTGTGAAAAATAAAGCAAGCAAATGGAGTAATTAACGACTCCCTAAAGCTAGCTTTAGCTACCGCTGTGAAGACCTGCTTGCAGGTCAAATTTACGGCGATTCATTCGTTGAAAGACTCCTTCATTGTCGACTGTACTGACGATTGAAACCTCTACGCTCATGGACAACTATGCTAATAAGACCCTACAATCTATTCTTGAAGACGAAGCGTTCCGTCTTTGTGAAACTGCTTGACAAGATCGTCACGTCCCTCTCAAATGAAGCACTAAAGACATTATCGAGGAACGGAACACCTGGCCCTCGGTAGACAGCGTTACCAAGATTCCTAACGCCTTCTCCATGATTAAGATCATTTTCTCAGACATCTCCATGGCTCCCTCATGCTCTCTCTGACTGACTGGCTATTTCTTATTACTACATGCACCCAAGCCACATCGAACCAGAACGTTATACACACGTCTTCCCCTGCTGGATTTGTTACTCTTACAACCATATTACCAAGGACTGCCCCATCAAGGAAAAGAAATTCTGTTCAAACTGTGGGAAAAAAAGTCACGATTTAAAATCCTGCACCACCACTACTGCTCCAACATGCCGTAATTGCAAGGGTAATCATCATACTCTGCTAAGTGTCCACAAAGAAAATAAATCATATCTAAGAAGATTCAAGAAGAACTCAAGAAGAACACCTTAAGGTCTCCTACATATGCAGCCATTACTGAACTTCAGTCTGACGCTACCAAGATTCTTCAGGCAAGACAAGTCTCCTAAACCCAGCAACTCCCTCGCTGCCTGACGGTGCTCCCTCTAAGCCGCTATACTGCATGGTATATGCACACTTTGCATATGCAGCAAACCCTAGCACATTTAACTCTACTAACACCAAACTTTTCCAACTAAACAACATGCCTAGCTTCAATTTCCCTGTCTCTACACCTTCAGCCGACGTCCTCAAGATTATTCCCAACGTTGTGAATATCACTGCACCTGAAAACCTATCACCCCATTAGTTTATTCAGCATTGCCGAGCTGTCTAAAGTCTAATACTTGTGTAGTACAGTGGAACTTCGGTACTCGAACTTAATTAGTTCCAGATGGCTGTTCGAGTGCCGACCTGATAGAGTACTTAACGAATTTTTCCCAACCAATTTTCGTTTTGGTTGACTATTATCACTAATCTTCGCAGGGCCCATGGTAACTTATTTATACAAATAATGTAGAAAAAAAATGCGAAGAAACACGAAATAATTTACAGTGAAGTTCTGGCAGGCCGTGTTTGTTTGGTCGAGTACCGAGCGATTCTTTATACCGAACATAGTGTTGGAATACCGAATTGTTCGAGTACCGAGGTTCCACTCTATATACTGCGATAACCTTATTTTATAGGCAGGCTCCTTGGCCAAGCCTTAAGTCAAGTGACCCCCGTTTTTACCTCACACATAGGCCGTCTCTCAGAGCCTACCATCTCACTCTCGACTAGACCTAAGCGACAGACAGAAGGATACTTATGTCTGTCAATACAACCCCTTAGTTCAAAGTTGCATTTCTTGCTACCATCACCTCTAACCATGAATCCAATAATCCCATGTATTATCCCATGTGTTAATCTATGTATTACCCTCTGCATTTTCCCATGTTTTATCCCATTTGCTATCCTATGTATTATCCCATATATTTTCCTATGTATTATTCCATGTATTACCCCTCGTATTATCCTGTGTATTATAGCATCTATTATCCCTTATATTATCCTATGTGTTATCTATCAGTTTCCCACATAATATTGTACTATCTACTCTCATTTTCACTCATTCTAACTCACTGTTACTCACCTTCTCTTGTTCTCACCCTTTCACTCATTCTGTCACACTCACGTTCAACTTATGTTATCTACTGCCTCTCTCTCTCGCTCTCTGATTCTCTCACTCTCAATCCCATTCACACTAACTGTCTCACTCAAGCTTGTCGTATCATGACTCATACTCAGGCTTACTCACACTCTACTCACATACAAGCTCTTGTGATATCTTATTTCATTTACACTCAAGCTAGTGTTGTCTGCTCTTAGTTTCACACTCAAGCTGATGTGATCTGCTCTCAGGCACTCGCTCTCTGGCTCTCGCTCTCTGGCTCTCTATCCTGTGTAGGGGACGTACACACTGTTGCATTAAAATTAATATGAGAAATATGTTGCTGCTGCTGTTGTTGCTGCTACTGCTGTTGTTGCTGTTACTGCTGTTGTTGCTGCTACTGCTGTTGTTGCTGCTACTGTTGTTGTTGCTGCTACTGCTGTTGTTGCTGCTACTGGTGTTGTTGCTGCTACTGCTGTTGTTGTTGCTACTGCTGTTGTTGCTGCTACTGTTGTTGTTGCTGCTACTGCTGTTGTTGCTGCTACTGCTGTTGTTGCTGCTACTGTTGTTGTTGCTGCTACTGTTGTTGTTGCTGCTACTGCTGTTGTTGCTGCTACTGCTGTTGTTGCTGCAACTGCTGTTGTTGCTGCTACTGCTGTTGTTGCTGCTACTGATGTTGTTGCTGCTACTGCTGTTGTTGCTGCTACTGCTGTTGTTGCTGCTACTGTTGTTGTTGCTGCTACTGCTGTTGTTGCTGCTACTGTTGTTGTTGCTGCTACTGTTGTTGTTGCTGCTACTGCTGTTGTTGCTGCTACTGTTGTTGTTGCTGCTACTGCTGTTGTTGCTGCTACTGCTGTTGTTGCTGCTACTGCTGTTGTTGCTGCTACTGTTGTTGTTGCTGCTACTGCTGTTGTTGCTGCTGCTGCTGTTGTTGCTGCTACTGCTGTTGTTGCTGCTACTGCTGTTGTTGCTGTTACTGCTGTTGTTGCTGCTACTGCTGTTGTTGCTGCTACTGTTGTTGTTGCTGCTACTGCTGTTGTTGCTGCTACTGGTGTTGTTGCTGCTACTGTTGTTGTTGCTGCTACTGCTGTTGTTGCTGCTACTGCTATTGTTGCTGCTACTGCTGTTGTTGCTGCTACTGCTGTTGTTGCTGCTACTGCTGTTGTTGCTGCTACTGCTGTTGCTGCTGCTACTGTTGTTGTTGCTGCTACTGCTGTTGTTGCTGCTGCTGCTGTTGTTGCTGCTACTGCTGTTGTTGCTGCTACTGCTGTTGTTGCTGTTACTGCTGTTGTTGCTTCTACTGCTGTTGTTGCTGCTACTGTTGTTGTTGCTGCTACTGCTGTTGTTGCTGCTACTGCTGTTGTTGCTGCTACTGTTGTTGTTGCTGCTACTGCTGTTGTTGCTGCTACTGCTGTTGTTGCTGCTATTGCTGCTGTTGCTGCTACTGCTGCTGTTGCTGTTGCTGCTACTGCTGCTGTTGCTGCTACTGCTGTTGTTGCTGCTACTGCTGTTGTTGCTGCTGCTGCTGTTGTTGCTGCTACTGCTGTTGTTGCTGCTATTGCTGTTGTTGTTGCTACTGCTACTGTTGCTGCTGCTAGTGCTACTATTGCATTTACTATTGTTGCTACTGCTACTGTTGCTGCTCCTGCTACTATTGCTGCTGCTGCTGCTACTGTTGTCGCTGTTGTTGCTGCTGCTGTTGATGCTACTGTTGTTGCTGCTGCTACTGTTCCTGCTACTACTGCTGCTGCTGTTGCTGCTGCTACTGTTGTTGCCGCTGCTTTTGCTGCTGGTGCAATTGTTGATGCTGTTGCTGCTACTGTTGGTGTTGATATTACTGTTGTTGCTGCCTCACAACAGAGCAACAGGAGGCTGGTATTTACTTCCTTCACAGCCACGTAATTTTTTATTTGAATTACCACCACCAGCTGTTTGCTACATCTGTATATATATATTACTTGCTTCCCTTATACCAACACACACACACACATATGTATATATATATATATATATATATATATATATATATATATATATATATATATATATATATATATATATATATATATATATATGTATTGTAAGTAGTAGGTTGGTAGACAGCAACCACCCAGGGAGGTACTACCGTCCTGCCAAGTGAGTGTAAAACGAAAGCCTGCAATTGTTTTACATGATGGTAGGATTGCTGGTGTCCTTTTTTCTGTCTCATAAACATACAAGATTTCAGGTACGTCTTGCTACTTCTACTTATACTTAGGTCACACTACACATACATGTACAAGCATATATATACACACCCCTCTGGGTTTTCTGCTATTTTCTTTCTAGTTCTTATTCTTGTTTATTTCCTCTAATCTCCATGGGGAAGTGGAACAGAATTCTTCCTCCGTAAGCCATGCGTGTTGTAAGAGGCGACTAAAATGCCGGGAGCAAGGGGCTAGTAACCCCTTCTCCTGTATAGATTACTATATTTAAAAAGAGAAACTTTCGTTTTTCTTTTCGGGCCACCCTGCCTTGGTGGGATACTGCCGGTTTGTTGAAAGAAGATATATATATATATATATATATATATATATATATATATATATATATATATATATATATAACAACACTGCGACTAGCCAAGGACTCGAACCCATGCTGCTTCGGCCTGCCTCATGGTGGGCGAGAACTCATGACCCCTTAATCCACTGGACCATACAATCCTTAAGAGTAGCGCATCCAGCGGAACTGGATGTTGTACTCGCTACCCAAGGGCAAACGATGGTGTGGATGACTCTAGGAACTAGAATGAAATTAGCCTAGAGTCATCCACACCATCGTATGTTCTTGGATAGCGAGTACAACATTCAGTTCCGCTGGATGCGCTACTCTTCAAGATTGGATGGTCCAGTGGATTAGGACGTCATGAGTTTTCGCCTACCATGAGGCAGGCCAAAGCAGCATGGGTTCGAGTCCTTGGCTAGTCGCAGTGATGTTATTGATCAATACCACTCGTTCGTGGGCAGAATAATATATATATATATATATATATATATATATATATATATATATATATATATATATATATATATATATATATATATATATATATATATATATATATATATATATATAAAGCAAATATCGTAAACCAAGCGGCATAATATGCAAAACAGCCACGGGGGGAGTAGAATGATAGCTCTAGGCCTTTCGTGTTGCAATCAACACATCATCAGAAGCTTGCGAAATTGCAGAAAAGAGGAGGGTTTCCACGCGAATACGTTCCTAGAGGGCCACGTTCACTGGAGTGAGCGAGAAAGAGAGGGAGAGAGGAGAAGGTACTGGAAGTGCCCACAGGCATAACAGCCAGATGGATGAATATTATAGCGTTAGAAAAATCTGACAAGCATTGATATTGTAACCTAAACGAAATTAACATGGCAATGATAATAAATTCAGCCATATTCCACTATGACAACAATAACTTTAAATACGTATATTATAAATATATTGTCTGTGACATAGAAGTCACTAGCAATTATATTGTACCCTCCACAGGACAACTTGTCCTTTAAATGATGAGAGAAAACCATAACTTATAGAGGGGAGACTTCTAAAAGTTATGTAAAGGAAACAGGGCTCATTAACGTATATAAACATACTGTCACAGACAATATATTTATATACGTATTTAAAGTTATTGTTATCATAGCGGAATAAGACTGAATTATTATCATTGCCTTGTTAATTTCGTTTAGGTTACAATATCAATGCTAGTGGGATTTTTGTAATACTATAATATTCATCCTTCTGGCTGTTGTGCCTGTGGGTACTTCTGGTACTTCACTCTCCCTCCCTTTCTCACTCACTCCAGTGAGCGGTGCCGGTCTCAGAGACTGGCTGGTGCCTCCACACTACCACTCTCTGAAAACTTACCCTACTTATCCTGTTATCTTTGCAATACTGCACAGCTCCTGATGACGCACAGAGAAGTGTGAAAGTGCCTGAGCTAAAGATTTTCACCCCCGTGGCTTGTCTTGCATTGTTAACAACACTCACGAAATCGTAATGACACGATTGCAAGCAAACCATACCACGGTTGGGGTTTGAACCCGCAGCCAGAGAGTCTCAAAACTCCAGACCGTCGAGTTAGCCACTGGGGCAGCTAGCCACAATAAGATTCATCCATCTAGGTATATTGGTATATATATATATATATATATATATATATATATATATATATATATATATATATATATATATATATATATATATATATATATATATATATATATATATATATATATATGCAATAAGATCACAGTAAACAGGTGATTTCAGAATATGCAAAACAACCACTCTGAAAGAATAGAAAAATTCCAAGTGCTTTCGTGACTACTCACATCACGAAAGCGCTTGGAATTTCTCTATTCTTTCAGAGTGGTTGTTTTGCATATATATATATATATATATATATATATATATATATATATATATATATATATATATATATATATATATATATATATATATATATATATATATATATATATATATATATATCGTATTTTTGTGAATGTTTTGTCAATGCATTTTGTCTTTAAATAAAATATATATAAAATATAGGGAGTGGTAGGAGAAAATTCTCAAACAGCTCAGGGAGAACCTTGAGTTTTCCCTGAAGCAAGTTTATTCTTTTCTCTGAGGATGAGGGTCCCTATAACAGTTCTAGAGGTGGTACCTCCCTATATATATATATATATATATATATATATATATATATATATATTATATATATATATATATATATATATATATATATATATATATATATATATATATATATATGCAAAACAACCACTCTGAAAGAATAGAGAAATTCCAAGCGCTTTCGTGACTACTCACATTATCAAGGAACTATGAAAGTAAAGCATCCAAGGAAGCTATATAAGGGGTCTGGTCGGCACCTCACTATCAGATCCCACAACGGTTTAAACACGTGACGCGCGGCGAGCCAACTTGGAAAGGTCCTTGGCACAACTCACCCCACAAACTATTCTACCCAAGAAATAAGAAATTTTAAAGATTATTTGTCCAGTGTATTATTAAATTCTTCCCAAATTCTATTAATTATAAATGGATCTAATTTATATAAACCAAAGGAAATATTCATATTATTGTCAAAACTGCTTTTTATGAAACAAGATTCAATTATATTCCTGTCGACCATGGACTTGCTTGATACTACTTTCTCAACTTTTTGAAAATCAATTGGATGGTTAAAATCTCTTACATGAATAAATAGAGCATTGGAATCTTGTCCAGTTCTAATGCTATATTTATGTTGTTTTAATCTTAGTTCGAGATTTTTACCAGTTTGACCATAATAAACTTTATCGCAAATTTTACAAGGAATCTTATAGACACATCCATCAGCATTTTGGGGGGAATTCTTTATCAAAAGTTTTTTTACTGTATCGAGATTTTTGAATACAACTTTAATATTAAAAGTCTTAAGAAGAGAAGGCATATCAACCAAGTTTTCATGGTAAGGGAGAACCAACATATTTTTATTTGAATAAGGCTGGTTGTCCCTTTTTGGATTGTAAAAAGTATTTCTGGCAACTTTAAAAGATTTATCAATTACATTTCTTGGGTATTTTAAATCATTACCTATTTCATAAATTTTGGATATTTCCTCATCTATGAACTCAGGACTACAAATTCGTAAAGCTCTCAGAAACATTGATGAGAAAACAATGTTTCTGAGAGCTTTACGAATTTGTAGTCCTGAGTTCATAGATGAGGAAATATCCAAAATTTATGAAATAGGTAATGATTTAAAATACCCAAGAAATGTAATTGATAAATCTTTTAAAGTTGCCAGAAATACTTTTTACAATCCAAAAAGGGACAACCAGCCTTATTCAAATAAAAAAAATATGTTGGTTCTCCCTTACCATGAAAACTTGGTTGATATGCCTTCTCTTCTTAAGACTTTTAATATTAAAGTTGTATTAAAAAATCTCGATACAGTAAAAAAACTTTTGATAAAGAATTCCCCCCAAAATGCTGATGGATGTGTCTATAAGATTCCTTGTAAAATTTGCGATAAAGTTTATTATGGTCAAACTGGTAAAAATCTCGAACTAAGATTAAAACAACATAAATATAGCATTAGAACTGGACAAGATTCCAATGCTCTATTTATTCATGTAAGAGATTTTAACCATCCAATTGATTTTCAAAAAGTTGAGAAAGTAGTATCAAGCAAGTCCATGGTCGACAGGAATATAATTGAATCTTGTTTCATAAAAAGCAGTTTTGACAATAATATGAATATTTCCTTTGGTTTATATAAATTAGATCCATTTATAATTAATAGAATTTGGGAAGAATTTAATAATACACTGGACAAATAATCTTTAAAATTTCTTATTTCTTGGGTAGAATAGTTTGTGGGGTGAGTTGTGCCAAGGACCTTTCCAAGTTGGCTCGCCGCGCGTCACGTGTTTAAACCGTTGTGGGATCTGATAGTGAGGTGCCGACCAGACCCCTTATATAGCTTCCTTGGATGCTTTACTTTCATAGTTCCTTGATAATGTGAGTAGTCACGAAAGCGCTTGGAATTTCTCTATTCTTTCAGAGTGGTTGTTTTGCATATTCTGAAATCACCTGTTTACTGTGATCTTATTGCATATATATATATATATATATATATATATATATATATATATATATATATATATATATATATATATATATATATATATATATATATATATATATATGCAAAACAACCACTCTGAAAGAATAGAGAAATTCCAAGCGCTTTCGTGACTACTCACATTATCAAGGAACTATAATGTGAGTAGTCACGAAAGCGCTTGGAATTTCTCTATTCTTTCAGAGTGGTTGTTTTGCATATTTTGAAATCACCTGTTTACTGTGATCTTATTGCATATATATATATATATATATATATATATATATATATATATATATATATATATATATATATATATATATATATATATATATATATATATATCGTGCCGAATATGTAAAACTGGTCAATTAGCAATAACACATTTAAAATTAAGTCCTTTCTAAAATTTTCTCTTATACGTTTAAAGATATATTTTTTCATTAATGTTAATGTAAAAAATTCTAATTTTGCTCCAAAAGAATCTTAGAAAACTTACCCAACCTTATTATAACAAGAACAATTTATTTTAGCCAAACTAAACTAAATATATTTTAGATTTGTTTACAGTAATTTAATACTAAACAAACACAGTGAAATATATTTTTTTTCGTCAGGTTCAGAATGATTTTGGCGAAATTATTGCGTACACAAATTTTTGCTTTTCCTATATGGCAAGATGAGCATTACTATTTAAGCCAAGATCGTAAGTTCTGCCTATTCGGCATGACATATATATTATTTAATACCTGGGAGGAACCCTGGTAAGCACAAGCTTCCAGATATTTCAGCCTTTACCCTGCTGGCCACCACAAGAACAGGATACTCTGGTAATCTATGCTGATTGCTTATTCTTTGTTGTGTTCTTCTTTGGCTTGTTCTTGACACTCCCTCTAAATCTTTTCCTACACAAATCCTGAGCACTAATTGACTATGTCTATTTTGATCTCTTGCATTTCAATGCAGATTCAATTTGTATTTTTGCTCAGTTCTTACCGTTCCACAGCAGCGTACCACAACATTTTTTTTTCCTTCAAACAAGTGAATCGTAATGTGCTATTAATATTTTCTGTGTAATATTTGTCAGTATCATTTTATCGAACATTCTAAGCTTTGTTCCAGTTGTGGACACTACAGCACAAACATGTATTGTTTGATTCGGATTATGCTGATAATTTATTCTGATCATTAAATGGAGAGTTTGAGGTATCAGGAAGATGGAGGGAATATTTTGAGGAATTGTTAAATGTTGATGAAGATAGGGAAGCTGTGATTTCATGTATAGGGCAAGGAGGAATAACATCTTGTAGGAGTGAGGATGAACCAGTTGTGAGTGTGGGGGAAGTGCGTGGGACAGTGGGTAGACTGAAAGGGGGTACAGCAGCTGGGACTGATTGGATAAAGATAGAAATGTTAATAGCAGATGGAGATATAGTTTTGGAGTGGTTTGTGTTTTTATTCAATAAATATATGGAAGAGGGTAAGGTACCTAGGGATTGGCAGAGAACATGCATAGTTCGTTTGTATGAAGGCAAAAGGGACAAAAGAGAGTGTAAAAATTATAGGGGGATAAGTCTGTTGAGTGTACCTGGTAAAGTGTATGGTAGAGTTATTATTGAAAAAATTAAGAGTAAGACGGAGAATAGGATAGTAGATGAATACGTAAGCTTTAGGAACGGTAGGAGGTGTGTAGACCAAGTGTCTACAGTGAAACATAGGTGAACAGTATTTAGACAAGGGTGAAGAGGTTTTTGTGGCATTCATGGATTTGGAAAAGGCATATGACAGGATGGATAGGGGGGCAATGTGGCAGATGTTGCAAAATTATGGAAAAGAAAGCAGTGAAGAGTCTTTATAAGGATAGTGAGGCTCAGGTTAGAGTATGTAGGCGAGAGAGAGATTATTTCCCAGTAAAAGTAGGCCTTAGACAGGGATGTGTGATGTCACCGTGGTTGTTCAATATATTTATAGATGGAGTTGTAAGAGAAGTGAATGCTCGAGTGTTGGCAAGACGTGAGGTGCTGAGGGAAATGCTACAAGCTAAGTCAGATTAAATAGTGGACTGTAATGGGACATATCTTGAAAGACAGCTTTCGTCTACACAGCCGAACTTGTACGCGATGTCTTCAGAAGCTGTCGCATGCAATCCCCAAGGGCTGAAATTAAAAATATGTTATAAGTTTAATTACCCCTAGGGGGTGTTATGTCAGTATTTTTATAACTGAATACTGACTGGATCCACTGAATCCTATATTCACGTGTGTTGGGCTAAAAAGCCCACATATCACTAGGGTATATAGTAATCTGTTTAGCTCGTAGACTAGTTCTCAACTGCGCAGTCAGTGGAACTTCCATACGTCAAACAGACTTACCTGGGTTTGTGTATCGGACCCTTACACCCGGATATCGTTGTCTTGATTGAAGAATAGTGTCTTTGAGAATGTCCAAGTCTCCCACAGTCTAGAAATATAAACACTGGTACACCATGTTCCACAAGGTTTGTCTTTCGTGGTAATGTTATTAAAGAAACTGATCACACTACTTTGTAAGTGTTTTGATGTTTTATAAAGATTGTCTGAGGTACAGCAATGCACAATTCACTCCTTTTGTTCCTTCTTAGCATGAAGTTCGAGTCTTTACTGCACTATTACATACTGTAATCCGGAATACGGCATCTCCGTCTACTCCCAGCTTCCCGACACACAAAAGAAGTGCCGACGAAGCGTATTTCCCCTGCTTGCCAAACTTCCACTATAAAGCAATGCAGAATACTTGATTCTTGCTGTCTTAAGCGTAGACAACAATGTACATCTTTAACTTGGTAATAAAGTGGGTGTAGGATTTTTCTTAATCGTCCTGCTAAGGTAAGAGATTGATTGTCTCTTATTAAACTACACTACTTGCAACACTGGCCTCTTGCAAAGAAGTTGCATGACCCATAACTGGTACACGCTGGTTAAACATCTGTTGGTGATTACTTGATGTAGCAGTAAACAAGATGCTTGCCCCTTCAGAGAGGGCTGGGCCCCTTAGGGCTGAAGGGAGCTGATGCCCCCTTCCTGGAGAAATTTTCTCCACATGAGGGGTTAAAAGATAATGGATCTAACACAAAGTGGGAGTTGTCACAACTGCTCTTTGCTGATGACACTGTGCTTTTGGGAGATTCAGAAGAGAAGTTGCAGAGGTTGGTGGATGAGTTTGGTAGGGTGTGTAAAAGAAGGAAATCAAAAGTGAATATAGGAAAGAGTAAGGTGATGAAGATAACAAGAAAAATAGGTAACGAAATACTGGATATCAGATTGGAGGGAGAGAGTATGTAGGCGATGAATATATTCATATATTTGGGAGTGGACGTGTCAGCAGATGGGTCTATGAAAGAAGAGGTAAATCATAGAATTAACGAGGAGAAAAAGGTGAGTGGTGCACCGAGAAGTCTGTGGAGACAAAGAAATTTATCCATGAAAACAAAGAAGGGAATGTATGAGAGAATAGTCTTACCAACGCTCTTGTATGGGTGTGGGGCATGGTTGTGAATGTTGCAACAAGAAGAAGGCTGGAGGCATTAGAAATGTTATGTCTGAGGGCAATATGTGGTGTGAATATAACGCAGAGAATCCGTAGTTTGGAGATTAGGAGGAGGTGTGGGAATTCCAGAGGTCTGAGGAGGGGTTATTTAGATGGTTTGGTCATGTAGAGAGGCTGGAACGTAATAAAATGACTTCGAGAGTATATAAATCTGTAGTGGAGGGAAGCCGGGGTAGGGGTCGGCCTAGGAAAGGTTGGAGGGAGGGGGTAAAGGAGGTTTAGTGTGCGAGGGGCTTGGACTTCCAGCAAGCCTGTGTGAGCGTGTTAGATAGGAGCAAATGGAGGCAAATGGATTTTAGGACTTGACGTGCTGTTGGAGTGTGAGCAAAGTAACATTTATGAAGGGATTCAGGTAAACCGGCAGGCCGGACTTGAATCCTGGAGATGGGAAGTACAGTGCCTGCACTCTGAAGGAGGGGTGTTAATGTTGCAGTTTTATAACTGTAGTGTAAATCACCCCTCTGCCAAGACAGTGACGGAGTGAATGATGATAGTTTTTCTTCTTCGGGCCACACAGCCTTGGTGGGAAACGGCCGAAGTGTTAATAAATTAAAATAAAAAGATTTCATGAGTCAAAACAGTAACTGTTATCCCTATACTCTCAGGAAATAATTATAGTTTACATTACCACAATAAACATTACTTGGTAATCCATACAAGGCAACATACGCTGTTGGTTATAACTTGCAAGTTTAATCAATATAAATGCATTCTTGTATTGCATAAGTCTCCTGAACCTAAATGAACATGATTTGAATACTGCAGAGTGCGACACTTAAATGTTGCAAACTAGTTGCTTGCAACACTCGGAAATTGTTACACGAAACACAAAACTGATTTTTTTCCAGTTTTTTCCGTAAAATACAAAATCGGGACCTATTTAGGCAAAAATTAATGCTAACTTTTCTTTAGGTATAACTGACCAGCTTTTAAATAATTAAAAAAATAAACGCTTTATTTACTCTTAGGCTACATAACATACGAACTTCCTTACAACGGTGTTAAAGGTACACAGTAGCAATGGCACAGTCACGGGAAGGAAAAAAGCGAGGTCACAGATGCGAAGACTTTTTCTTTATTTTAATTAATGGTTAATTTTCTCTGTATTATTGGACAGTGAGCACAAAGGTACGATAGTTTGAGAAATTTCACAAATACAATAGAAGTTTTTTTACATATATAAAATTCTTTAATTTTTATTGCTAAGGATTTTTAAGCCGCTGTCAAATTGAAATACTGGATAAAGCCCCTTAGATTGATATTCTAAATGAAGTTTCCAAACTGAAATCCTGAATTAATACTTCTGAAGTATACCTGGAGAGGATTTCGAGGGTCAACGACCCCGCGGCCCGGTCTGTGACCAGGCCTCGCGGTGGATCAGGGCCTGATCAACCAGGCTGTTAATGCTGGCCGCACGCGAGCCGACGTACGAACGACAGCCCGACTGGTCAGGTACTTACTTTAAGTACCCGTCCAGCGCCTTCTTGTAGAGAACCAGGGGTCTATTGGTAATCCCCCTTATGTATGCTGGGAGGCAGTTGAACAGTCTTGGGCCCGTGACACTTACTGTGCTTTCTCTTAGCGTACTCGTGGCGCCTCTGCTTCTCATTGGGGAAGGACGTTGCATCGCCAGTCGAGTCTGTTTCTTTCGTAGGGAGTGATTTTCGTGTGCAGATTTGGGACTAGTCCCTCTGGGATTTTCCTAGTGTATATTGTCGTGTACTTTTTTCGCTTGCGTTCCAGGGAGTACAAATTAAGGGACTTCGACCGTTTCCAGTGATTTAGGTGCGCTATACGTGCCGTGAAAGTTCTCTGTACATTCTCCAGGTCTGACATTTTGCCTGCCTTGAAAAGGACAGTTGGTTCATAGCAATATTCCCACCTAGAGAAGTTCAAAGTCTCACTTAATACCCACCAGGCTGAAAATCTAATTTATTTACCTCATTTTGAAATCCAAGCTTAATACCCAAGGTCGAAATCCTAACGTCATACCACTAAGTCGAAATCCTTATTGCACCTCTGCACAGATGTTACAGGAATATCAAGTATATTATGTAGATAATTCAGGAATACCCATTAAAGTCAAACTTTGCTACTTATTTCTGATCAGAAGAAACATTATCCAGTTATTTCACAGAAAACTCATAAATTGGGACGTAGAATCATTCTCGAGATGTTACACAGAAATCAGATTATTTACAAAAATTGGCAAGTTAAAATTTACATAGCTCAAAGTAAAACAAAAAACCAGTTTGCTTTTAATAAAGTTTCTTAATAATACCAGAAGTAAGTAATTGGTCTGAATCTAATGATTTCAAGTTTTTTTTAAAAATTTCTTGAAAATTTCTTATTTGCAGCTAGTCTAAAATTACTAGGCATCTTCCTTCTCGCGGAATGCATCAGCTTAAATATTTTGAGTTCAGTAAGATGACGCAATCTTTATTTATTGAATGGAATTCAATTTCGTTATTTAATATATATTTCCAAACTGGAACTTCAGGCGCTCAATAACGTTAACCTTCTTTCGGAAAAACACACCAAGGCTGAAGTCTATTATAAAGAGTCAATCACAACAAAGATTCGAAAAACTCTAAGTTTTATATAAAATAAGTCTAGTGGAAATTTAGTGCACCCAAAATAAACATAATGGGTACTATCCTGGACGTAAGGTGCATCAACCATTAAATTCTGAAGTAATCAGAAGAGAAAAACTCAAATGTATTTAAAGTGATGTAATGGGAATCATATTTGCAAAAAAAAAAATCGTATATATTAATAGAAGTGCATCAACATTAGGAGGCGTATTTAATGTCTGAAGGATGGAAGATTTCAAGGCCATCGCAGCATGCTGGAAATAAGCCTTAGCCTTGTTGTCGTGCACCAATGTTGAGAATTTCTAGTTGATCAGATTAGACGTTCTCGTGTTATGAACATTCAGAGGTACCTACTAAATGCAACAAAGACAAAAGTCATCAGATCAGACGAATGAAGATCAACGACCTCATCGTCTTTTCCATTTAACATCACCAGAGAATATTCAGGGGGAGACAATGTGTGTTGGTGTGACAACTGAACAAGTGAAAATCTAATTTATCACGATGCATTTTATTTACCCTGTAACAATGTCCCTCCTTCAGTGCCCACTGTCTCAGCTCCCGTACTAGCTCCGAGACCTTGGATTATGAACATATGGTCTTGTATATTCATTATGAAGAATTACGTCCGTAAAAGTGACTGTTTAGTTGACCGTATAATTATGATGAATTTAAGTGGATTTATTGAAATATGTTGTGTTATGTACTAGGTTACAGATATTAATCATATTTCATATAAAGGACATAAATTTTTACACTTACCAGTTTATTACCTTGGTAGTATATCCTAACGCTTCCCTTAGTAATATCACTAGAAAATGGGTCAATGTCAAGTAATCTTGTGTGTTGTGTGGTAATACACACTGCGATGCAGGAGCTGTGAATTAGACAAGATGGCGTCTAATTCACAGCTCCTGCATCGCATCTTCTGTCGTCCAGTCACTAGATTCTTCCATTTCATTTTCTAGCTGGACATTTACAGTTGTCTGTCCTCTTCATTTATATATTACTAACGGACACTACAAAATTAGAGAAACATTCACGAACCAGCCGGTTCGTATTAATTCCATCTTCTTCGTTCTGCTTCTCCTCTCCTGTTTTATATACATATATTTCTTCAAATTTAGTGATATTTCTGGGTGTGCGCAATACATTTTCCTTATCAGAATATTAATTTCTTTAATATTACAATAATTCCACTTTACATAATTAACTTATTGCATTATATAAGGAAATTATTTGGGAGTATGTTGATTCCTTGCGACTTATCACCTTTTAAAAGTTGTGGAAAATTACATTTACCTGGATGAATCTCATTAGATACATGCAAGTAAATGGTAACAAAAATTATTATTTATCAAAGTTAAAGAGACGAGTAGGAATTTTTAGGACACCTAGGTCGCAAAAAATGTCCCCCTTCGATACCTACCATATATCTCTCCACAATTTGCTCTAAACCTATATTAATTGCAAATGAAATGTACATACACACCAGGAATTATGGTAAAATTTAATATAAATTTGTGGACTGTATATTAAAATTAATAAATGATCACATACACACATTTATATAACAGAAGGAGAATTTATAATCATAACACTCACCAATTAGTCTGGAGATTACTGTGTGTCATGTACAGAACCCCCCTCTAGCTAAATTTATAATGATAATACTGGCCAGAATTACAAATATAATTTAGATAGCTTATCTGAGGTTCCTGGAGCTGTCCTGTCCATCGGCTTGATGCTCAAATTATGCAGGAATGCACATCCAACAATTTCGGCTCCTACTTGAGAGGTTTTAAGCCCAATATAACCCCTAGAGCGACAAAAATTATACACCTTACATTAACGTGCCTGTAACACATTCAAAAAACAATGGCGTCCCCTCCCTGCTCGTCAGCGCAGGCGCAGAGCTTCCCTGTCGATTCACTTCTTTAAAATATATCAGGCAGTACGTTGTTGATCATATTATCAGGTATATTTACATAATAAAAATATACAGCATAATTTTGGGAAATTATTTCCCACAAAAGTCTCATTAACATTACACACCTTCATTATTTTATAAACATTATTATACCTACCAATTATCGCATTTAAATCACAGGAAAATTATCAAAATTATCCCCAATATTCAAACACATGACAGTATTAATTGGTTTTAATAATTAGGTTCTAAGAATGAATTATGTTTGATTTTGTTCACTGGACATAGTATTAGTCTCTGTATTACTGAGATATGTCTTCTAAAACACAAGCTACTTTAATAATGAAATATTTCTCCAGTTTAAATTGTCTCGGATAAGAGAGAGTTCAGGAACGTTAGGCTTTTATAAGAGTTACAAAGAATTAGTACCCTGGCGAGATCCAATGTTCCTCATGAATGAAGAAAAGTATCAGATTCCTTATCAAATCTGGTTGAGTATTTGTGTTGTTTTGAATATAATTCCCAGGCTTTTATAGTTCGACCTTTGTACTCAGGTTCACATTGTTTTTATAATGTAAAGAATAAGAACTTTGTACAGAAAACTTACAGTTTTTCTTCCGGATGTCTTTCATATTATTTTCTTTTTAAGAGCAAATCTTACATGAGCTGAGTGAAGTGAAATAAGTTTCGATTCTGTATACAGAAAAGCACATAACCCATACCACGGGTGGGGTTAGAACCCGCGATCAGAGAGTCTCTGACGGCGGGTTCTAACCCCACCCGTGGTATGGTTTGTTTGCAATCGTGTCATTACGATTTCGTGAGTAAAGTACATACTCACGTTAATATTACACTCGAGAAGCTATTCTAGGAATAATTCTCGTAATTTAAGCCATGACATTCACTGTTCAGTTATGTGAGAATTAATAACAATACACATTCGCAGGAAAAGATTTTGGGGGCATGAACTCGATCTATTAAGATCTTTATTAACTCATACACTGGTTAAAAATTTTATGCATATAATATATTGGTAGAAAATGAAGAGATGAGGTGAATGTGATCGGTGGAGCGTGATGAATTGTGGATCTGTTGAGTACTGCCGGAGGTACACTAAGGGTTGTTGTTCTCTGTTGTCTAGAGAGTTATGTTTTCCCAGGATGTCCCAGTAATATGACGTATGTTGGTAGTCCGGCAAATAAGTAATTTAGGTATAGAAGAGAGCTACAAGTTTGCCCCAAGTTGGTAGTCCGGCAAATAAGTAATTTAGGTATAGAAGAGAGCTACAAGTTTGCCCCAAGTTACTCAAGTATGTGGGCTCAGTTACTCAAGTATGTGGGCTCAGTTACTCAAGTATGTGGGCTCAGTTACTCAAGTATGTGGGCTCAGTTATTCAAGTATGTGGGCTCAGTTATTCAAGTATGTGGGCTCAGTTTCTCAAGTATGTGGTCTCAGTTATTCAAGTATGTGGGCTCAGTTACTTTAGTATGTGGGCTCAGTTATTCAAGAATGTGGGCTCAGTTATTCAAGTATGTGGGCTCAGTTATTCAAGTATGTGGGCTCAGTTATTCAAGTATGTGGGCTCAGTTATTCAAGTATGTGGGCTCAGTTATTCAAGTATGTGGGCTCAGTTATTCAAGTATGTGGGCTCAGTTATTCAAGTATGTGGACTCAGTTACTCAAGTATGTGGGCTCAGTTATTCAAGTATGTGGACTCAGTTACTCAAGTATGTGGGCTCAGTTACTCAAGTATGTGGACTCAGTTACTCAAGTATGTGGGCTCAGTTACTCAAGTATGTGGGCTCAGTTATTCAAGTATGTGGGCTCAGTTATTCAAGTATGTGGGCTCAGTTATTCAAGTATGTGGGCTCAGTTATTCAAGTATGTGGGCTCAGTTATTCAAGTATGTGGGCTCAGTTATTCAAGTATGTGGGCTCAGTTATTCAAGTATGTGGGCTCAGTTATTCAAGTATGTGGGCTCAGTTATTCAAGAATGTGGGCTCAGTTACTCAAGTATGTGGGCTCAGTTATTCAAGTATGTGGGCTCAGTTATTCAAGTATGTGGGCTCAGGATATACATGTTGGAAAAGTTGTTGATGATGTTCAGTCTAGGAGTTTAGAAGCTGTGTAAGTGCCTAGGAATACGAACATGGTTATTTTTTATAACTTCAGAAAAATTGCATTAGGGATTAAAATAACGTGTGGCATCACAAAATCAATTTTTTAAATACTTCGTAGAGCTCCCCGGTGATGGGACGTGTGCCCAGAATACTAAAGGCATTTCCTTTTTGTATCGCAACACCGAGTCTCTGGAAAAGACTCCTTGGTCTTCCTAACGAATTTATCGCCTAACACTTTCAGAACCTTATAGGCACACTTTCCCCATGTTCAGCTGGTCTGCGTTCCTTTAGGAATAAAGTTAGAACATGGCGTCAGGACACTGTTTGTATTTATTTGCATCTCGCTGAATCTAGCGGCACCAACTCCTTGAGGGCCCAAGAAAGAAGACAGAAGAAAGAAGATGAACGACACCCCCAACCGGGGGCCACAGCCGGGTCACCATATGGAGAAGACCCGGGCCGGAAGTACCGGCAAACCTCTAATGAATGAATGAATGAACCAACTCCTTCAGCTTTGGATTATCGCGAGTGTCAGCCATTGCAGAATCTCTCTGTTTACTGTCTTTCCAGGGAAGCATACTGACTCCATCCGAGCGCTTGTGATGCCGTTGGGCGTGAGTACTTGAGGTTCCCATTCCTCTGAGCAACAGTCTGTGGATAGACTTTACTTGATATTATTGAACTCCTCGTGACTGGCATACTTTACACCTGATGTTTGACAGATGCAACCATGAGGCCCAAACTGACCAAGCGACGCATTGCCGCAGATGAACCTTTGTTAGGTGAGAATGGGGGAGCGGCTAGGTGAAGAGTTACACCAGTGTGAATATAGAGACAGTATAAAAACCTATCTGATGGGTCAGGATATCTTATTAATGAAAATAGGACACCAGATATATTATGCAAATTTTCTAAATTTGCTTGCAACAGATAAGTCAACTTTGGATATAAATCCAGAAGTACTAATGTAAACCCTAATTCTTAGGTCTTTGGTGTATCCATATGCTCATGCGCTACTATCCACAGGATAGATATGGGGTGTACAAGAAACTAACCGCTTTGGCGGCAACATTTAAAAATTGGGTAGATATCCTGGCTAAGCTGGTGAATTGTCCTGCTGTAATGGCTACCCTGGCAAAAACTATTATCCTGGTTATAACTGCTACTGTAGGTAAATTTCCTTTGGCGAAAAGCGTTACCCTGGTTATAACTCATGCCTCAGCTAAAACTGTTACCCCTTGGTAAAACTGCTACCTTTGGTAAAGCTGGTGTTCTAGCTTCAACTGCTATCGTGGCTAAAGATGCTATCTGGTTAAAACTGCCCTGGCTAAAGCTCTTCATTGGCTAAAGGTTCCACCCTGGCGAAAACTGCTTCTGTGACTAAAATTCCGTGGCTAAAATTGCTACATGGCTTATGCACCTATTCTGGTTGAAACTGCTACTCAAGTTAAAATTGCTACCCTGGCTACAGCCGATACCCTAATTTAAACTGCCAGCCCAGCCACAACGGCTTCCATGGCTAAAACTGCTACCTTTGTAAAACTGAGATTTGGCTAAAACAGCAACCCTTGTTCAAGCTGCTAACTTGGCTAAAAATCCTACACTGGCTAAAATTTCTACCTTGACTAAAACCGCTACCCAGACTAAAACCGCTACCCAGACTAAAACCGCTACCCAGACTAAAACCGCTACCCAGACTAAAACCGCTACCCAGACTAAAACCGCTACCCAGACTAAAACCGCTACCCAGACTAAAACCGCTACCCAGACTAAAACCATAGTAGTAGTTAATATTGCTTTACTGGCTAAAATTGTCACCCATTCCGATATTTCTATCCTATATAAACTCTCGTTCCTGAACTAGTACTCTGGATAAAACTACCACCCTTTCTGAAACTGCTATCCTAACTAAAACTACTATTCTGGCTAAACTATCCTGGCTAAACTCCTATCCTGGCTAAACTACTCTCCTGGCTGAACTACTATCCTCCTAAACTACTATCCTGGCTAAACTACTATCCTCCTAAACTACTATCCTGGCTAAACTACTATCCTGGCTAAACTACTATCCTGGCTAAACTACTATCCTCCTAAACTACTATCCTGGCTAAACTACTATCCTGGCTAACCTACTATCCTCCTAAACTACTATCCTGGCTAAACTACTATCCTCCTAAACTACTATCCTGGCTAAACTACTATCCTGGCTAAACTACTATCCTCCTAAACTACTATCCTGGCTAAACTACTATCCTACTAAACTACTATCCTGGCTAAACTACTATCCTCCTAAACTACTATCCTGGCTAAACTACTATCCTGGCTAAACTACTATCCTGGCTAAACTACTATCCTCCTAAACTACTATCCTGGCTAAACTACTATCCTGGCTAAACTACTATCCTCCTAAACTACTATCCTGGCTAAACTATTATCCTCCTAAACTACTATCCTGGCTAAACTACTATCCTCCTAAACTACTATCCTGGCTAAACTACTATCCTGGCTAAACTACTATCCTCCTAAACTACTATCCTGGCTAAACTACTATCCTCCTAAACTACTATCCTGGCTAAACTACTATCCTGGCTAAACTACTATCCTCCTAAACTACTATCCTGGCTAAACTACTATCCTGGCTAAACTACTATCCTGGCTAAACTACTATCCTCCTAAACTACTATCCTGGCTAAACTACTATCCTTCTAAACTACTATCCTGGCTAAACTACTATCCTCCTAAACTACTATCCTGGCTAAACTACTATCCTGGCTAAACTACTATCCTGGCTAAACTACTATCCTCCTAAACTACTATCCTGGCTAAACTACTATCCTCCTAAACTACTATCCTGGCTAAACTACTATCCTCCTAAACTACTATCCTGGCTAAACTACTATCCTCCTAAACTACTATCCTGGCTAAACTACTATCCTGGCTAAACTACTATCCTCCTAAACTACTATCCTGGCTAAACTACTATCCTTCTAAACTACTATCCTGGCTAAACTACTATCCTCCTAAACTACTATCCTGGCTAAACTACTATCCTGGCTAAACTACTATCCTGGCTAAACTACTATCCTCCTAAACTACTATCCTGGCTAAACTACTATCCTCCTAAACTACTATCCTGGCTAAACTACTATCCTCCTAAACTACTATCCTGGCTAAACTACTATCCTCCTAAACTACTATCCTGGCTAAACTACTATCCTCCTAAACTACTATCCTGGCTAAACTACTATCCTCCTAAACTACTATCCTGGCTAAACTACTATCCTCCTAAACTACTATCCTGGCTAAACTACTATCCTGGCTAAAAAGAAGCTTCTTTACAATTTTCTCTATTGTTTCTCATTAGGTTGTTCTCATTTTATGTCTCTCTGTAGGTGGTTCTCATTAGGTGGTTCTCATTAGGTGGTTCTCATTAGGTGGTTCTCATTAGGTGGTTCTCATTAGGTGGTTCTCATTAGGTGGTTCTCATTAGGTGGTTCTCATTATGTGGTTCTCATTAGGTGGTTCTCATTATGTGGTTCTCATTATGTGGTTCTCATTAGGTGGTTCTCATTAGCTGGTTCTCATTATGTGGTTCTCATTATGTGGTTCTCATTAGGTGGTTCTCATTAGGTGGTTCTCATTAGGTGGTTCTCATTATGTGGTTCTCATTAGGTGGTTCTCATTATGTGGTTCTCATTATGTGGTTCTCATTAGGTGGTTCTCATTAGCTGGTTCTCATTATGTGGTTCTCATTATGTGGTTCTCATTAGGTGGTTCTCATTAGGTGGTTCTCATTAGGTGGTTCTCATTATGTGGTTCTCATTATGTGGTTCTCATTAGGTGGTTCTCATTAGGTGGTTCTCATTAGGTGGTTCTCATTATGTGATTCTCATTATGTGGTTCTCATTAGGTGGTTCTCATTAGCTGGTTCTCATTATGTGGTTCTCATTATGTGGTTCTCATTAGGTGGTTCTCATTAGCTGGTTCTCATTATGTGGTTCTCATTAGCTGGTTCTCATTATGTGGTTCTCATTAGCTGGTTCTCATTATGTGGTTCTCATTAGGTGGTTCTCATTAGGTGGTTCTCATTAGGTGGTTCTCATTATGTGGTTCTCATTATGTGGTTCTCATTATGTGGTTCTCATTAGCTGGTTCTCATTATGTGGTTCTCATCTTTGATCTTTAATTTCATATCTTTGTATCATTTCGAATCTTTCCAGGCAAAAAAAAGTGACACTAAGTGACCTTCCGTTGATTCCCTTCCCCTGGGTTATTTCTGGGACTCCTGTTTCGAAATCTGAAATATATTCCTGCTACAGATCTGAGTGAAGTCGAGCAGCTTCTGTTGAACTGGAACATGCAAAGGGACCATTTGAAAAAAATATTTCATACTATTAGGTTCATGTCAATTTTCGGCTTAAGTCAGTATTTTATATTTTGGAAAAATGATCCAATTCATAGGAAGAGGCAGTGGTGACGATCAGTGTATTATTCACATAGAGTTTTGTATATAAGTTATTATACACGAATAATTATACTGTAAGGTAAACTATGGAGAATTTAGGAGGATCTAGGTGGTAAATAAAACAGGAAAAACACATTTTGTGTATTCTAATATTTGTAGTTTTGTCTCTAAAGAATACGTTTTGTTTGTATCGAGGTAATAATTATTACTAAAATTTTCATTTCAGTATATTTAATGTATAAATATTAAGGGCGTTTAGGCTCTAATTCTTTGTATGGAAAATACACGCTCTCTGACAGTCCCTAGGTATTTTTCCCTCTGTTATACATTGCCTGGAACAACACACAAATAATCCCCTCATAGGAGAGAGAAGCTTCTCTCTCTCTCTCTCTCTCTCTCTCTCTCTCTCTCTCTCTCTCTCTCTCTCTCTCTCTCTCCTATGTGCAAGTTAATTGTGTATTGTTCCATTCACAGTATTGTGCCTTTTTGTTCTTCATTGCACTAAAACATCAGCCTGCTTTTAACAATTCTATCTTGTTCCAATCAATCTCAGTTGCTTTAGCCTTTTTCATTTTACCCACTGATTCAAGATTCTTCCTCACCCCTATAAGATATTATACCTCCCTGGCAAGTGCATGAAATCACTGCCTCATCTTCTTCATCAACATTTAAGAGCTCCTTAAAATATACCTTCCAGCTTCCCAGTACTTCTAACTCTACACCTAACAAGTCTACACTTCTGTTTTCAACCGACAAATCCGTCAAATATAGGTGCAAGCTTCCAACAATAACATATTTGTGAGTTCCCTAGGATAGCCTAGGGAGGTCTGGCAGAGGGATTTATTGCCTACTAGGATTATGAAATATTGCAATGATCCTGAAGTAGTGTAGGTAAATAAGTAGGTAAATATGTAGGGATCTTTTGCAGATAATAGTTTCTGGAACATTATCTGATACATATATATATATATATATATATATATATATATATATATATATATATATATATATATATATATATATATATATATATATATATATATATATATATATATATGTATACAAATACATATATATATATATATATATATATATATATATATATATATATATATATATATATATATATATATGCATATATGTCGTGCCGAATAGGCAGAACTTGCGATCTTGGCTTAAATAGCAACGCTCATCTTGCCATATAGGACAAGCGAAAATTTGTGTATGCAATAATTTCGCCAAAATCCTTCTGAACGTAACGAAAAAAATATATTTCAGTGTGTTTGTTTAGTATTAAATTATTGTAAACAAATCTAAAATATATATAGTTGGGTTAGGCTAAAATAAATTGTTCTTGTTATAATAAGGTTGGGTAAGTTTTCTAAGATTCTTTTGGTGCAAAATTAAAAATTTTTACATTAACATTAGTGAAAAAATATATCTTTAAAGGTATAAAAGAAAATTTTAGAAAGGACTTAATTTTAAATGAGTTCTTGCTAATTGACCAGTTTTACATATTCGGCACGACATATATATATATATATATATATATATATATATATATATATATATATATATATATATATATATATATATATGAAGAGAGATGCTGTCTTGCCAGCTGTTCGGGATTGCTTCCCCAGCCTTTTTCCCTTCATTTCAGCCGGCTACAGCAAACCCTCAATTCTTTTGTTTGGAGAACATGAAATTCTCTCATCAGAAGATGTTCAGCAGGGTGACCCACTAGCTCCACTTCTCTTCTGCTTGGCAGTAAGAGAACTAACTTCCAGCCTACGCAGCGAGCTCAACATCTGGTACCTGGATGATGGCACTCTGGCAGGTACTGAAGAGTCCCTGGTAGGGGACCTACAACTGGTGAAAACACAGGGAGAAGACTTGGGACTCATCCTCAATCCCTCCAAGTGTGAAATCATCACAGCAAACCAGGAAATAATCAATGCTGTGCGAAGAATCCTCCCAGAAGTCTCTACTACAACTCCGTCCAACAGTACCCTCTTGGGAGCACCGCTGGGTCACCAGGACATCGACACAGTCCTCAAGGACAAATTGAATGACCTGATGAGAATGGAGGAGAGAATATGTAATCTTGATGCCCATGATGCTCTGTATCTCCTCACAAGGTGCCTTACTATTCCAAGACTCACTTACTTCATGAGGTGTGCACCCTCTTTTGACAACCCAACACTCGACGAATATGATGCACACCTGAAGTCAACCCTTAAGAAGGCACTGAACCTGTCACTAGAGGATCAGCAATGGGATCAGGCAACCCTCCCAGTGCGACTGGGAGGTAAAGGGGGTGCGCAAAGCAATGCATGTTGCTTTACCTGCTTTTCCAGTGCGTTAGTCAAGAAGATTGTTCCCGAACGCTTGAGAGATGTGGTAGGAGCTCAAGACCCCAGGTTTACTGAAGCAGCGATTCGGTGGGACACCCTTACAGATTCCTCCAGTAGACCAGCTCCTCCCAAAGAACACAAACAGTCCCACTGGGACAAACCGATCATGGAAAAAATCGCCAACACAATGCTCTCCAACGCATCAGGAAAGGACAAAGCTCGTCTCCTCGTCACTCAGGAGATTTCCTGTTAGCTGTTCCCAATTCCTCCTTGGGCACCCGACTAGACCCACAGGCCATTCGGATTGGTGTTGCTCTTCGCCTAGCCGCCCCCATCCTCACCGAATATAGGTGTATTTGCGGCAGGGCGACAGCTGATCAATTCGGACTTCATGGTCTCGTGTGTCACACAGCAGAAGGGAAGTATGCCAGGCATGAGGAGGTCAATGACATCATAAAGAGAAGCCTCTCCACAGCCCGTTGCCCAGCTCAACGGGAACCCCAAGTGCAGAGGTCTGACGGAAGTCAAAAGCGTCCTGATGGAGTCACTATGCTACATTGTAAGGATGGAAAGCAGATGCCTGGGACTACACATGTGCCGCCACATTAGCAGACACCTACTTTCCATACTCCGTAGTGGAAGAGGGTGGAGCTGCCAGCTACAGGGAGACCCAGAAGATCCGCAAATATGAAGACCTTCCCCCATGCTATAACTTCATCCCAATAGGGTCGGAGACCCTTGGAGCATGGGGCAAGTGTGCTCTAAAGTTCTTAATAGAGCTGGGTGAAAAGCTCATCATAGAAACCAAGGACCACAGGGCGACCAGCTTCCTCTTTCAGAGACTCAGTGTTGCGATCCAGAGAGGAAATGCCTGCAGCATTCTGGGCACGCGGCCCACTGCCGGGGAGCTGGACGAAGTATTCGAGATGTAGTTCTGAGTTACCTATGTTGTTTTACTTTCTATCGTATTTTTGTGAATGTTTTGTCAATGTATTTTGTCTTTAAATAAAATATATATAAAATATAGGGAGTGGTAGGAGAAAATTCTCAAACAGCTTCAGGGAGAACCTTGAGTTTTCCCTGAAGCAAGTTTATTCTTTTCTCCGAGGATGAGGGTCCACAGGACAGTTCTAGAGGTGGTACCTCCCTATATTATATGTGTGTATATATATATATATATATATATATATATATATATATATATATATATATGTATATATATATATATATATATATATATATATATATATATATATACATATATATATATATATATATATACACATATATATATATATATATATACATACACATATATATATATATATATATACATACACATATATATATATATATATATACATACACATATATATATATATATATATATATACATACACATATATATATATATATATATATATACATACATATATATGTCGTGCCGAATAGGCAGAACTTGCGATCTTGGCTTAAATAGCAACGTTCATCTTGCCATATAGGACAAGTGAAAATTTGTGTATGCAATAATTTCGCCAAAATCATTCTGAACCTAACGAAAAAAATATATTTCACTGTGTTTGTTTAGTATTAAATTATTGTAAACAAATCTAAAATATATTTAGTTGGGTTAAGCTAAAATAAATTGTTCTTGTTATAATAAGGTTAGGTAAGTTTTCTGAGTTCCTTTTGGTGCAAAATTATAAATTTTTACATTAACATTAATGAAAAAAATATATCTTTAAACGTATAAGAGAAAATTTTAGAAAGGACTTAATTTTAAATGAGTTCTTGCTAATTGGCCAGTTTTACATATTCGGCACGACATATATATATATATATATATATATATA
This sequence comes from Cherax quadricarinatus, assembly GCF_038502225.1. Taxonomy (NCBI): domain Eukaryota; kingdom Metazoa; phylum Arthropoda; class Malacostraca; order Decapoda; family Parastacidae; genus Cherax; species Cherax quadricarinatus. Next base: position 35,949,968 of record NC_091313.1, read on the forward strand.
TATATATATATATATATATATATATATATATATATACCGTGACTTCACCCCTACAGAGGACCTCAAATCTGCAATCAAATTAACATCCACCAGGACTCTGACACACATCCCTAAAGCAGCTCGCCCTCAAGCTGCTAGTAAATTTACTGACCTTCTGAAGAAAGTCAACGATGCTCCTTCAAACAACAGATCCTGGCACAACTTGCTGCTTTTTGGCAATGCCCGTTTGGCTGTCCCACCAAGGAGGGACAAGTCACTATCAACACATGTTATTAGGGCAATAAATGCATTCCCAAGGGATGACAACCTTGTCCGTCTCCCCCCTTTCTGGGCGACAAACACCCGCCGGGCAAATGCCAACAGCAGGACACCCGACGCCTCAAAAATCAGAGCCCAAATTAGCAAAAAAATAGAAGAGGGTAATACTATTGGAGCTCTGAGGCTTATAACCAGTGAGGATACCATCGCTCCCAAGGACGTCAGCACGGCGCAAGCTCTGAAGGACAAACATCCACCCAGGGCTCCCAGTACCAACATTGACCTCCCTGACATTGCAGCAGGCGAAGAACATCTAACCTTACAGGATGCTGATGTGTATAAAGCTGCTATGTCATTTCCACAGGGCTCAGCAGGAGGTTTCACCGGTTTAAGGCCTCAACACTTAAAACAAATACTCAATCCAGCACTTGGTGAGGTTTCAGAGAGGCTGCTGTCTGAACTCACCAAATTTTCCAACCTGTGCCTGGCTGGCGGTGTCCCATAGGCCATCAGACCCCTTTTCTTTGGTGCCTCATTGTGTGCCCTCCGGAAAAAGGATGGCGGAATCAGGCCCATTGCAGTGGGTAACACCCTTCGGCGCCTAGTCGTCAAGGCTGCAGTAAGAAGGGTAAGTCAAGAGGCTGTTGCAATGCTGAAACCAACTCAGCTTGGTTTCGGCGTTCAACAGGGCTGTGAAGCAGCTGCCCACGCAGCACGAGTATATATCAAAAACATGTCCGATGAAAAGGCCTTGGTCAAATTGGAGTTTGCCAACGCTTTCAACTCAGTCAGAAGGGATGCTGCTCTCCAAGCAGTTTATTGAAACTTCCCTTCCCTTTATCCCTTCATAGAATCGTGTTATAGTGTGACTTCCAAACTATTGTTTGGGGACCATGAAATTGACTCATGTGAGGGCGTGCAACAGGGAGACTCTCTCACCCCCTTTCTATTCTGCTTGGTCATCAAGGAAGTCACAGAAGCACTGTCCAGCCAGCTCAATATCTGGTTCCTGGACGACGGTACCCTAGCTGGCACAACAGAATCTCTCCTAGAGGACATCAGTAAAATTAAAGACATGGGAGAAAGCCTGGGCCTTTCTTTAAACCCCACCAAGTGTGAAATAGTTTCTACCAATCGACAGATGATTCAGAATATTAGTGCCGTTTTACCAGGAGCACGAGCCATTGATCCAGCCAATAGCACTCTCCTTGGTGCTCCTCTTGGGTCCAATGCCATCGATCTGATCCTAGAAAAAAAAGTCTCAGACCTCCGGACGATGGAAAGCAGTATGAAAGACACCTACTCACCTACTCACCAGGTGCCTGTCAATCCCAAAACTTACCTACTTTCTGAGATGCTCCCCAGCCTTTAGCAGTCCAAAACTCAAGGAATATGACTCTCTCTTAAGACCATGCTAAAGAGTGTATTGAATCTTTCCCTTGAAGATGGACAGTTGTTGTAAGCCTCACTTTCAGTCAGGCTTGGAGGGCTAGCAGTAGGCAGATCCTCCCAGATTGCTCTATCAGCTTTCCTATCCTCTTCCATAGCATCAAACGAGTTGATAAGACAAATTCTTCCTGATACCCTCAGTGACTCAGGAATACAAGACCCTAGCTATGCCAGTACCATCACTGAATGGGAGACTCTTGCTGCTCTAGCACCAAACAGTCAAGCTGGAATGGCCCGATTGCTGAAAAGGTGCTTGCCAACATGCTCAGGGCTGCAATATCAGATAGGGAGACTGTCTGTCTCCAGGCTGTGAGCGCACATCACTCCGGGGACTTCCTCCAAACAGTTCCAATATCGGCAATGGGAACGCGACTGGACCCTAAGACCCTTCGTATTGAATGGCTCTGTGCCTTGGTGCCCCAATTCACACAGAATATATGTGTATTTGCGGCGAAGCACAAGCAGACCAATACTGTCTACATGGTCTTAACTGTTCCAAAACCAAGGGCTGGCATGCAAGACACAATGAGGTCAATGACATTAAGAGAACCCTTGCTACAGCTCGATGCCCACCCGAGAGGGAGCCCCGATCACTAGCAGCCAACAATACCCACAACCCAGCAAACCGCCCCGATGGGATCACCATCTATCCTTGGAAGAATGGCAAGCTCTTAGCATGGGACTATACCTGTGTGTCCACACTGGCTGACACCTATATCCATCACAGTGTGGGGCGACAGGGAGGAGCTGCTGACCACAGGGAGGAGTACAAGATCAGCAAGTACAGGGACATAAGCCAACAGTATCAATTTGTCCCAGTGGGATCAGAGACTTTGGGATCATGGGGAAAAATTGCCACACGTTTCCTTAAGGTTCCAGACTCATCGATACCACCAGAGACCAAAGGGCAGCCACTTTCATGTTCCAGCGCCTCAGCGTGGCCATCCAACAGGGAAATGCTTGCTGCATACTTTGCTCTCGTCTGACCTCGGAGGAGCTGGAGGAAATTCATGATATTTAATACATTGTACCATTGTATTCATGTTTGTTTTTCTGTAAATGTATTCTGTTTATTAATAAATGTTCACATAGAATATAAAATATAGGGGATGGTAGAAGAAAATATTCAAACAGTTCCGGGGAGAACCTTGAGTTTTCCCTGAGGTACGTTTATTGTCTTCTCTGAGGATGAGGGTCCCCATTCCAGCTATAGATATATATATATATATATATATATATATATATATATATATATATATATATATATATATATATATATATATATATATATATATATATATATATATATAAGCCTGTGGAGAAAAATAATTTAATCCATGAAAGCAAAGAGGGGACTGTATGAGAGTATAGTTATACCAACGCTCTTTTATGGGTGTGAAGCATGGGTGATGAAAGTTGCAGCGAGAAGGTTGGAGGCAGAGGAGATGTCATGTTTGAGGGCAATGTGTGGTGTGAATATAATGCAGAGAATTCGTAATTTGGAAACTAGGAGAAAGTGTGGGATTACAAAAACTATTATGGAGAGGGCTGAGGAAGGGTTGTTGAGGTGGTTTGGACATACAGAGATGGTGGAACAAAACAGAATGACTTCGAGAGTGTATAAATCTGTAGTGGGGGGAGAGGCGGGGTTGGGTCGGCCTAGGAAAGGTTGGAGGGAGGTGATAAAGAAGGGTTTTGTGTGTTAGGGGCTTGGACATCCAGCAAGCGTGCGTGAGCTTATTTGATAGGAGTGAATGGAGACAAACAGCTTTTAATACATGGAGTGTGAGCAAAGTAACATTTATGAAGGGATTCAGGGAAACCGGCAGGCCGGACTTGAGTCCTGGAGATGGGAAGTACAGTGCCTGCACTCTGAAGGAGGGGTGTTAATGTGGCAGTTTTATAACTGTAGTGTAAACATGCCTCTGGCAAGACAGTGATAGAGTGAATGATGTCGAAAGTTTTTCTTTTTTTTCGGGCTACCCTGCCTTGGTGGGAATCGGCCGATATGTTAATAAAAATTTATATATATACTATTTTTAATATTTTTACGATGAAAAGTTTGATCAGACTCGATCCAAGGAACTGGAGAACATGTGGTATTCCATGAATCAAGAACCGCTCACTAACATCAAGGAACGTCCTTTCAGAGGATATTTATTCATTGTCCAACCATAGTCTAACAGTAGCAACGTCGGCTAGATGATCTTGTAATTTTTCCATAGACGTATTATGCTCCTCACTGATCGTTATGGTAGGCAATGGGTCGGCTATTTCGTTCATGTTCAATTCTATTTTCTTTTTCAAAATATTCTAATAATTTTTTTCCAAAATGGTTTTTATTTAAACTTCTGACTGAGAAAACTAAAATTATACTAAACATTATTTTGTGCCAATTGCTGGTTTAACAACGTAATTAGCCATGCTTCCGGAGACTTACGTGTATCTTAAGTCCCACTGCCAATAATTTGTTTGTATGTCTAGGCTCATACTTACGTACATTATTCAGAAGTCAGGTTGTTTACAGCAAGTACTGATGACAGCCAGTCATAGTTATACACTCTGATTTATGTATGCACACATACTTTACGTTCTTCCTCCTTCCTCTTCTTCTTCTTCTTCCTCTTCTTATTCTTCTACTACTACTTCTTAATTACAGTTATTATTATTACTATTATCACTATTATTATTTTTATTATTATAATTAAGATGCAGCACTTAGTGTTTATTTAGCTCCTAGACGAACGGTATAGGACAGTTTACACCTGGATTAGTTCATGATTTGTACACCGAAATTACGTCTTATGAAAATACAAAGTTTGATAGACGATGCAATATGTTCTCAATGAAAAGCAGGAGTGCAATGAGTACACTAAGATAATTCAGTAGTCCGAAATCCCCCTACGTTTATAAAGTGGATTACCAGCAAATTCCGACTGTATTGAAGAGAGAACTTGCAAGGTTCCTCAAGCCAATATCTGATCAGCCATGATACAGTACATATATATTGAATCACATGTGGCTAGCACCAACAGCCTGTTTCATCAGGTGCTAGACCAGGAAGCTTGGTCTAGGACCGGACTGCAGGGCCATTGGCAACTGAAAATGCCTCCAGGTAAATTCCAGGATAACCTTTGTCCTTAAAAGGCAGTAACTATCACAGGTCTCTCTGTCTAACACAACAATGCTCTGACTACCGGTATAGAAAAATACCATTCACTTCTTAACTTCTTCATGGAACATAAGAATATCCACTACAAGTCAGATGTATTCCTTATGTATTTGCTTGTTTGGCTTATCCTAGTTTCAAGACTTCCAATTACCTGAGAATTGTTTCTGTAAACAATTATACTCATGCAGTGTCTGTTATTTGAAATTTTAGCAATTTAATACTTGAAAAAGGCCTTTCCGCTTGGCGTACTATGTGAAAAAGTTGATTATCTTGAGGCAGACTTCAGTCAGGTCACAGTCCAGTCACTTAACACGAAGAATTTGCTGATTTCTGTTGGCGCACTAAAGGAAATAGAAAATGGTACTCACGAAGAGGTATCTGAGTGGCTGGACATACTGGTTCTAAGTCTTATGATTTTCACAATGTAAATAAAAGATCTTAGGATGCGACTAACAGAACATGCAGACGATGCGAAATTTGGGAAATGCAACAGCTACAGGAGATTTTTTTGAGTACTGGGCTGGTTGGCACTGTGGTCGGAGACGTGGAAGATGAGCTTTATTGTTGACAAGTACAACGTAATACTTATAGGACATAACCAAATAACAGAACCAAGAAAAGAACCCTAGGAATGTTCGTAATTGATGACTTCTACAATGCTTAGCAGTGTCTAGATGTAAGCTAGATGCAAAGCAAAGAAAAAGTATCGTAGCCAAAAATATCGATAAAAGAGGACCAGAAACTATGCAAACTTTAATGATCCTGTCGTTGGACCACATGAACAGTTGTGGCAAGAGCAATACTTTCTCTCTCTCTCTCTCTCTCTCTCTCTCTCTACTTCCCTTCCTTCGAGTGATGGAACGACCTATGTAATTATCTGAGCATGGAAATTCATTAACATTTCATTAAGTGGAAGCTAATGAAACTTTTGGATTGCCTTTGAGAGAAAATTGCATTTGCACGCAATCTATTAATAACTAAAGAACCTAATTTTAAATAATAAAAATGTCTCCCCTGACCAGTTACTGATACAGTGGTATCTGTAAATGAGTTTTTTCATGTGTTGGTCCTCCATCTCCTATATCAGGCGGTCCAGTAACATTATCACCATGCTTGGTGTTACCAACGCTCCATGGAATAAGATGTATTTCGGTCGCTGTGCGATTCGATAAACGCATCCCTGGATTCTATAATGTTAGTCCCCTGTACCTCAGTTGTGTTAAATACAGCATTCAAGATCTAAAGAGAATTCTACTAGACATTCACAAGTCTTCATATGATAACTAATATCCAACTTTTGTCAATAAAAATTGCAAATTAGGTCATTACATAACCCAAATGTATTTCAAGCCTTTCAAAGAGAACAAAAAAGACCAATATTCTAAAATACACAAGTACATTGTGGCATGCAAAGAGTACGTAACCGTTATTCGGCGCATGTACACACCCTCACTGAAAGGCTATCTCCCCCAACCAGCAAACCAGTACTAGGACCTAACGATGGGGCCTCATCGTTCGATCAATACCCAGGTTCAAGCGAATGAGAAGATGGTTCTGGCAATCGCAGAGGTGTTGTGGGTACCACTCGCCTCTCTGCCCTCGTCATTCCCATTCTAGAGCTGGTTGAAGCACGGTCTGCTCTCTAGTGGCTTCTATTCTGCCTTGTATACCGTGACGTGCACTAATACCTATTGTTGTACATAGTGTATATAGTGTACATACTTCTGTTCTAAATTGGTGAAGGATAATGTAAGTCAAAAGTTTTTCTGCTGTGTTTATCTTGCTTCCTTTACACCCAGGATAACAGGTCTTTGAATTCCTGGGTTGTAATATACATTAAGCTTGAAACAGCTCAGAAGTTCCAGTAATAAGTTGTCATCATGGAAGGGTTGAAGATCATCAGATGAAACGCTCAAAAATTATCGCATGAGAAGCAGTATTTAAAATTTTCCACTCTCATAAAAGAACAAATTGGGACTTAACACACCTCAAAACCAGTCTAAACTTTTCCTCCAAGCAAGGCTGACCACCTGTCAAGAAAGTAAGCATGGTAAGTAAATAAGAAAGAGAGTAAGTATGTTATGTTTACCTGTACCTAAATAAACTAACACACTAAGAGAGCCTTATTAATCTTGAAGACGCCATATTAAAAATAATTATAATGCGCAATAATAATCACTCTGGGGCGCATTAAATGTCGTATATTACGTTAATTTAAACGTTTTCATTAATCCATCTATGATATTTTTTTCCAAAATTATATAATTAACGCGCTACGTAACATAAATATGATAAATACTTCCCACAGTAGAATAAATTAACATGAATGAATCAAAACCAGACGCGTTCGTCTGCTTGTCTACATAACTGAGTGTCTCTCTCCTCTCATTTACTGTTCTCTCTCCCTCGTTTATTCGTTCTACCTCGTTTACTCACCTCTCACCCCACATTAAGACTACAAATATTTTAAGAGCGAAAATTCACGACGCTCTAACCCACTGGACCATACAATCCTACAAAGATCACTCACCCAGCAGAGCTAGGTGTTGTACCGTAATCCGAGGACATACGATGGTGTGGGTACCTCAGAGCAAATTTCATTCTCTTCCTATCCATAGTTCAATTAAAAAAACCCATTATCATTTACCTCTGGCACTTCAAACTTACCAATTACACCTTCCACAACAGTTCGTCTCATCTCAGCGTTTAGGTCCCCTAAAACAATTATTTTCTTTCTTGGTTTGAAATATAATAAGCACTCACGTAACACCCACCTAAATCTCTCTCTCTCTCTCTCTCTCTCTCTCTCTCTCTCTCTCTCTCTCTCTCTCTCTCTCTCTCTCTCTCTCTCTCTCTCTCTCTCTCTCTCTCTCTCTCTCAATCGTTTCTACTATCCTTTCTTACCCCTTTGCATAAACACTAACCATTACCCATTTCTCACATTGCACCCTTATCTTAATGCATATAATTAATGAGCATATACACTGATTTTTCCTTTTTTTCTCTATAATTGATCATCTAACATTACCACTTTTCCTTCATTAGATCTGATTCTCCTAAATATCCTTGACTCACTCCCCATTACACTTTTCCACAGAAATTCTCCTACCTCCTCCTTAGCTTCGTTTCCCTTACACCTATGACACCCAGCTTCTTTTTCTTCATAAGTCACAATTAATAACAAAAAAAGGCACAATACCGTGACTGGAACGATACACAAATAACCCGCACATAAAAGAGAGAAGCTTACGACGACGTTTCGGTCCGACTTGGACCATTCACAAAGTCACCGAGTCGGACCGAAACGTCGTCGTAAGCTTCTCTCTTTTATGTGCGGGTTATTTAAGTCACAATTCTTCACATCTGTACTACACACACGAACATTCAAACACCTCAGCTTTCAGATTTCTTGAGGTGTGTATATCTCTCAGTGTACATGTGCTGTCAGCTTTCTTTAATCCCTAATTTAGGGATTAGAGTGTTCTTGTCTGGTGGTGAAAAGGTTACCGTCCAACTTTAATAACTTTAGTGAATTCAGCAGCGTTTAAACCCCATTAACCAAATATCTATTAAAACCATTATATAAACACCAGAACTTGATTAAATCCACGAAAAAAAAAATAAATATAACATTTTATATTTTATTATAAATATTCTTAATTAACATTTCAGCTCTTCACAAAACAGTTAATTTGGTCACGACAGTTTAATTTACTCTACTCAGTTTCGCCCTAATTATATATTCATGAATTTTGCCCACATGGAAATACAGCGCTGAAAAGAATAAAAAATAGGAGAAAATAATAGTTTGATACCAGAGACTGACAACCAATAATGTCACTGATCACAAGTTCACAAAAAACCAGCATATGTATAGTGTAGTAATTTATACCATGTGCTTTATACATTACTGCATATATATATATATATATATATATATATATATATATATATATATATATATATATATATATATATATATATATATATATATATATATATATATGTTTGTGTGTGTGTGTAAAACAGGTCAGCTGAAGTACTTTCAGAGGTCTCCGTGCATCATCAGAGTTATGCAGTGTTGCACGATTAGCAACAGAAGGACTAAGGTGTAATTTTCTCATAGTAGGACGGCGTGGTAACACCACCAAGCAACGCTCAGAAATGATGAGGAGAGGCACCGTTCATCACCCAGGCATCTCTTCCCCTCATCACCCAGGCATCTCTTCCCCTCATCACCCAGGCATCTCTTCCCCTCATCACCCAGGCATCTCTTCCCCTCATCACCCAGGCATCTCTTCCCCTCATCACCCAGGCATCTCTTCCCCTCATCACCCAGGCATCTCTTCCCCTCATCACCCAGGCATCTCTTCCCCTCATCACCCAGGCATCTCTTCCCCTCATCACCCAGACATCTCTTCCCCTCATCACCCAGACATCTCTTCCCCTCATCACCCAGGCATCTCTTCCCCTCATCACCCCTTCCCATTTGAAGTAAGGTAGAGAGGACCTTAAAAGGTTTACAGAAAAAGGAAAAGAAAATAATAGGAGTTTTAATAGCCTGCTTTAAGTAACTACATCTACTCGCCGCCAACAAGTCCTGTGATATAGATTACGTCGCACTAGTGGATACTACACATGGAAAACAATGATATTATATGTAAACCTAAATTTTTCAAGCTGCCGCCCCCTTGGCTCCCTACACACACACACACACACACACACACACATGAAAGGAATAGATTCTGAAGTGTCCCTGTTCGCAGATGACGTGAAGTTGATGAGAAGAATTAAATCGGATGAGGATGAGGCAGGACTGCAAAGAGACCTGGACAGGCTGGACATGTGGTCCAGTAACTGGCTTCTCGAATTCAATCCAGCCAAATGCAAAGTCATGAAGATTGGGGAGGGGCAAAGAAGACCGCAGACAGAGTATAGGCTAGGTGGACAAAGACTACAGACCTCTTGTGATGAATGGTTTGAAAAACCGACAAGTTGAAGATTGAGACACTTATGCAGCATATGGGAATCTTTATTCAGGAAACGTTTCGCCACACAGTGGCTTCATCAGTCCAATACAAAGAGGAAGGCGTAAGGAGAGGAGGAGTATGAGGTAATCAGTCCCTCAGCCTGGAGTCGATGTGTTCAGTCCATTCTACAAGATTGATGGACTGAACACATCGACTCCAGGCTGAGGGACTGATTACCTCATACTCCTCCTCTCCTTACGCCTTCCTCTTTGTATTGGACTGATGAAGCCACTGTGTGGCGAAACGTTTCCTGAATAAAGATTCCCATATGCTGCATAAGTGTCTCAATCTTCAACTACAGACCTCACTCAGAGAGAAAGACCTTGGGGTGACCATAACACCGAGCACATCACCGGAGGCACACATCAACCAAATAACTGCTGCAGCATACGGGCGCCTGGCAAACCTGAGAATAGCGTTCCGATACCTTAATAAGGAATCGTTCAAGACACTGTACGCTGTGTATGTTAGGCCCATACTGGAGTATGCAGCACCAGTCTGGAACCCACACCTGGTCAAGCACGTCAAGAAGTTAGAGAAAGTACAAAGGTTTGCAACAAGGCTAGTCCCAGAGCTCAGGGGAATGTCGTACGAGGAAAGGTTGGGGGAAATCGGACTGACGACACTGGAGGACAGAAGGGTCAGGGGAGACATGATAACGACATACAAGATACGAGAGGGGACACAGGGACAAGGGGTCACAACTGGAAGCTGAAGACTCAGACGAGTCACAGGGACGTTAGGAAGTATTTCTTCAGTCAGAGAGATGTCAGGAAGTGGAATAGCCTAGCAAGTGAAGTAGTGGAGGCAGGAACCATACATAGTTTTAAGATGAGGTATGATACAGCTCGGGAAGCAGAGAGAGAGAGGACCTAGTAGCGATCAGTGAAGAGGCGGGGCCAGGAGCTGAGTCTTGACCCCTGCAACCACAATTAGGTGAGTACACACTGCTGTATGATCTGGCTGGCCTATGTGGTGTGTTGCGTCGGAATAAATGTTCGGACTTTTAACACTGTATTCGCAACACAAAATAAAATAAAAATATGCTTTCGTGTATAACTCTACGTTAATTTTATTCTTTGTAAATTGTTTGTGTTAAGTATTAGTGACTTAAAATTTTTAACACAGATTTTGTAAAATAGCTTTCCCTTGGCTTCAATGTTACCTTGCAGTCCCCCTAATGCCTCCCTTTTACCTCAACGCTCTCAATTACAACAGTGATTCCCATATATATATATATATATATATATATATATATATATATATATATATATATATATATATATATATATATATATATATATATATATATATATATATATATATATATATATTCTTGTCTTGGCTACCTGTGTGTACTCACCATAATTTGGTGAGTACACACAGGCGGCCAAGACAATAATATGATGAGGGTAACAGTGCGATGATTGACACTCGCCAAAGTGGCCAGAAGGGCCATCTGTCCGGGCACGGGCCAAGCACGCCAAGAAATTAGAGAAAGTGCAAAGGCTTGCAACGAGATTTGTCCCGGATCTAAGGGGCATGTCCTACGAGGAGAAGTTAAGGGAAATCGACCTGACGACACTGGAGGACAGGAGGGATAGGGGTGGGCATGATAACGACATGTTAAATACTGAGAGGAATCGACAAGGTGAACAGAGACATGATGTTCCAGAGATGCGACACAGCAACAAGTGGTCACAGTTAGAAGTTGAAGAGTCAGATGAGTCACAGGGATGTTAATAAGTATTTATTTGGTCATAGAGTTGTCAGGAAGTGGAATAATCTGAAAAGTGATATAGTGGAGGCAGCATCCATACATAGTTTTAAGAAACGGTATGATAAAGCTTAAGGAGTAGGGAGAGAGTGACCTAGCAGCGACCAGTGAAGAGGCTGGGGCCAGGAGCAGTGAATCGACCCCAGCAATCACAATTAGGTGAGTACACACACACACACATACACAATAGACAAGATCCTTTAACAACCAATTACTAACACATCTATGGTTATTTACATTATCACCACAAAGTAAGTAGGTACAGGTACACATGATTACAATTATCATACCTAGTATATTATGAGTAAATTACCTTAAATAGCTCCAAAAAGGGCAGACGAAGCGACTTATTTCCACTCGGGTGCCCATGTTGTTGCCACCACTGGCAGGTTGTGAAACTGATGATTAAGACACATGTGCAACAGTTGGGTATCTTTATTGATGAAACGTTTCGCCTACACAGTAGACTTCTTCAGTCAAATACAGAGACAGCAGGTGTAATTGTGAAATAAAGATGCAATTATTCCATCAGCCTTGGAGAAAAAGCATTTGAGGTGGTCAGTCCCTCAGCCTGGAGAAGACTTTGAGCTCCATGGTCTGGAACGATACGAGGTTCGTGAAAGTAATCTTGGTAAATGAACAGCCATGGCCGTCCTGTAGGCGTTATTGTTGGTATAAATACTGTCAGCACTGGTAGGCGTCCAACAGTCAAACTGAGTCTATGGGCCTCTGAGGCTAGCGGGAAGGACATCTTGCTGGCCCATGCTAGGCAGGTCGAAGTCACCTACTGGCATAAGTTAGTCAGGTCCAAGTTACATCCATTTAAGAAGGAAGAAGCAGTATATCAGATCCACTGGCCCAAGCCAGTCAGGTCTAACTGACTCTCACCCAAACCCACTCATGCGCACAACACTCTTGAGTACATTGGTCAACTATTAGGTTAGCTCGCAGTGCGTGTTGACCGAAGCTGACAGAGAGACAAGACATAGAGTGAAACCAGAGACTGTGAGACAAGAGACACTGAAGCGAGAGACAGGGTGAGACAAGAGATAGAATAAAACTACAGACAGACAAGAGACTGTGACAAAAAGACAATGTGCGACAGGAGACAGTGTGAGAAAAGTGACAGAGGAAGGCAAGAGAAAAATTGAGACAAGAGACAGTGTAAGGTAAGAAACAGGAAGAGGCAAGAGACAGAGAGAGACAAGAAAGAGAGTGAGATAATGGACAGAATGAGGCAAGCGACAACGTGAGACAAGAGACAGTATGAGAAAGAAACAGTGAGTCAAATGAGAGAGTGAGACAAGTGACTGTATGAAAAATGAGACAGTGAGACAAGAGAAAGAGTGAGACAACAGAGAGAGACAAGAGACATAGTGAGACAAGAGACATAGTGAGACAAGAGACAGTGAGACAAGAGACATAGTAAGACAAGAGAAAGAGTAAGACAGGAAGCAGTGAAAAGATAATTCCTTCATCATAAGAAAAATTTCTGATTGTGCGAAGTCAGCAAATTATGTTTGCAGTTTCATAGGTAATTATCATATTAATTATGATAATAAGGTTCCTATTTGTGGTGTGGAAAATGAGTTGGCGCAGAGCGCAGGGCGAAACCACGAAGATGAAGGTGGAAGAGACGAAGATACACGGAGGAGGAGTGCAGGAAGAGGCAAGGAAGATTGAGGAGGTGAAGAAAATAGGACGAGACGTGAAGAAGAGGTGAAGAAAATAGGACGAGACGTGAAGAAGAGGTGAAGAAAATAGAACGAGACGTGAAGAAGAGGTGAAGAAACACGGAAGAGGAAAAAGCGAGGGAAGGAAGAAGTGAGTAAAAATGAAAGAGGAAAAGGTCGGGAAAGACGAAAGAGGAAGAGGAGTGCAAGAAGAGGCCAGGAAAGATAGGTAAGAGGCGTGGATTAGATAGCTAGCTAAGTGGAATCTAATAAGGGAGGAGTCCTTGTTAGAAATAGTAATCCCAGAGTTTTACTGACGCAGAAGATCCCGAGAGAAAGAAAGCAGTCTGACTTATTTCCACTCTAATCCATTTTTAAAACTATAACGCTGTAGTGTAAGTCGCAACTGTTGAGTGATTCCTAGCCATCAATTTACTGCTAGATAACAGGAGCAGTGCATATTAGGAGGCTGGATCTTAGGTCGTGCCTCGCTTGGGGTTCGATCCAGGTTCACTGAGTTTATTGTAAACAGATATTAAAGCATGGTAAGTAAAGCTTGCTTTAAGAAGAACTTTAAGGCACGGGATGCTCATGTGAGGAAGAGGAGAAAGAATATGGAAATCAGGGAAAGGATTGAGATATTGGAGAAGTAGGATGGGTTAAGGGGATATAGAAATATCGTTAGGGTGGGTTGATGGGAGGTACAAGTGGGTTGATGGGAGGAAGGATAACGTTTCGTTGACGGTAGGTTGAAGAGTAGAGTTATTTGAAAGTAGCTTAGTTTTAACAACAAAAGAGTGACAAGCTTTATAACTGGGAATAAGTTATGAAGGACAAGTATATGATAGCACTACAGGAATATCGCACTATTCATTCAGCCTGATAACAAAAAAGTGACGTTTTTTGAAAACTTCCAAATTTTCTGGAGAACATTATGAATTTCCCATGAAATATGTTAGAAGCTCTAATTCTCGTAAATTTACATCTTTATGTAATTTTTAACCACCACCACCATCAGAATTTTGTTTGCAGGATATTAGCAAATACCGAAAGAAATTCCCCATCCACGATCGTAAAAGAACATTAAAACTTTACTTTTGTTTACAGTAAATGTCTGGTCGCTCATCTTCGTACATTTCATCTTTAGCCTCACACATCCGACGCTGCAGCGCAGTATAACTCTTGTAGGTTTTTAGCCAACAACCTCCAACTTTTCCTGAAATGTCCTCTAACCCTGCTTTTTTGTGATATACCTTGAAAATGAATTATTGAAAATTATTTTTGTTACTATAATTATCATTACTATTAGTAGTAGTAGTAGTAGTAGTAGTAGTAGTAGTAGTAGTAGTAGTAGCAGCAGTAGTAGTAGTAGTAGTAGTAGTAGTAGTAGTAGTAATAGTAGTAATAGTAGTAGTAGCAGCGGTAGTAGTATAAAGTTATTCATAATATTCTTAAAGACCTTTTTAAAATTAATTTACTGTGCACAGAGCGTAGGAATAATGCTCACATTTGTGATATTAGTGTATTACGACCCAGGTAAGCACAGCCTGTTATCCTGGATGTAAACGGAAGCTTGGAGAGAGAAAACACAGCTGAAATCTTTGAATTGTATTTTCTCTCACCAAGTATAAACAGAAGTATGCACATTATATACACTATGATTACACGGTAATCAAGGCAAAACAGCAGCCAGAGACAAGAGACAACCGTGCTTCAACCAGCAGCTGAACGAATATGACAAGGGTGAAAACGTTAGTGGTAACCACATCACCTTCACAATTGCCAGATCCACATTATGATTGGTTGAACCTAGGTACTGAGCTGATGATGGGGACCCCTTGAATCATCAGACCCTTAGTGCCTGGTTCGCTGGCTGGGGAGGTAGCCTGTGTGAGAATGTAAACATGCTCCGAATAAAGGTTATGTACTCTTTGCATGCCACATAGTGTTAGGTTAGTGTGTGGTGTGTGTGACCAGATATTAGTAGTGTCGGTGGTCTCACCCACATAATGCATGCTTCCCACACCTCGTCTGATATATGTACAAGTGGAACATCTCATTAACACCTTAACAATAAATACACTAAGTAACCTCTCTCGTTACAAATGTATTGGAAAATTGCACGACACCTTAGAATCCCTCAATAAGGAAATTGATTCGGGAGAGTCTTTTCTCAAACCTGTTGTGAAATCAAACTGAATTATATGTTCATAGTCATAAAGACGGAAAAAATTGAATGAGAGCGTGGTAGAATTCTTGCAAGAGGATTCATTTGAAGAGGGAACTATATCTCTTCAACGGTCTATTGCCAGTCATACTGTGAGTCAAACCCAAGGCTCTCGGTCTTCTTCACAACCAGTCTCCGATATATTGGTACACATTACTACAACTCATTTTGTTAACCACAATTGTTTAACTAAGTCTCGTTCCTTACCATAGTTTCTGTCTTTAAAGAAA
This sequence comes from Cherax quadricarinatus, assembly GCF_038502225.1. Lineage (NCBI taxonomy): Eukaryota > Metazoa > Arthropoda > Malacostraca > Decapoda > Parastacidae > Cherax > Cherax quadricarinatus. Next base: position 35,965,784 of record NC_091313.1, read on the forward strand.
AAGGGATAAAAGGGAGTGTAAGAATTACAGGGGAATAAGCTTGTTCTGTATACATTCATGCTAAGGTGTATGGTAGAGTTATTACTGAAAGAATTAAGGGTAAGAAGGAGAGCAGGATAGTAAATCAACAAGGTTTCAAGAAGAGTAGGGGATGTGAGTTTACACTGAAGCATATAATCGAAATATATTTAAATAAAGGTAACGAGGTTTTCGCTACATTTATTTAGGAAAGGCATATGGTAGGGTGGATACGGGAACAATGTTGCGGATGTTGTAAGTGTATGGAATAGGTAATAAGTTAGTTACGGCAGTTAAAGAGTTTTATAAGAATAGTGAGGCACAAGTTAGGGTATGTACCAGACTGGTACTATGTACAGACTGGCATATATATAGATGGGGGTTCTAAAAGAAGTAAGTGGTAGGGTACTGGGGAGATGTGTAAGATTAAGTGAGAATGAATCTAATATAAATTGAGAGTTGTCACAGTTGCTTTTTACTGATGACAGTACTATAGGGAGATTCTAAAAAAAAGTTGCAAAGGTTGATAGGAGAATTTGGGAGGGTAGATATAGTGGTCCCAACACTGTTGTATTTGAAGCATGGGTTTGTTGATGTGATTTATACATTCAGAGAGGATAGAGAAAAAATGGATTACTAGGATAGTGTATAAATCTGATGTGGAAGGCAGGAGGAGGAGGAGTCATCTTAGAAAAGGTTGGAGGGCTCAATGAAGATTTGATTATAGCAACATGGACATCCAGCAGATTTGTGTGAGGGCGTTAGATAGGAATGAGTGGGGGGCAAGTAGTTTATGAGTTGACGTGTTATTGTAGTGTTAGCAGAGTAGAATTTATCGAGGGATTTAGGAAAACGTGTTAGCTGGACTTGAGTCCTGGAGGAGCCTAGAACAGTGAATGCACTCTGAGCGAAGAGTGGAAACAGTTTGGAGGTATATCTGAATTATGTTGTCAGCATGTAATGATAATGAAAGCGTTTTCCTCTTTCTCGGTTCACCCTACCATGGAGAGAGACGGCCGGGGAGTTAAGAAAAATCTGCAACAGAAGCACCTCTGATCCTCTTACGATAATCTACTTTAAACGTTAGTTTTAAAACATCAAAGGTAAATGACTCTTTATGGAGGCTTAACGTATACTTTAATATAATTTCATTAATATTACAATGATTTCTCAGGCTTCCCGCAACACAAATTTGTGAACAACCAAATACTTCATTAATATAGTTTAAACACCATAGACTATTCGAGAACCATTAATGCTGCATGTAACCAGTAAATAATCAGATATAAATACTTTAATTCAATCAGAATTTCATGTCTGGAAGTGAAACTCTATCAATAACAAGAGTATCATTAAGGCTACATAACACCTGCTCCACCACACAAAAACACTGGAAACTTAAATATAAGAATTAAAGTAAATATATATATATATATATATATATATATATATATATATATATATATATATACATATATAAATATATATATATATATATATATATATATATATATATATATATATATATATATATATATATATATATACATATATATACATATATATATATATATATATATGTATATATATGTATATATGTATATATGTATATATATGTATATATATGTATAACTCCACGCCAAGAGGCGTGGAGTTAAAAGATAAAGAATCTAACATAAAGTGGGAGTTGTCACAGTTGCTTTTTGCTGATGACACTGTGCTCTTGGGAGATTCTGAAGAGAAGTTGCAGAAGTTGGTGGATGAATTTGGTAGGGTATGTAAAAGAAGAAAATTAAAAGTGAATACAGGAAAGAGTAAGGTTATGAGGATAATAAAAAGATTATGTGATGAAAGATTGGATATCAGATTGGAGGGAGAGAGTATGGAGGAGGTGAATGTATTCAGATATTTGGGAGTGGACGTGTCAGCGGATGGGTCTATGAAAGATGAGGTGAATCATAGAATTGATGAGGGGAAAAGGGTGAGTGGTGCACTTAGGAGTCTGTGGAGACAAAGAACTTTGTCCTTGGAGGCAAAGAGGGGAATGTATGAGAGTATAGTTTTACCAACGCTCTTATATGGGTGTGAAGCATGGGTGATGAATGTTGCAGCGAGGAGAAGGCTGGAGGCAGTGGAGATGTCATGTCTGAGGGCAATGTGTGGTGTGAATATAATGCAGAGAATTCGTAGTTTGGAAGTTAGGAGGAGGTGCGGGATTGCCAAAACTGTTGTCCAGAGGGATGAGGAAGGGTTGTTAAGGTGGTTCGGACATGTAGAGAGAATGGAACGAAACAGAATTGCTTCAAGAGTGTATCAATCTGTGGTGGAAAGAAGGCGGGGTAGGGGTCGGCCTAGGAAAGGTTGGAGGGAGGGGGTAAAGGAGGTTTTGTGTGCGAGGGGCTTGGATTTCCAGCAAGCATACGTGAGCGTGTTTGATAGGAGTGAATGGAGACAAATGGTTTTTAATACTTGACGTGCTGTTGGAGTGTGAGCAAAGTAACAGTTATGAAGTGATTCATGGAAACCGGCAGGCTGGACTTGAGTCCTGGAGATGGGAAGTACAGTGCCTGCACTCTGAAGGAGGGGTGTTAATGTTGCAGTTTAAAAACTGTAGTGTAAAGCACCCTTCTGGCAAGACAGTGATGGAGTGAATGATGGTGAAAGTTTTTCTTTTTCGGGCCACCCTGCCTTGGTGGGAATCGGCCAGTGTGTTAATAATAAAAAAAATATATAATAACCACGAACGAGTAGTATTAATTAATAATATCACTACGACTTGCCAAGGATTCGAATCCATGCTGTTTTAGCTCACTTCATGGTGAGCGAAAGCCACATAACGCTCTAACCCACAGGACCACCAAGTCCTACAAGAATCAAGCACCCAGCAGAGCTGGTTGCTTGATCCGAGGGCATATGGTTTACCTGGAGAGAGTTCCGGGAGTCAACTCCCCTCCGACCCGGTCTGTGACCAGGTCGCTAATTTCATTCTCCTTGATTCTTGTAGGATTTGGTGGTCCTGTGGATTAGAGCGTCATGTGATTTTCGCTCACCATGAGGCGGGCCAAAACAACATGGGTTCGAAACCTTGGCTAGTCGCAGTGTTGTTATTGACCAATTCCACTCGTTTCCCTTGCCTGTTTTATGTTTCCCATGCTAAGAGACATGGAGAAGTGTGGTGATCATGTGATGGAGCGTCCTGAGGAACACACCTCCATTATAACAACACAAAAATCTTCTAAATGTCCCCATCGCTCCAACACTCCATCACTCTCCTCCACTAATCTGACACTGGACTTCGCTTCTCCAGCATCCTGCTACATTACTCTGCCTCCCGTCTCGCATTCACAACTCATCTTTACTCTATTTTTCGTGCATAATGAGTTAATTAAAGCTGTCTGTCCTTGCTAATTAGGTTAAAGTAATTAAAAAAATAAGGCGAATGTATATACTGTTACTTTTATTTAATGAGGCTTATATCAAAGTAATTCACCTCCAAAGATTACAAAAAAAGGAGAAAAATATTATCGTGGCTGTTATTAGATCAGCAAGAAAAAAATTGTGAAAGTACTAAATACATTTTTTTGCATGGAATAACGGCTAATGTATCAAACAATTAGCTAAATTATCTCGTTAATCTTTATTTAGTGGATTTTGGTTAAAGGAATCTAGAAGATGAACCAAGATAAACCATACCACGGACGGGGATAGAACCCGCGATCCGAGAGTCTCAAAACTCCAGACCGTCGTGTTAGCCACTGGACCAGCTAGCCACAATAAGATTAATCCAACTAGGTATATTTCTACACCACAGGAAGGTTAGCATAGGCACCACTGTGACTACAAATGCAAGTTTTTACAGACGAATCTCCAGCTAGCGTGGCCGTGACGAACTCTAGCTCAAGTCCCCTCAAAGCCGTTAACATGACTCACGAAATCGTAATGACACGATTGCAAACAAACCATACCACGGACGTGGCTAGCTGGCCCAGTGGCTAAAGTGACGGTCTGGAGTTTTGAGACTCTCTGATCGCGGGTTCTATCCCCACCCGTGGTATGGTTTGTTTGCAATCGTGTCATTACGATTACGTGAGTCATGTTAACGGCTTTGAGAGGACTTGAGCTAGAGTTCGTCACGGCCACGCTAGCTGAAGATTCGTCTGTAAAAACTTGCATTTGTGGTCACAGTGGTGCCTGTGCTAACCTTCCTATGGTGTAGAAATATACCTAGTTGAACGAATCTTATTGTGGCTAGCTGGTCTAGTGGCTAACGCGACGGTCTGGAGTTTTGAGACACTTGGATCGCGGGTTCAATCTCCGCCCGTGGTATGGTTTGTTTGCAATCACGTCATTACGATTTCGTGAGTCATGAACGAACATCAATGTATATACATGTAAGTTGTAACATGTGTTGATGTGTAGCATGTGGTGGTATGTAGCATGTGGTGGTATGTAGCATGTGGTGGTATGCAGCATGTGGCGGTATATAGCATGTGGTGGCATGTAGCATGTGGTGGTATGTAGCTTGTGGTGGTATATAGCATATGGTGGCATGTAGCATGTGGTGGTATGTAGCATGTGGTGGCACGTAGCATGTGGTGGTATGTAGCATGTGGTGGTATGCAGCATGTGGCGGTATATAGCATGTGGTGGCATGTAGCATGTGGTGGTATGTAGCATGTGGTGGTATATAGCATATGGTGGCATGTAGCATGTGGTGGTATGTAGCATGTGGTGGCACGTAGCATGTGGTGGTATGTAGCATATGGACGTATGTAGCATGTGGAGGCATGTAGCATGTGGTGGTATGAAGCATGTGGTGGTATGTAGCATGTGGTGGTATGTAGCATGTGGTGGTATGTAGCATATGGTGGTATGTAGCATGTGGTGGTATATAACATGTGGTGGTATGTATCATGTGGTGGTACGTAGCATGTGGTGGTATGTAGCATATGGACGTATGTAGCATGTGGTGGCATGTAGCATGTGGTGGTATGTAGCATGTGGTGGTATATAGCATGTGGTGGCATGTAGCATGTGGTGGTATGTAGCATGTGGTGGTACGTAGCATGTGGTGGTACGTAGCATGTGGTGGTACGTAGCATGTGGTGGTATGTAGCATGTGGTGGTATGTAGCATGTGGTGGTATATAGCATGTGGTGGCATGTAGCATGTGGTGGTATGTAGCATGTGGTGGTACTTAGCATGTGGTGGTATGTAGCATGTGGTGGTACGTAGCATGTGGTGGTATGTAGCATATGGTCGTATGTAGTATGTGGTGGCATGTAGCATGTGGTGGTATGTAGCATGTGGTGGTATGTTAGCATGTGGTGGTATGTAGCATGTGGTGGTATGTAGCATGCGGTGGTATGTAGCATGTGGTGATATGTAGCATGTGGTGGTATGTAGCATGTGGTGGTATGTAGCATGTGGTGGTACGTAGCATGTGGTGGTATGTAGCATGTGGTGGTATATAGCATGTGGTGGTACGTAGCATATGGTGGTATGTAGCATGTGGTGGTATGTAGCATGTGGTGGTATGTAGCATGTGGTGGTATGTAGCATGTGGTGGTATGTAGCATGTGGTGGCATATAGCATGTGGTGGTACGTAGCATGTGGTGGTATGTAGCATGTGGTGGTATGTAGCATATGGTGGTATGTAGCATGTGGTGGTATATAACATGTGGTGGTATGTATCATGTGGTGGTACGTAGCATGTGGTGGTATGTAGCATATGGACGTATGTAGCATGTGGTGGCATGTAGCATGTGGTGGTATGTAGCATGTGGTGGTATATAGCATGTGGTGGCATGTAGCATGTGGTGGTATGTAGCATGTGGTGGTACGTAGCATGTGGTGGTACGTAGCATGTGGTGGAACGTAGCATGTGGTGGTATGTAGCATGTGGTGGTATGTAGCATGTGGTGGTATATAGCATGTGGTGGCATGTAGCATGTGGTGGTATGTAGCATGTGGTGGTACTTAGCATGTGGTGGTATGTAGCATGTGGTGGTACGTAGCATGTGGTGGTATGTAGCATATGGACGTATGTAGTATGTGGTGGCATGTAGCATGTGGTGGTATGTAGCATGTGGTGGTATGTTAGCATGTGGTGGTATGTAGCATGTGGTGGTATGTAGCATGCAGTGGTATGTAGCATGTGGTGATATGTAGCATGTGGTGGTATGTAGCATGTGGTGGTATGTAGCATGTGGTGGTACGTAGCATGTGGTGGTATGTAGCATGTGGTGGTATATAGCATATGGTGGTACGTAGCATATGGTGGTATGTAGCATGTGGTGGTATGTAGCATGTGGTGGTATGTAGCATGTGGTGGTATGTAGCATGTGGTGGTATGTAGCATGTGGTGGCATATAGCATGTGGTGGTACGTAGCATGTGGTGGTATGTAGCATGTGGTGGTATGTAGCATGTGGTGGTACGTAGCATGCGGTGGTATGTAGCATGTGGTGGTACGTAGCATGTGGTGGTATGTAGCATGTGGTGGTACGTAGCATGCGGTGGTATGTAGCATGTGGTGGTATGTAGCATGTGGTGGTATGTAGCATGTGGTGGTATGTAGCATGTGGTGGTATGTAGCATGTGGTGGTATGTAGCATGTGGTGGTATGTAGTATGTGGTGGTATGTAGCATGTGGTGTATGCAGCATGTGGTGGTATATAACATGTGGTGGTACGTAGCATGTGGTGGTATGTAGCATGTGGTAGTACGTAGCATGTGGTGGTACGTAGCATGTGGTGGTACGTAGCATGTGGTGGTATGTAGCATGTGGTGGTATGTAGCATGTGGTGGTACGTAGCATGCGGTGGTATGTAGCATGTGGTGGTACGTAGCATGTGGTGATATGTAGCATGTGGTGGTATGTAGCATGTGGTGGTATGTAGCATGTGGTGGTATGTAGCATGTGGTGATATGTAGCATGTGGTGGTATGTAGCATGTGGTGGTATGTAGTATGTGGTGGTACGTAGCATGCGGTGGTATGTAGCATGTGGTGGTATGTAGCATGTGGTGGTATGTAGCATGTGGTGGTATGTAGCATGTGGTGGTATGTAGCATGTGGTGGTATATAACATGTGGTGGTACGTAGCATGTGGTGGTATGTAGCATGTGGTAGTACGTAGCATGTGGTGGTATGTAGTATGTGATGGTATGTAGCATGTGGTGGTATGTAGCATGCGGTGGTACGTAGCATGTGGTGGTATGTAGCATGTGGTAGTACGTAGCATGTGATGGTATGTAGCATGTGGTGGTACGTAGCATGTGGTGGTATGTAGCATGTGGTGGTATGTAGCATGTTGTGGTATGTAGCATGTGGTGGTATGTAGCATGTGGTGGTATGTAGCATGTGGTGGTATGTAGCATGTGGTGGTATGTAGTATGTGGTGGTATGTAGCATGTGGTGTATGCAGCATGTGGTGGTATATAACATGTGGTGGTACGTAGCATGTGGTGGTATGTAGCATGTGGTAGTACGTAGCATGTGGTGGTATGTAGCATGTGATGGTATGTAGCATGTGGTGGTATGTAGCATGCGGTGGTACGTAGCATGTGGTGGTATGTAGCATGTGGTAGTACGTAGCATGTGATGGTATGTAGCATGTGGTGGTACGTAGCATGTGGTAGTATGTAGCATGTGGTGGTATGTAGCATGTGGTGGTATGTAGCATGTGGTGGTATGTAGCATGTGGTGGTATGTAGCATGTGGTGGTATGTAGCATGTGGTGGTATGTAGCATGTGGTAGTACGTAGCATGTGGTGGTATGTAGCATGTGGTAGTACGTAGCATGTGGTGGTATGTAGCATGTGGTGGTATGTAGCATGTGGTGGTATGTAGCATGTGGTAGTACGTAGCATGTGGTGGTATGTAGCATGTGGTGGTATGTAGCATGTGGTGGTATGTAGCATGTGGTAGTACGTAGCATGTGGTGGTATGTAGCATGTGGTGGTATGTAGCATGCGGTAGTATGTAGCAAGTTGTAAAACTCACCATGGGTTCAAATCCCACTCGTACCGTGGTTTCTTTGCAATCGTTTTATTACGAATTCGTGAATAATGTCACAAATTTATGATAAACTAGCCATACAGCAACTAAAATTGAAATTGACGTCGTGCTGGTCAAAATAGTGACATGGAGATGGATTCATATCCAAGCGAAATCCATCAAAAAAGCCCTGAGTATAAATGCCTAACTCGTAGATTTTTATTTATTTCAACGTTATTTTTCGAAAACAAACCTTTGTAAATACTGGAAGGCAAAATATGGGATTTCCACGACTTTTTGGAATGATTGGAACTTTCAAACCTCCGTAACGATAGAAAGGATAAATGAGCTGCTCTTCCTTAACATTTGTATACGCGCTGTACGCAAACCGATGCTCTGTGACAACAGGAAACTACGCTGATAACACCTAACATAAACATCTTAAGCAAAGGGACACAAGTGCAACTAATGTGACATTTTATTGTGGCAACGTTTCACTCTCCAGGAGAGCAAAACGTTGCCACAATAAAATGTCACATTAGTTTTGCTTTGTTTCTTTTTACCTAACATATTGGCGATAATTTCAACATTATTAAAACGTGAACATCAACTTACCTTAGTGATGCTGTCATCTCTCTCTTGACGATCTGTGAACGTTCACCTTCCGCTAATGTAAACACTACGAATTAATACACAACTTCAAGATCCATGTATACCAGGTCCATGTATACTAGGTCCATGTATTCCAGGTTCATGTATTCCAGGTTCATTCAGCCTACATCTTCAGGAAGTATTTCAGCTACACCTCCCCACACACATCAACCAGATAACTGCTGCAAACCTGGCAAACCTGAGGTTTGCCAGCTGAGAGATATGCAGCTGTCAGTGTATATACCCGGTAGGTATACAGGTGACTTGCAGCCCTGATAACCCTCGTGAAGTCGTTTAAACCCCACTAACCAACCAATCAGCCTTAATGACCCTCGTGTAGTAGACAGACTTGAATACCCCCATTAAGAATATTAATAATAATAATCTTTATTTCTACAAGTACGGACCATAGCTGACATCAATGACAAACTACTATATAGAAAGCAGCTTGTTATGCAGAGCATTTCCCCCAAATTAGGTCATTATTGTTTCCAGGGTGCGACCCACACCAGTCGACTAATACCCAGGTTCCAACTTTACAAATGGGTGAACAGGGTCGGCAGGTGTTTTACGGCAACACGTCCTAATGATTTCCAGCCATACAAGGGAATCGATCCCTGGACTTCATTGTGAGAGCTGAGTGCGCTAGCGTTCGAGCTAGCCTTAAGATAGCTCCAACTTTATCCTGTTCCCTGGTTGCATGGCTCGTAACAATGAAAAGTCTTGAGAATGAGCTGATGTACTGCAGTTAACAGCTCTTAGCTTGTAAATAAAGATGGGAGCCCAATTTATCCTTGTAAAACTCTTGTGTAAAGAGAGAGAGAGAGAGAGAGAGAGAGAGAGAGAGAGAGAGAGAGAGAGAGAGAGAGAGAGAGAGAGAGAGAGAGAGAGAGAGAGAGAGAGAGAGAGAGAGAGAGAAAGAGAGAGAGAGAGATAGAGAGAGAGAAGGGAGGAGGGTGAAGAAAGTCATTCGGAACAAAGCAGAAGTTAAATATAACTACACGAAATCCAAATCGAAGCCAGACAAAAATGCATATATTTTTAATCGATATACCTATGTACTTTCCTATACAATTAATTCTCGCAAATGTCTATGGTCAGGTAAAGTTACATATTAGAATCAAGAAGAGTAAAGGACAGGAAATGTATGGTGAGACTGTCTTAAGAGGTATTGGATGGGTATTGTGGTCGGACAGGCGAGAGCAATTTACCTGATTACTGCTGATGGCGGCCAACGTCCAGATAGATCCAATTACCAATTACAGAACATCCGTTCATTATCCCGCTCCGTTGGCGCCTGCACGGAATAGATAGTTTTCGGCTGTTGTTATACTTAATGACGATGTGTGTGTGTGTGTGTGTGTGTGTGTGTGTATTCACCTAATTGTACTCACCTAATTGTGGTTGCAGGGGTCGAGACTCAGCTCCTGGCCCCGCCCCTTCACTGATCGCTACTAGGTCCTCTCTCTCTCTCTCTGCTTCCTGAGCAGTATCATACCTCTTCTTAAAACTATGTATGGTTCCTGCCTCCACTACTTCACTTGCTAGGCTATTCCCCTTCCTGACAACTCTATGACTGAAGAAATACTTCCTAACGTCCCTGTGACTCGTCTGAGTCTTCAGCTTCCAGTTGTGACCCCTTGTCCCTGTGTCCCCTCTCTGGAACATCCTATCTCTGTCCACCTTGTCTATTCCCCGCAGTATCTTGTATGTCGTTATCATGTCTCCCCTGACCCTTCTGTCCTCCAGTGTCGTCAGTCCGATTTCCCTTAACCTTTCCTCGTACGACATTCCCTTGAGCTCTGGGACTAGCCTTGTTGCAAACGTTTGTACTTTCTCTAACTTCTTGACATGCTTGACCAGGTGTGGGTTCCAGACTGGTGCTGCATACTCCAGTATGCAGGTTTGCCAGGCGCCCGTATGCTGTAGCAGTTATTTGGTTGATGTGTGCCTCCGATGATGTGCTCGGTGTTATGGTCACCCCAAGGTCTTCCTCCCTGAGTGAAGTCTGTAGTCTTTGTCCACCTAGCCTATACTCTGTCTGCGGTCTTCTTTGCCCCTCCCCAATCTTCATGACTTTGCATTTGGCTGGATTGAATTCGAGAAGCCAGTTACTGGACCACATGTCCAGCCTGTCCAGGTCTCTTTGCAGTCCTGCCTCATCCTCGTCCGATTTAATTCTTCTCATCAACTTCACATCATCTGCGAACAGGGACACTTCAGAGTCTATTCCTTCCATCATGTCGTTCACATATATCAAAAATAGCACTGGTCCTAGAACTGACCCCTGTGGGACCCCGCTCGTAACAGGCGCCCACTGTGATACCTCTTCACGTACCATGACTCGTTGCTGCCTCCCTGTCAGGTGTTCCCTGATCCATTGCAGTGCCCTCCCTTTTACATGCGCCTGATCCTCCAGCTTCTGCACTAATCTCTTGTGGGGAACTGTGTCAAAGGCCTTCCTGCAGTCTAGGAAAACGCAATCTACCCACCCCTCTCTCTCGTGTCTTACTTCTGTTACCTTGTCATAAAACTCCAGGAGGTTTGTGATACAAGATTTGCCTTCCATGAACCCATGCTGGTTTTCATTTATAATCTTGTTCCTTTCCAGGTGTTCGACCACTCTCCTCCTGATAATCTTCTCCATGACTTTGCACACAATACATGTCATAGACACAGGTCTGTAGTTTAGCGCCTCGTTTCTGTTTCCTTTCTTAAATATGGGGACTACATTAGCTGTCTTCCATTTCTCAGGTAGTTGCCCAGTTTCAAGGGATGTGTTGAAGATTGTGGTTAGAGGCACGCACAGCATCTCTGCTCCTTCTATAAGGACCCATGGGGAGATGTTGTCCGGTCCCATCACCTTTGAGGTGTCAAGGTCACTTAAGAGCTTCTTCACCTCCTCCTCAGTTGTTCGTATGTCATCCAACACTTGTTGGTATATTCCCTCTTGATGTTCCCTTCTGTGCTGTCTTCCCACAGCCCTTCCTGTCTCTACTGTAAAAACTTCCTTAAATCTCCTGTTTAGCTCCTCCCATACCTCCTGGTCATTTCTTGTGAGATCTCCACCTTCTGTCCTTAATCTGATCACCTGGTCTTTGACTGTTGTCTTCCTCCTGATGTGGCTATACAACAGTTTCGGGTCAGTCTTGATTCTTGATGCTATGTCATTTTCATACTGTCGCTGGGCCTCCCTCCTTACCTGTGCATACTCATTCCTGGCTCTGCGACTGATCTCCCTATTTTCGTGTGTTCTCTGCCTTCTGTACTTTTTCCATTCTCTACTGCACTTTGTTTTTGCCTCCTTACACCGTCGGGTAAACCAGGGGCTCGTTCTGGTCTTCCCGTTGTTACTGTTGCCCTTGGGAATAAACCTTTCCACTGCCTCCTTGCATTTTGTTGTTACATATTCCATCATTTCATTTGCTGGCTTCCTGCCAGTTCTCTGTCCCACTGGACCTCCCGCAGGAAGTTCTTCAACCCTATATAGTCCCCTCTTTTATAGTCAGGCTTTTCCCATTCAACTCCTGTTATTCTCTCCACTTGCAGCTCTACTATGTATTCAAAGCACAGAACCACGTGGTCGCTAGCTCCTAGGGGACTCTCATACTTAATGTCTTCAATGTCTGAGCTGCCCAGGGTGAACACAAGGTCCAATCTTGCTGGTTCATCCTCCCCTCTCACTCTGGTAGTGTCCTTAACATGTTGGTGCATGAGGTTTTCCAGCACCACGTCCAACATCCTGGCTCTCCATGTTTCGGGACCCCCATGTGGCTCCAGGTTTTCCCAGTCAATCTCCCTGTGGTTGAAATCCCCCATAACCAGCAACTTTGCTCTGCTGGAGTGAGCTCTTCTTGCCACCTCAGCAAGTGTGTCCACCATTGCTCTGTTGCTCTCTTCATATTTCTCTCTTGGCCTCCTGCAGTTCTGTGGTGGATTATACATCACTGCAATGACCACTTTGTGTTCCCCAGACTGAAGTGTACCTGCTGTGTAGTCTCTTTCTCCCGTCTCATCTATGCCTTCCATTTTCTCGAATTTCCATCTGTTTTTTATGAGCAGAGCAACCCCACCTCCCCCCCTGCCCCTTCTATCTTTCCTCATGATCTGGTATCCTGGTGGGAAGATTGCATCTGTTATTGTCTCCGTGAGTTTTGTTTCTGTAACTGCTATGATGTCTGGGGACTTCTCATTAATTCTTTCTTGCCATTCCTCATGTTTATTCGTTAATCCATCTGCATTTGTGTACCAAACCTTCAACCTCTGTTCTAATACTGTAACTGTGGTGCGGGGGGTGGAAACAGAGGGATCGGAGTGTGATGGTTGGTTTGGATTGTTCAGTTGCCTTGGGGGTGTCGTGGCTGGAGTCCTTCTGCAGGTGTTTCTGGAAGGTGTGCTTGTCCTTCCATTTGATCCTGGGTTATTCTGCTCTTCTTTTTCATTTCCTCTCATTTCTCCTTTCGTTTTTCAACTCTCTCTTTCATCGTCTTCCTTTCGTCCTGTGTTCTGTCTCGATCGAGGTACACACTCCGGAACTCCTGCTTGCCTCTCAGCTGTGCTTTCTCCTGCAGGATCATGGTTCGGGTTGATTCTGCCTTGAAAATTACTTTGAGAGGCCGATTCCTTTTCTTTGTGAACCACCCAATTCTCCGAAAATTTGCCACCTGGGTCATGTCCCCCTCGCCTATCACCTTCATGATATCTTCAATCGCTTTTTTCTCCTCCTGCTTTCTTTCATCATAAGTTTCCCCTTTAGCTTCGTCTAGCCCATAGACAAACACGGATCTCTCCCTTTCCACCTCCCACTGTGACTCCCATTGCATCGTCTGATGTGTTTTAGTTCCTTCCCGTGGAGTGTTCCTTCCTTCAGTCCCTTCCCTAGTTATGGCCCCTATGCTTCTTGGTTTGTCCTTCCTGTTCACCTGTTCCTGGCCCCCACAGGTATCTGGTAAGGTCCTTGCACATGTCCTAGTTCCTTCAGTGTCTTCCAACCTCTCATTCTGTCCTAGTGTGCTCCCTGTCTTTGTTTTGGCCCCATGTGGGTTTGACAGGGCCTCTGCATACAGTTTAGTTTCCATGCTTCCTTCAGACCTGTTGTCTGTGTTTGATGTAGCCATTGCCGACGCTACTTCTGTAATAACTTTGTCTCTGTGCTGTTTCAGATGTCTCAGCTCCTCTTCTAATCTCTCTATCTTGATTTCTGCTGCTGTGGCCTGTTGCTTCCACCTTCTGCATTCTGCTGCTAACCTCTCTTCCATCTTCCTTTCCAGCTCATCTAGTCTCCTTCCCCAGTCTTCCTCCCTTTTTTTTGAGCTCTACCTCCCATTCCTCCCTCCCAGATTCGTCCTTGGAGCCCCTTGTCCTCATCCTGGTTCTAGGTTCCCCCGTGTGTGTGTGTGTGTGTGTGTGTGTGTGTACTCACCTATTTGCTGTTGCAGTGGTCGATACGTTACTCCTGTCTCCTCCTCTTCGCTAGTTGTTACTAGATGCACTCTCTCCCTGCTCGAAGAGCTTTATTGTACCTTTTCTTAAAGCTATGTATGGATCCTACTTCTACTACAACACTCTCTATACAGCTCTACTTCCTGACAACTCTGACTGAAGTGCGCTCGCGCGTATGTGCCTGATTAGACACCAAGTTGTGTTTTAGGGAGTCGAGTGTCAGCTCCTGGCCCCACCGATATAATTGGTTCCTGGCATCGTGAACTCTCTAATACCTACTCTTGACACTATATTGAGTTTGCCTCTCATACTTCGTCATCTAACTCATTCCATTTATTCACTATCCTAAGACTGAAAAAGTATTTCCTAATATCCCTGTGGCTCATCCGTGTCTTCAGTTATATAGTGTGTTTGGATATACTGTAAATAATTGCAATTACTGTTGGTGGGAATATATGTTAAACCAAACTACCCTTCAGTGTATATTTATTTCTGGCCTTTGAATGCTGTATTGGTGTGCTGCAACCTCGTATCTAGCACTGTTTGATTATTTATAACCCATCGTGAAATGAGTTGATTATCTGAAAGCTGTTTGTTGCTGGTCACTCTGCTCCATTGCTGTTTCAAGTTTAATTAATGCCTTCAGCACGAGTCAAGCGCTTGGTGACATCATTTATATTGCATTCTTGTCCTTTGTTGTCGCTGCTACATTATTGCAACATTGTTTAATCTATTGAAATTGAAAATCGTAATTTATGACCTGTGTGTCTTGGTGAGTTAATACGCAATAAGTTAATGGTACATTATCTACGACTCCTTTATGTCCCTCTTGTATGTCTAATGAACTTGTATCCAATACTAGTCTTTGTTTCCCATTCCGTTTCCTTGTTGGGAATGTTGGCGATCACTGCCTCGACTGTTAACATGGAGATGTCTGTTGTATAAAGCCAGGTCTGACTCAGGGCAAATCTGCTTTTCTTGGGGCTGATTTAACAATGTATAACCCTGGAACAGCGTGGGGAAGAGCGTGCTTCTACCATGGAGTATGATGAGACAGGGAGAAGAGGGAGAAAAATTTCAGTGATGTGCATTTTTATTAAAAAAATCTGTGACATTAGTGCCACATGTGTGTGTGTGTCCTCGCTCCTGGCATCGCCTCTCTGCTAATCGCTACTAGGTTCACTTTCTCCCTGCTCAGATAGCTTTGTCGTACCTTTTCTTTTGCCTATTTATGGATTCTGCCTCCACTACATCATCCTTCAGATTGTTTCACTTCCTGACAAATCTATGACTGAAGAAATACTTCCTAACATATCTCTAACTCATCTGAGTTTTCAACTTTCATTTGTGGTCCCATGTTGCTGCGTCACATCTCTGAAACAATCTGTCCCTGTCCACCTTGTCAATTCCTCTCAGTTTTTTTATACGTCGTTATCAGGTCTTCCCCATCCCTCCTGTTCTCCAGTGTCTCCAGGTTGATTTCTCTTAACCTCTCCTCAAAAAACATACCCCTTAGCCCTGGGACTAGTTTTATTGCAAACCTTTCCACTTTCTCTAATTTCTTGACGAGCTTGACCAAGTATAGGTTCCATTCTGGTGCTGCATACTCCAATATGAGCCTGACGTACACTATTCTTAGGTTTGCCAGGCACCCATATGCTTCAGCAGATATTTTGCTGATGTGTGCCTCAGGAGATGTGCTCGGCATGATACTCACCCCAAGATCCTTTTTCTAGAGTGAGGTTTGCAGCCTTTGAGTCCCCTCGCCTGCACTCCCGTCTGCGTTCTTCTTTGACCTTCCCCAGACTTCATGACTTTGAATTTTGTGGGGTTAAAATGTTTGTTTATGTGTGTGTGTGTGTGTGTGTGTGTGTGTGTGTGTGTGTGTGTGTGTGTGTGTGTGTGTGTGTGTGTGTGTGTGTGTGTGTGTGTGTGTGTGTGTGTGTGTGTGTGTGTGTACTCACCTATTTGTACTCACCTATTTATGGTTGCAGGGGTCGATTCATAGCTCCTGGCTCCGCCTCTTCATTGATCGCTATTAGGTCCTCTCTTTCCCCTGCTCCATTGGCTTTATCAAACCTCGTCTTAAAACTATGTATGGTTCCTGCCTCCACTACATCACTTCAGAGACTATTCCACTTCCTGACACTTCTGTGACTCAAGAAATACTTCCTAACATCCCTTTGACTCATTTGAGTCATCAGCTTCAAATTGTGACCCCTTGTTTCTGTGTCCCATTTCTGGAACATCCTGTCTCTGTCCACCTTGTTAAATCCTCGCAGTATTTTATATATCATTATCATGTCTTCCCTAACTCTCCTCTCCTCCAGTGTCGTCAGGCCAATTTTCGTCAACTTTTCTTCGTAGGACATTTCCCTTAGCTCTGGGACTCGTCTTGTTGCAAACCTTTGCACTTACTCTAATTTCTAGAAGTGCTTGACCAGGTGTAGGTTCCAAACTGGTGCTGCATACTCCAGTATGGGCCTGACGTACACGGTGTATTATACACACATCAAGATCCTTTCCACTGAGTGAGGCTTGCAGACTTCTTT
Source organism: Cherax quadricarinatus (assembly GCF_038502225.1). Lineage (NCBI taxonomy): Eukaryota > Metazoa > Arthropoda > Malacostraca > Decapoda > Parastacidae > Cherax > Cherax quadricarinatus. The sequence goes on from NC_091313.1 coordinate 35,982,447, forward strand.
GCCCTTCCCTGATCTTCATGACTTTGCATTTGGCGGAGTTAAATTCAAGGAGCCAGTTTCTGGACCAGGCCTGGAACCTTTGTAGTCCTACCCGATCCTCATCCGATTTAATTCTCCCCATTATCTTCACATCATCTGCAAACAGTGATACTTCTGAGTTTATCCCTTCCGTCATGTCATTCACATATATCAAAAACAGCACTGGTCCTAGGACTGACTCCTGCGGAACCCCGCTCGTCACAGGCGCCCAGTCTGACACTTCATCACGTACCATGACTCATTGCTGACTCCCTGTCAGGTATTCTCTGATCTATTGCAGTGCCTTTCCTGTTATGCATACATGATCCTCTAGCTTCGCACTAATATCATGTGAGGAACTGTGTCAAAGGCCTTCTTGCAGTCCAAGAAAATGCAATCTACCCACCTCTCTCTCTCTCTCATGTCTTACTTCCGTTACGTTGTCATAAAACTCTAGTAAGTTTGTGACACAGGATTTCCCTTCCCTGACATCGTTCTGGTTATTCCTTTCTAGGTGCTCCACCACTCTCCTGATAATCTTCTCCATAACTTTGCATACTATACACGTCATTCACATTGGTATGTAGCTTAATGCCCCGTGTCTATCTTTCTTAAAATTTGGGACTACATTTGCTGTCTTCCATACCTCAGGTAGCTGCCCAGTTTCAATGGATGTGTTGAAGATTGTTGTTGGTGGCACACACAGCGTCTCTGCTCCCGCTTTAAAGACCCAAGAAGAGATGTTGTCTGGTCCCACCGCCCTTCAGTGTATCTGGATCACATAGCAGCTTCTTCACCTCCTTGGTTGTGTGTATTTCATCCAGCACTGTTGGTATATCCCCCTATTCTGACTTCCCGGAGTCCTTTCTGTCTCCACTGTAAATACTTCTTTAAATTTCATGTTGAGCTCCTCAAGTTGAGCTCCCCTCCTTCCTTGCTCAGTCTGATTACCTGGTCCTTGACTGTTGCTTTCCTCCTGATGTGGCTATACAACAGCTTCGGGTCAGACTTGACTTTCCATGCTATGTCGTTTTCGTATGGTCGCTGGGCCCCCCTTCTTATCTGTACCTATACGTTTCTGGCTCTTCGACTAATCTTTATTTTCCTGGGTCCTTTGTCTTCTGTACTGTGTATGTGTGTGTGTGTGTGTGTGTGTGTGTGTGTGTGTGTGTGTGTGTGTGTGTGTGTGTGTGTCTTTGTTTGTGTGTGTGTGTGTGTGTGTGTGTGTGTGTGTGTGTGTGTGTGTGTGTGTGTGTGTGTGTGTGTGTGTGTGTGTGTGTGTGTGTGTGTGTGTGTGTGTGTGTGTGTGTGTGTGTGTGTGTATGGGTGTGTGTGTTTATTGTTTCCCGTAAATAGCTTAATTCAATTAATGGTGAATCGAAATGATAAGGGTATCTAACAATTTTTAATATCGTGAATATTCGAGGATCGTTTTATTGCTGGCACTGACAATACTTCTGGCTAATGGTTGAATATAATAACTTTAATTTTGAAATCGTAGGAAGGAAGGGAGGCGTGAATAGCACCTCATGTATTTCCCTTCTGTGGTCACCAGTTCTCACGCAAGCCGACGTCCAGCCTTAAACAACACTAGACTTAGTTGGGTAATTTCCCCAGAGAGCTGTAGCGGAGATGTAGTGTACTAGTGACTGTGTTATCTTTGTATGTGTGTGTGTGTGTGTGTGTGTGTGTGTGTGTGTGTGTGTGTGTGTGTGTGTGTGTGTGTGTGTGTGTGTGTGTGTATGTGTGTATGTGTGTGTGTGTGTGTGTGTGTGTGTGTTTGTGTGTGTGTTCACCTATTTGTGGTTGCATGGGTCGATTCACAGCTCCTGGTCCCACCTCTTCGCCAGTCGCTGCTAGGTTCACTCTCTCCCAGCTCCAAGAGCATTATCGTACCTCTTCTTAAAACAACATATGGATCCTGCCTTCACTGTTTAACTCTCCAGATTGTTTCACTTCCAGACAACTCTAAGAAATATTTCCTATCATCTCTATGACTCAACTGAGTTTCTGACTGCTAGTTGTGACATCTTGTTCCTGTGTCCCATCTCTGCAGCATTCTGGTCCTGTCCACCTTGTCAATTTTTCTAAGTATTTTATACGTCGTTATCATGTCCCCTTTCCTTCCTGTCCTTCAGTGTCGTCAGATTGAGCTCCCTTAACGTCTCTTCATAGGATATATTCTTTAACTCCGAGACTAATCTTGTTGCAAACTTTTTAGTTTTTCAAATTTCTTGATTTATTTGATCAGGTGTGGGTTTTATACTGGTGCTGCATACTCCAATATGGGCCTGACGTATACAGTGTACAGTGAACATTAAAATGGTATAAAATACCGACAGGTTTTTAGGTAAGACACATATGCAACAGTTAGGTATCTTTATTATGAAACGTTTCGCCTACACAGTAGGCTTCTTCAGTCAAGTACAGAAAAGTTGATAGAAGCAGAAGATACTTGAAGACGATGTAATCAGTCCATCACCCTTAAAGTTTTGAGGTGGTCAGTCCCTCAGTCTGGAGAAGAGCATTGTTCCATAGTATGAAACAATATGTACAGTGTTGTGAATGACTCCTTACCTAGATGTAGAAACTCTTTTCTTAGGTTTGCCAGGCGCCCATATGCTGCAGTGGTTATTTGGTTGATGTGCGCCTCAGGTGTGCTCGGTATGATGCTCACCAAAGATTTTTTTTTTCTTTGAGTGAGTTTTGCAGCTTTTGACCCCCTAGACTGTACTTCATGACTTTGCTCTTGGTGGGGGTTAATCTCTAGAAGCCATTTGACTAACCAGGTTTGCAGCCTGTCTAGATCCCTTTGTAGACTTACCTGATTCTCGTCCGCTTGTTTTCTCCTCATTAGTATCACATCGTCTGAGAACATGGACACTTTTGAATATATCCATTCCGCCATGTTATTCACATTTACAAGAAACAGCACTGGATCTAGACTGAACCTCTGTGGAATCTCACTCGTCACACGCATCCACTCTGACATCTCGTTAGTTGTTTCCTTCCTGTCAGGTATTCCTTGATCACTGCAGTACTTTCGCTGCTATTCCTGCCTGCTTCTCTTATTTCCAACCAGTCTTTTGTGTGATACTGTGTCGAAAGCCTTCATACAGTCCAAGAGAAAGCCGTCTTCCCATCCTTCCGTCTCCTGTCTTTCTTCTGTTACCTTGTCGTAGAACTACAGTAGGTCTGTAGCGCAGAATTCTCCTTCCCTGAAGCCGCGCTGGTTGTCATGTATGAGCCCGTTCCTTTCTAGGTGCTCCACTACTCTTCTGATAATCTTCTCCATGACTTTACGTACTATACATGTCAGCAACACTGGTCTTTAGTTTAATGCTGAATGCCTGTCTCCTTTCATAGAAATTGGGACTATTGTTTGCTGTCTTCCACACCTCAGGCAGTTGCCCTGTTTCGATAGTTTTATTGAAGATTGATGTTAGCTGCACACATAAGGCGTCTGCTTCCACTCTCAGGACCCAAGGAGAGATGTTAACTGATCCCACCACCTTCGAGGTATCTTGTTCACCCAGTAGTTTCTTCACCTTCTCGATTGTATGCAGTGTGTCCAGCATTTGTTGGTGTACCTTACTGCATCGGTTTATAGGAAGCCTTTCTGTTTCCACTGTGAATACCTCCCTAAATCTTGTGCTGATCTCTTCACATACTTTCTCGTCGCTCCCTGTTAGCTCCCCTCCTTCCTTCCTCAGCCTGATTACCCGGTCCTTGGCTATTGTTTTCCTCCTGATGTGGCTGCAAAACAGCTTAGGGTAAGATTTGGCTTTTGAAGCTATGTCATTCTCGTATTACAGTTGGGTCTCTGTCCTTATCCATGCAGATTTCTGGCTCTTCTGCTCAAGTCCTTGTTTTCCTGACTCCTTTGCCTTCCATACTTTTTCCATGCTTTAGCACACTTGGCTTTGGCCTCTCCACACCTCGTGGTAAACTATGGGCTCAGTCTGGTTTTCATTGTTTCTGTTGCCCCTTGGTACGAACTTCTCTTTCTCCCAGCACTTTGTGGTTACGTGTTCCATCATTTCATTTACTGTCTTTCTCTCTAGCTCTCTTTCCTGCTGCACCCCATGAAGGAATTGCCTCATACCTGTGTAGTCTCATTTGTTTGAAGTTAAGCTTTTCCTATCCTTTTTCTACTGCTTAACTCTCCACTGTTAACTCTATTATGTATTCGAAACTCAGGGCTACTTGATCACTAGGGGCGTTTCATGTGAAATATCCCATATGTCTGAACATTCAAGTTGAATATGAGGTCCACAAATGCTGATTCATCCTCTCTTCTTTCTCTTGTTGTGTCACTAATATAATGGTGTATTAAATTTTCCAGCACCTCCTCCAACATCTTAGCCCTCCACGTCCCTGGCCCGCTATGTGGCCCCAGGTTTGCCCAAACAATCTTTCTGGTTGAATGTCCCATAACGATTAACTTGGCCCTTCTCATGTGAACCCTTCTTGTGACCCCAAGATCCTTTTATCTAGAGTGAGGCTGGCAACATTTGAACCCCTAGCATGTACTCTGTCTATGGTCTTCTTTGTCCTTCCCTAAGCTTCATGACTTTGCAGTTGGAGGGGTTAAACTCCAGAATCCATTTATCGGATCAGGCTTGCAGCCTGTCCAGATCTCCTTGTAGTCTTACCTAATCCTCGTCCACTTGTATTCCCCTTAATACTTTAACAGTATCTGCAAACAGGAACACCTTCGAATCTATACCTTCCTTCATGTCATTCATATAAACAAGAAACAACACTTGACTTAGGATGGACCCTTGTGGAACCCCACTCGACACATGTGCTTACTCTGACACCACTTCAAGTACTAAAACTCGTTGTTTCCATACTTTCAGGTATTCCCTGATCCATTGCAATGCTTTCCCTGCTATTCCTGCCTGCTCCTTTAGCTTTTGAACCAGTTTCTGGTGTGGTACTGTGTTGAAAGCCTTTTTTCAGTCCTCGAAGATGCTGTCCACTCATCCCTCTATCTCCTGTCTTACGTCTGTTATCTTGTCGTAGAACTCCAGTAGGTCTGAGACAGAATTTCCCATCCCTAAAGCCTTGCTAATTGTCATGTATGAGCCCATTGTTTACTAGGTGCTCCATTGATATTCTTATTCCCAGCAGCTTGCTTCTTTTTGTATTCATCTCTATGTCCCACTTCAGCACTTCCAGCTCTTCCACCAGGCTCTGCATCTTTGCCTCAGCATCTACAGCTCGTATCTCCCACTTCTTGGTCTCTGTAGATATCTTCTCCACCATTGTATTGCAATGATTGTTTAACCTTTCTTCTCATTCTTGTTCCATTGTGCTCTTGAGCCTTTCTGCCCATACTTCTTCCTCAGACCAACCATCCTCAGTGTCCAGTTCCCTTGCCTCTATATCCTGCCTTTTTGGAGTCCAATTTTTTAATTCTGTTAGGATGAGCTAGCTCTGCGGTCTATAAACTTCGTGTGTGTGTGTGTGTGTGTGTGTGTGTGTGTGTGTGTGTGTGTGTGTGTGTGTGTGTGTGTGTGTGTGTGTGTGTGTGTGTGTGTGTGTATGTGTGTGTGTGTGAGTATAAACATGTGTGCATGTGTATGTGTGGAGCGTTTGTGTGGATTTGAATATTAGTGTGTGGGTTCTTGTGTGCGTGTTAATGTGTCGAGCGTGTTAATGTGTTGAGTGTGTTAGGGTGATTGTGTTAATGTGTGTGTGTGTGTGTGTATGTGTGCGTGTGTGTGTGTGTGTGTGTGTGTGTGTGTGTGTGTGTGTGTGTGTGTGTGTGTGTGTGTGTGTGTGTGTGTGTGTGTGTGTGTGTATGTGTGTCTTCAGAAGGAGGCAGTCATTTTATGTAACGATTGCTTACTTCACTCTTTTCAAGCAATTTAAAATTCCTTTCATTTCTCAAAATCAATAAATAATAATAAATTACTATTATATCTCTTGTAATAAAGTTGGTAGAATTACCGACAATATGTAAAGTAAAAGGACACAAGTGCAACTAATGTGACATTTATTGTGGCAACGTTTCGCTCTCCAGGAGCTTTATCAAGCCATTACAAACAATACATGGACACTGAGGGTATATAAAGGCTCAGAGTGAGGTGAATACTAGTGAGGTACCATTCCGATGTTCACTAGTGGTAGTAGTAGTAGTAGTAGTAGTGGTAGTGACAAAAGCAATTAATTCGTACATGAGTAAAAGGATATAAAAGCTATTACTTGGGTAACATAAAAATAGGTTGGACAAATATAAACTGGAATGAGGCAGGTTGTTTCAGTGTTCACTCTCTGTGCTTTGTGTAGTATAACAGGAGAGACTATGTGATGGCAGGGTTTACTGTTTTCAGGAGGATTCTTGCTAAGACTTCGGAGATGGTGAAGCTGCCGTTGTTTTGTTTAATTGTATTCGAAACAGCGATCAGTGCTGATTCAAGGCATTTGCGTGTGCGGAAATTAGTTTCTTTTATCACTAATTGGGCGTCTCTGAATTTCATAAGATGATTGGTGGAATTTCGGTGTTGTACACAGGCGTTGTTTAAGTTGTCGTTCCTACATGCGTATATGTGTTCACTGAGGCGGGTGTCGAGGTTTCTTGCTGTTTCACCTACGTAGATCTTGTCACAGCCTCCACAGGGTATAGTGTAAACTCCTGCATTGACTGGTTCGTGGTGCTTGGGTTTTGTCCTGGTTAGATCCTTTATTGAAGTGGTAGAAGCGATGGCGACTCTGGTGTTAGCTTGTGAAAGTACTTTTGAGACGTTTAGTGCAACCTGGCTGTTGGGAAGAATTATAACTTTGTTGGGAGCGGTGTTGATGCGTGGAGAATTGATGATCTGAAGAGCTCTTTTCTTGCAGTCTTTGATGAAAAAAGAAGGAAATTGTAACTCAGTGAATGTTTGGTGAATGTAAGTACATTCCTCGTCAAGAAACTCAGGACTACAAATTCGGTATGCTCTTAGGAAAAACCCGATGATGATGCCTCTTTTGGTCTTGGTATCTTGACTGGAATAGAAGTGTGTGAGATCATTTTTATTGGTGGGTTTCCGATAAACTTGAAATCTTAGGTTGTTGTCTACTTTGTGAATGAGGACGTCGAGGAAAGGTAGCTTGTCATTGGACTCTTCTTCTAGTGTAAACTGAATCGCTGGTTCAACTGCGTTGAGCCTTGCCTGAAGATCCCGTACATCAAAACGTTTTGGAGTTATTACGAGGACATCGTCCACGTAACGTAACCAAGTGACGCTTGAAGGGATGATGTTGGTGAAGTGTTCGGACTCTAGGTGTTCCATGTATAAGTGCCGTCCTAGCCAACTTATACATGGAACACCTAGAGTCCGAACACTTCACCAACATCATCCCTTCAAGCGTCACTTGGTTACGTTACGTGGACGATGTCCTCGTAATAACTCCAAAACGTTTTGATGTACGGGATCTTCAGGCAAGGCTCAACGCAGTTGAACCAGCGATTCAGTTTACACTAGAAGAAGAGTCCAATGACAAGCTACCTTTCCTCGACGTCCTCATTCACAAAGTAGACAACAACCTAAGATTTCAAGTTTATCGGAAACCCACCAATAAAAATGATCTCACACACTTCTATTCCAGTCAAGATACCAAGACCAAAAGAGGCATCATCATCGGGTTTTTCCTAAGAGCATACCGAATTTGTAGTCCTGAGTTTCTTGACGAGGAATGTACTTACATTCACCAAACATTCACTGAGTTACAATTTCCTTCTTTTTTCATCAAAGACTGCAAGAAAAGAGCTCTTCAGATCATCAATTCTCCACGCACCAACACCGCTCCCAACAAAGTTATAATTCTTCCCAACAGCCAGGTTGCACTAAACGTCTCAAAAGTACTTTCACAAGCTAACACCAGAGTCGCCATCGCTTCTACCACTTCAATAAAGGATCTAACCAGGACAAAACCCAAGCACCACGAACCAGTCAATGCAGGAGTTTACACTATACCCTGTGGAGGCTGTGACAAGATCTACGTAGGTGAAACAGCAAGAAACCTCGACACCCGCCTCAGTGAACACATATACGCATGTAGGAACGACAACTTAAACAACGCCTGTGTACAACACCGAAATTCCACCAATCATCTTATGAAATTCAGAGACGCCCAATTAGTGATAAAAGAAACTAATTTCCGCACACGCAAATGCCTTGAATCAGCACTGATCGCTGTTTCGAATACAATTAAACAAAACAACGGCAGCTTCACCATCTCCGAAGTCTTAGCAAGAATCCTCCTGAAAACAGTAAACCCTGCCATCACATAGTCTCTCCTGTTATACTACACAAAGCACAGAGAGTGAACACTGAAACAACCTGCCTCATTCCAGTTTATATATGTCCAACCTATTTTTATGTTACCCAAGTAATAGCTTTTATATCCTTTTACTCATGTACGAATTAATTGCTTTTGTCACTACCACTACTACTACTACTACTACCACTAGTGAACATCGGAATGGTACCTCACTAGTATTCACCTCACTCTGAGCCTTTATATACCCTCAGTGTCCATGTATTGTTTGTAATGGCTTGATAAAGCTCCTGGAGAGCGAAACGTTGCCACAATAAATGTCACATTAGTTGCACTTGTGTCCTTTTACTTTACATATTATATCTCTTATTGATGCACATGAAATCTTTTAAAAACACTCAGAGATACAATCAATACTGCCCATTTAGTTGAGACTTGTCTTAATTATTCAGTTATCTTAATGACTTACTGAATATTCTGCTTATCCCCTGGCATTCCAAGGTACGAAGAGAGTGATCTTACACATACAGTTGAGCGAGACACAAAGAAACATAAAGACACCGACCTTATTGCTCCAATATATAGGTGAGTATCTTGCATCTGGCAGTCAAAGGCGTAGTTGAATGTTGTTGTTGGCTTCTGATAATGTCGTATTTCTACACCATTAATTTTATTCCCTCTTCTTATCAGGTATTCAAGTTTTGCCACTGGACTGGACCTGGAGGGTATTCCAGGGATCAATGCCTCCTTGGCCAAGTAAATAACCGGGCCTCGTGGTGGATCAGGGTCTGATCAACCAGGCTGTTACTGCCGGCTGCCTGCAAGCCAACATACGAACCACAGCCCAGTTAGTCAGGTACTGACTTTAGATGCCTATCCAGCTCCCTCTTGAAGACAGCTAGGGATCTATTTGTAATCCCCCTATATGTATGTATGCTGGGAGGCAATTGAACAGTCTTTGGCCCCCGACACTTATTGTACTATCTCTTTGTGTACTCGTGGTGTCCCTGTTTTCCACTGAGGGAATGTTGCACTACCTACTAAATCTCTTATTTTCATGGGAAGTGTGCAAATTTGGCACTAGGCCCTCTAGGATTTTCCAAGTATAGCTTAAGAAGTATCTTTCTCCCCTGTGTTCCAGGCAGTACAGGTCAAGGGACTTCAAACGTTCCTAGTAATTTAGGTGCATTATTTTACTTGTACGTCCACTGAAAGTTCTTTGCATATTCTCCAGGTCTGCAAATTCGCCTCCCTTGAATGGGGCCCTTAGTGTATAGCAGTACTCCAGCTAAAAGGAAACAAGTGATTAAGGAGAATCATCACTGGCTTGGCATCCCTAGTTTCGAAGGTTCGCATTATCCATCCACCCATTTTCCTAGCACATGTGGTAGATACATTGTTGTGATCTTGGAAGGTGAGATTTTCTGACATTATCACTCACAACTCCTTCACATTAGTTTTCCTTTCTATTGTGTGGTTAGAATTTGCTTTATACTCTGATCGAGTTTTTATTTCCTCAAATTTTTCAGAGCGGTGTAATTGAAATTTATCTTCATGGAACTTCATGTTGTTTTCTGAGGCCCATTCGAAGACTTGATTTATGTCCATTTGGAGATTTACAGTGTCCTCAATGGATGAAAACTGTCTTGCAAATTCTGGCATCATCACCAAGGAAGACACGGTGCTGTGGTTTATATCTCTATGTCAGACATGCGGATTAGGAATAATGGGAGTGAGTACTCTTCCTAGTGGAACAGAGCTTTTGGAATTTACTCTTCTTACTATTACTCTTTGTGTTCTGTTTTTTAGGAGGTTATAGATCCATCTACCCACTTTTTCTGTTATTTCTTTATCACGCATTTTGTGTTCTATTACACCATCATTACAATTATCGAACGCTTTCGCAAAGTCTGTATATATTATATCCACATTCTGTTTCTATTCCTGTGCATCCATGACCATATCATATTGCTCCAGTAGTTGTGTGAGGCAGTAACGACCTGCTCTAAACCTGTGCTTTCCTAGATTCAGCAATTGTTGGGAATCCAAGTGGTTGGTGATCTCATTCAAAGATATTTATGATGTGTGACGTTCGTGTTATCGGTCTGTATTTCTTAGGAATTACTTTACTGCTGCCTTTTTTGGAGTGGGGATATAGCCGCTGCTTTTAGTGACTGAGGGAGGACTTCTGTTCTTTGCTCCCTCTCCATCGAATATTTAAGGTACATGAAAGGAATTTCTTACAGTTCTTGATTAATACGGAGTTTCACGTATGTGGGCCTAGAGCAGAGTGCACTGGAATGTCATTTACTGCTTTTCAAAGTTCTGTGGTGTTAAGGTTTCATCAGAAAATTTGGAGTTAACTAAATTTTGAGTTTCAGCCATAAAAAAATATTTATAGTATCCTACACTGGTGACCCAGGGAAGTACTGGTGGCCTAGGGAGGCACTGGTGGCCTAGGGAGGCACTGGTGAGATAGGGAGGCACTGGTGGCCTAGGGAGGCACTGGTGACCAAGGGAGGCACTGGTGACCTATAGAGGCACTGGTGATCTAGGGAGGCACTGGCGGCCCAGGGAGGCACTAGTGACATAGGGAGGCACTGGTGACCAAGGGAGGCACTGGTGACCTGTGGACGCACTGGTGACCTAGGGAGGCACTGGTAGCCTAGGGAGGCATTGGTGACCTGAGGAGGCACTAGTTACCTAGGGAGGCATTGGTGGCCTTAGGAGGCACTGGTGATCTATGGTGGCATTGGTGACCTAGGGAAGCACTGGCCACTAAGGGAGGCACTGGTGGTTTAGAGAGACACTGGTGGCCTAGGAAGGCACTGGTGACTTAGGGAGGCACTGGTGGCCTAGTGAGGCACTGGTGGGTTAGGGAGGCACTGGTGATCTAAGAAGGCACTGGTGACCTAGGGAGGCACTAGTGACCTAGGGTGGCACTAGGCTTAGGAAGGCACTAGGCGTAGGGAGGCGCTGGTGGCCTAGGAAGGCACTGGTGACCTAGGGAGGCACTGGTGGTTTAGGGAGGCATTAGTAGCTGAGGGAGGTACTGGTTGCCTAGGGAGGTACTGGTGTCCTAGGGAGGCACTGGTGACCTAGGGAGGTACTGGTGGCCTAGGGAGTCACTGGTGGGTTAGGGAAGCACTGGTGACCTATAGAGGCATTGGTGACCTATGGAGGCACTGGTGACCTGGAGAGGTACTGGTGGCCTAGGGAGGCACTGGTGATTTAGGGAGGCACTGGTGGCCTAGGGAAGCACTGGTGACCTAGGGAGGTACTGGTGACCAAGAGAGGCACAGGTGGGTTAGGGAGGCACTGGTGACCAAGGGAGGCACTAGTGGTTTAGGGAGGTACTGGTGACCAAGGGAGGCACTGGCGGCCTAGGGAGGCACTAGTGACGTAGGGTGGCACTGGTGACTTAAAAGGGAGGCACTGATGACCTATGGACGCACTGATGACCTAGGGAGGTACTGGTAGCCTGGGGAGGCACTGGTGACCTAGGGAGGCATTAGTTACCTAGGGAGGCATTGGTGACCTAAGGAGGCACTGGTGATCTAGGGAGGCATTGGTGACCTAGGGAGGTACTGGCGACTAAGGGAGGCACTAGTGGCTTAGGTAGGCACTGGTGGCCTAGGAAGGCACTAGTGACCTAGGGAGGCACTGGTGGCCTAGGGAGGCACTGGTGATCTAAGAAGGCACTGGTGACCTAGGGAGACACTGGTGGTTTATTGAAGCACTAAGCTTAGGGAGGCACAAGGCTTAGGGAGGCACTGGTGGCCTAGGAAGGCACTGGTGACCTAGGGAGGCACTGGTGGCCTACGGAGGCACTGGTGGTTTAGGGAGGCACTGGTGACCTAGGGAGGCACTGCTGGCCTAAAGAGGCCCTGGTGGCCTAGGTAGGCACTGGTGGTCTAGGGAGGCCCTGGTGGCCTAGGGAGGTACTGGTGGCCTAGGGAGGCATTAGTAGCAAAGGGAGGTACTGGTGGCCTAGGGAGGCGCTGGTGGCCTTGGGAGGTACTGGTGTCGTAGGGAGGCACTAGTGACCTAAGGAGGTACTGGTGGCCTAGGGAGGCACTGGTGGGTTAGGGAGGCACTGGTGACCTATAGAGGCATTGGTGACCTGTGGAGGCACTGGAGACCTAGGGAAGTACTCGTTGCCTATGGAGGCACTGGTGACCTAGGGAGGCACTGGTGGCCTAGAGAGGCACTGGTGGGTTAAGGAGGCACTGGTGACCAAGGGAGGCACTGGTGGTTTAGGGAGGTACTGGTGACCAAGGGAGGCACTGGCGGCCAAGGGAGGCACTAGTGACGTAGGGTGGAACTGGTGTGAACCACGATTAATTGGTATTATGGTAGCGGGGTTCAGTGATACGTCTCCGGAGGCTTCTTACTTTATTGTTAAGTCGTGGTGGGTACACAGGCTTGGGTGTTGTGCCCATGGCCCGGGAGGGCCGTCCCACGAGAGAGAGCTACTATAGGCCTTGTGTCTTCCTGCTAGGCCGCTGTGTGAGTGAGAGAGTGTGGGACCAGCTTCCCACAGACCTGGACAGGCCCAGAGGGCAGCACTTGAGTGGCGCCAAATATGAACTAAGCTGGCAGACAGCATGGCTGTCTGTGCAGACAGTACATGCTGTCTACATACGCTCGGCCACCTACCTCGCATCGTCCCGACGCGACAATACTGGTGGTAAAAGAAACTCGGTCTTTCTCTCGTAAGAACATGGCACAGAACACAAAATAAAAACATATATATACATATGGACATGGAAAAAAAAACTTCCTACAGGGAGGGAAGAAAAAAACATGTGGGGTGTGCTAAACATCGTGGTCAAGGCAGTGAGCGTCGAAGGGCATCACTGCACGCCTTCCTATGTCTGGACAGATACTGCAACACAGGAGACATCGCTGCGGCTGAGCTGTGACGTAACAGGGTACGGTCTCCTCTGGAACGGTGAAGCAGTCGTCGTAGGAGTCGCTGCAGGTTTTCACTCAACCTGGGGCACAACATGCTGGTGCCCTCGAATGAGGCGTCGACAAAACTCGGCAACTGGGCAGGACTTTTGGCAAGCGACTCAGGAGGACACTTATCAACTGGTACTGTCGCTGGGCTGTCACTGCCAGCGAGCGTGGAGCGAGTTGTGGAGCGAGTCGTGGCAGAGACGACTGGGCAAAACATCTGGGAGTCGTAACATCATACACCAGACTGCAGTGAGAGAGCTAGCAGTCAAAGTGACATCATCTTTGTGCAGGCTGCTCACTGAAGCTTGTGACACGAGGCTGACACAGCGCCTGCCAACAGGGCTAACTGCAGCTTGACGAGTGTCATTCTCTCTGCAGTTGGAGTTACAGCAGAGGTTAGTCTAAGAGTCCCCAGACTTGTTTCTCTACATATAACTGCATTCTGAAGGTCTGGAGGTGAAGTGAAACAAATCTCGATGGGAATCGTAGCAGGTACGATTCTGCAGATCATCACGAGCGATGAGCATAAGAGCTTTCTGTACAAGGGGGCTCGGGCTCAGAGCTGACTGATAACAGCTGTCAAACGCACTGGTCACATCGGGTGACTTAGCACAGTGGTGCTACTCAGGTCTGGCTCAGACCTCACTGGACACACGGAAACTACACACACCCGTGGTACATGCGGTACAACATGGCTTAAACTAGCAAATGATGCTTTTCTGTGCACAAAACTGACACTAAACTATATATTAACATGTGAGAACACTGACTGAGAGGAATTAATTAACACAAGTCATATATCTTCTCTCAATCTTCTCGACAATACTGAAATAATTACTAGAACACTCGATGTGACATCATGTGATGTCAGGCGTGATGTCGCGAGGTGACGTCAGCAGACATCTCGAGGTGACGTCAGGCACACATCGTGACGTCATGAAGTCGGGCAGTATCGTCGGTGACGTCAATGTGATGTTGGCAGCAGACCACAGCATGAGACCTGGGACATCTGGTAACTCACATGGCTTGTAGATCCACGTGACATCGCCCACACCCAACGTGGCGTCGGGATCCACGTGACGTCGTGATCTACGTGGCATGCTGATCCACGTAGCTTCGAGTGGCCTCGGGCACTCAGATACACAACACTGGCAATGAATCACACGAAAAACAGCAGAAAACACAGCAGAGGGAGTGGGCAGTGGTGAGTGGTGTATGGTAGGCTGGTGAGGTGTGAGAGTACAGCAGGGCGAGGCGAGGAAACGGCCACTTCCTCTCCCTCCTACAAACACGTGGAGAAACTCACACTGGACGCAGAAATCACCACAAAACTCACCTCTGGCTTGCTGAAACAGCTGTGCTGAGCTAAACAACAACAGCAACATACAAGTGACGCTGAACACGTGACTTGAGAAACAGCATGGGACGCTGTAGCGTCGGGTCACTGGGACGCCACTTACAATTCTCGAAGAAATTCGGCAAATATCGGCTAGATCCTGCTTGTACCTGTGTCTGGATGCTCTAACGTGCAGACACGATGTCAGGATAACTCGTTGAGAGACGGATGCTTCTTGTATTGGGTGATAAAGTGAAGATGACTTCATACCTTCCTTCCTCTCTCCGGGCAAACACAACTGCTGCGACCACCGCTTCCCACCAATGTGAACCACGATTAATTGGTGAACTGAAAGCGGGGATGTGAATTATAAACGTCTTCGGAGGCTTCTTACTTTATTGTTAAGTCGTGGTGGGTACACAGGCTTGTGTGTCGTGCCTATGACCCGGGAGGGCCATCCCACGAGAGAGAGCTACTAGTAGGCCTTGTGTATTCCTGCCAGGCCGCTGTGTGAGTGAGAGAGTGCGGGACCAGCTTCCCACTGACCTGGACAGGCCCAGAGGGCAGCACTTGAGTGGCGCGAAATATGAACTAAGCTGGCAGACAGCATGGCTATCTGTGCAGACAGTACAGGCTGTCTACACTGGTGACCTAAAAGGGAGGCACTGGTGACCTGTGGATGCACTGGTGACCCAGGAGGCACTGGTAGCCTAGGGAGGCACTGGTGACCTGGGGAGGAACTAGTGACCTAGGGAGGCATTGGTGGCCTTAGGAGGCACTGGTGATCTAGGGAGGCATTGGTGACCTGAGGAGGCACTGGTGACCAAGGGAGGCACTGGTGGCTTAGGGAGGCACTTGTGGCCTAGGAAGGCACTGGTGACCTAGGGAAGCAATGGTGGCCTAGTGAGGCACTGGTGGGTTAGGGAGGCACTGGTGGTTTAGGGAGGCACTAGTGATCTAGGATGGCACTGGTGACCTAGGGAGGTACTGGTGGCCAAGGGAGGCACTGGTGGTTTAGGGAGGCACTGGTGACCTAGGGAGTCACTGATTATTTAGGGAGGCACCGGTGGCCTAGAGAGGCACTGGTGGCTTAGTGAGGCACTGGTGGCATAGGGAGGCACTGGTGGTTTAGGGAGGCACTGGTGACCTAGGGAGGCACTGGTGACCTAAAGAGGCCCTAGTGGCCTAGGTATCCACTGGGGTCTAAGGAGGCCCTGGTGGCCTAGGGAGGCAATAGTAGCTAAGCGAGGTACCGGTGGCCTAGGGAGGTACTGGTGTCCTAGAGAGGCACTGGTGGGTTAGGGATGAACTGATGACCTATAGAGGCATTGGTGACCTATGGAGACACTGGTGACCTATGGAGGTACTGGTGGCCTAGGGAGGCACTGGTGACCTAGGGAGGCACTGGTGGCCTAGGGAGGCACTGGTGACCTAGGGAGGCACTGGTGACCAAGAGAGGCACTGGTGGGTTACGGAGGCACTGGTGGTTTAGGGGGATACTGGTGACCATGAGTGGCACTGGTGACCTAAAAGGGAGGCACTGGTGACCTAGGGAGGTACTGGTAATCTAGGGAGGCACTGGTGACCTGGGGAGGCACTAGTTACCTGTGGAGGCATTGGTGGCCTTAGGAGGCACTGGTGATCTAGAGAGCCATTGGTGACCTATGGAGGCACTGGCGACTAAGGGAGGCACTAGTGGCTTAGGGAGGCACTGGTAGCCTAGGAAGGCACTAGTGACCTAGGGAGGCACTTGTGGCCTAGGGAGGCACTGGTGGTTCAGGGAGGCACTGGTGGCCTAGAGAGGCACTGGTGGTTTATGGAGGCACTGGTGATCTAAGAAGGCACTGGTGACCTAGAGAGGCACTGGTGGTTTATTGAGGCACTAGGCTTAGGGAGGCACTAAGCTTAGGAAGGCACTACGCTTAGGAAGGCACTGGTGGCCTAGGAAGGCACTGGTGACCTAGGGAGGCACTGGTGGCCTAGGGAGGCACTGGTGGCTGATTGAGGCACTAGGCTTAGGGAGGCACTAGGCTTAGAGAGTCACTGGTGGCCTAGGAAGGCACTGGTGACCTAGGGAGGCATTGGTGGTTCAGGGAGGCACTGGAGGCCTAAAGAGGCCCTGTTGCCTAGGTAGGCACTGGTGGTATAGGGAGGCCGTGGTGGCCTAGGGAGGAACTGGTGGCCTAGGGAGGCACTGGTGACCTAGGGAGGCACCTGTGGCGTAGAGGGGCACTGGTGGTTTAGGGTGGCACTGGTTGCCTAAAGACGCCCTGGTGGCCTAGGTAGGCAATGATGGTCTAGGGAGGCCCTGGTAGCTTAGGGAGGTACTGGTGGCCTAGGGAGGCACTATTAGCTAAGTGAGGTACTGGTGGCCTTGGGATGCGCAGGTGTCCTAGGGAGGTAGTGGTGTCCTAAGGAGGCACTGGTGGGTTAGGGAGGCACTGGTGACCTATAGAGGCATTGGTGACCTGTGGAGGTACTGGTGACCTAGGGAGGCACTGGTGGCCTAGGGAGGCACTGGTGACCTAGGGAGGCACTGTTGTCCTAGGGAGGCACTGGTGACCTAGGGAGGTACTTGTGACCTAGAGAGGCACTGGTGGGTTAGGGAGGCACTGGTGACCAAGGGATGCACTGGTGACCAAGGGAGGCTCTGGTGGCTTATGGAGGCACTGGTGGCCTAGGAAGGCACTGGTGACCTAGGGAGGCATTGGTGGCCTAGGGAGGCACTGGTGGCCAAGGGAGGCACTGGTGGTTTAGGGAGGCACTGGTGACCCAGGGAGGCACTGGTGATTTAGGGAGGCACTGGCGTCCTAGGGAGGCACTGGTGGTTAAGTGAGATACTGGTGACCTAGGGAGGTACTTGTGGCCTAGAAAGGCCCTGATGGTCTAGGTAGGCACTGGTGGTTTAGGGAGGCCCTGTTGGCCTATTGAGGTACTGGTGGCCTATGGAGGTACTGGTGGGTTAGGGAGGCACTGGTGGCCTAGGGGGGTACTGGAAGCCTAGGGAGGCACTGGTGGCCTATGGAGGCCCTGGTGGGTTAGGGAGGCACTGGTGGCCTGGGGAGGTACTGGTGGCCTAGGGAGGCACTGGTGGGTTAGGGAGGCCCTGGTGGGTTAGGGAGGCACTGGTGACCTAGGGAGGCACTGGTGACCTAGGGAGGCACTGGTGGGTTAGGGAAGCACTGGTGGCCTAGGAAGGTACTGGTGGTCTAAGGAGGCACTGGTGGGTTACGGAGGCCCAGGTGGGTTAGGGAGGCACTGGTGACCTAGGGAGTCACTGGTGGGTTAAGGAGCCACTGGTGGCCTAGGGAGGTACTGGTGGCCAAAGGAGGCACTGTTGTCTAGGGAGACACTGGTGGGTTAGGGAGGTACTGGTGGCCTCGGGAGGTACTGGTGGCCTAGGGAGGCTACCTGTACTGACGAGGATGCATCTAGGTGACGCCACAATAGTTTGCATTTAAACTTGCTGCAAGAAGCCATTGGGGCTGTTGCAGTGTTCTTCCGTTCTTATGATCTTAGAAAGGATTTAGGAAAACACTAGTTTAGTAAAAGAGTTGTGGGTGAGTGGAACAAACTCTTGAGTAGTGTCACTGAGGCAGGCACCTTGGATAACTTGAAAAATAGGTTTGAGAATTATGTGAGTGAGTGTTTATGAGTGCGAGTTGGGCGTACTTAGTACGTGCCAGTAGGCCTACTGCAGTGTTCCTCATAGTTTATGTTCCTTTTAATGAAATTAGTGATGACCTTCACTGTAAAACCATGTATATGAAATGGAATAAATGGAATATTATCAGGCGACATCAATTGTAGCAGATGTCCAGGAGAGCAGCGTCTATATAACACACCAGCTACACCTGCAACTCCCTTGTTTAATTTTTATTTCACTGGGAAGTGTTAAACCAATATGGGTCCTGCAAAGTCTTTGGGTCGATGAGGTAATTAGTTTTGACTGAGACCAAGAGAGTTGCTATAATTCTCTGGAATGCTAGAAGATTTAGGTACTGCATGAACCCAACACAGATCGTCGCTATCCATTTTACCAGACGATCTTTACAGACATTCATACAATGAAAATGCATTATTTCTTTCTGCTCCTCTCTATTGAATAGTCCAAAGCACAGCAAGTCTCAGTAATCTCAAAATCGTCCAACTAAACATTGATTTATGACTTCACATCAGAGATCAGCACGCTATCAGCAGCACAGGTTTCAGAGGCAAGATAGTGGGAACATAAGAATGGAGGAACACTGCAGAAGGCCTAGTTGTGGAAAATAATTTCCCAAAATTTATGCTGTGTAAATAAACCTGATTAATACATTACTATTGTTCTGTTGAGTGCATTTTAAATAAGAGAATCGACAGGGAAGCTCTGCGCGTGCGCTGATGAGCAGGGGGAGTCGCCATTGTTTTTTGGAATGTGGTACAGGCACTCTAATGTAATGTGCTTAATTTTCGTCGCTCTAGGGGTTATATTGGGCTTAAAACCTCTCAAATAGGAGCCTAAATTGTTGGATGTGCAATTCTGCATAATTTGAGCATTAAGAAGATGGACAAGACAGCTCCAGGAACCCCAGCTAAGTGTCTTATGTTCATGTTTAGAAGTTCTGGCCAGAAAATTCTTCATAAATGTTGACAGGGGTGGTTTTGAGTATGATACACAGTAATCTCCAGTCAAATTGGTGAGTGTTATGATTATAGATTCTCCTTCTGTTATATAAATGTGTACATGTAATCATTTATTAATTTTAATGTACAGTCCACAAATTTATATTAAATTTACCAGAATTCCTGGTGATGTACATTTCATTTGCAATTAATATAGGTCTAGAGCAACTTCTGGAGAGATAGAT
The DNA here is from genome assembly GCF_038502225.1 of Cherax quadricarinatus. Lineage (NCBI taxonomy): Eukaryota > Metazoa > Arthropoda > Malacostraca > Decapoda > Parastacidae > Cherax > Cherax quadricarinatus. Next base: position 36,001,884 of record NC_091313.1, read on the forward strand.
GGTAGGTATCGAAGGGGGACAATTTTTTGCGACCTAGGTGTCCTAAAAATTCCTTCTTGTCTCTGTTACTTTGATGAATAATAATTATCTTTGTTACCATTTACTTGTATGTATCTAATGAGATTCATCCAAGTAAATGTAATTTTCCACATTTAGTTGCCCATTGGTCCTTGATCGAACTGGATGTAATTAGTGGTCACTAATTAGTTAATTAATTACTTAATAATTGCATCTGAAATAACAGGAGGTGGATGTTAGGTCTACAAATTTACTTAATGTGTAGTGGATTATAATTATTATAATATTAATTTTGCTATGCCAAATCCTGGCAAAGATTTATATTAGTGTATTTGTATAATATTAATTTTGCTAAGCCAAGCCTGGCCAAGGTTTATGTTAATGTGTATTTAAAATTTATATTATAATTTTCTTATATGTGTAATTACTTAGCTCAAGTGTAGCTAATATTATTAATATATATTTAAAGTTTATATTATAATTTTCTTACATGTAATTGCTAAGCTCAAGTAGCTAGGATTTATTCAAAGGTAAGTTGTAATCTTTACCTTTATAAATTGCATAATTAAGTACATAATCAATGTTATTAATTAAGTTGAATTTAATACATTTCACCATGGGTGAAAATGAGGAAATTAATGTAGAGGACAAATACACGGAATAAAGAGCAAAAAAAATAATCATTGCAGGCTAGAAAAGGTCATGTAACAAAAGCGTACAATAAGTGTTTGGAAGAAATGAATCAAGAAATTGTGAATACTGATGATTTAAAATTGTATTTAGATGCTTTAGAGAATAGATATGATTCATACAAATTATATTATAACAAATATGAAGGAGATTTGTTAGTAAACTGTGTAGATGAGACTGAAGTAAATCTTATGATTAACCAGTATTATGAATTAGAGGAAAAGATTCTTTCTTGTAAAAGTTAGGCCTTGAATAAATTAAAATGTGTAAACCAGGCAGTTAATCAGTCTGCTCCAACAAATAATATGTCTTTGCCAAAACTCCCAGAATTATGTTTACCTGTATTTAATCCTGGAAAAATTTGGGAGGAGTTTTGGTCAATTTTTAAAGCAGCTGTGCATGATAGGAGTGACCTAGCCTGTGTAACTAAATTATTTTACCTCAAAGGACAGATAAGAGGAGATGCTCACATACTCATACAAGCCTCTCCCAATGTAGATGACTATTAAAAGGAAGCAGTTGACTTGTTGAAGGTCACTTATGGTAATATAGAACAAAGTAGGTTGGATCTAGTGAATATCATTGTTAATTTAAAATCTCCAGATCACACTTACAAAGGTTTACAGCAGTTTAGAGTTAAACTGGAGAGCGCTCTCAAAACTTTAAGTAATAAATATAATCTGAAGGAATCAGACTGGTTATTGAGTGCCATTGTACAGAATAAATTAAGCTGTAAAACACTTGAATGATTCTCAAACAAATATCACAAAGGTTATTTTGGTCTGGAGGAAATAAGACTAGGTCTACAAGAATTAATTGTTCAGTTGCAGACCAGCCAACCAGCTCATTTTAAAGATGCAACACATAATAATTCTGAGGTATCTGTCAAGTTTCACAAGGGAAAACAATATCTCAATGTTATTAATCAAAATTCATTTCATAAAAAGAGTTGCATAGGTGCATATCAAGTAGCAGGAATTAGAAATAATGATTCTCCACAAGGTAAGAAGAATAAGTACCCTCCTAAGAGTAACCCAGTTAATAAGAAACCAGTCAAAGAAAAGAGAGATTGTCTCTTCTGCAAGGGTACTCATTTTTCTAAGAATTGCAATGCATACAATTCATGGAATTATAAAGTTGAAAGATTGGAGGAACTAGACAGATGTATCAGATGTCTAAGTAATCACAATGTAAAGGATTGTTATGCCAAATTAAACAACTGTTATCAATGTCACAAAGGAAGACAACATATAGTCATGTGTAAGGGTCTGTATGATAATGTTGATAATAATGATAATGTTGACAATCCTGACACAACAGTGGCTAATGTAAAAATTGCTGCTAATGTTAATAATGATGGTTTTGCTGAAGTAGCCTTACCTGTGTTACAGGTAAAAATTGATGATAAAAGGCATAAATCAAAAAATGTAACCGCATTATTGGACCAGGGATCCCAGCGTACTTTCATAAAACGTAAATGTCTTGATGGTATGAAAGTACAGATGGGAGATCCTACAACTCTAAAATTATCTGGTTTTCTCTCGGATAAAAGGTCTCAATTGTATGACACTGTTTATGTAACTGTCAGGTTGGGCAATGAGAAAAAACGTGTTAATGCAGTAATTGTAGATAGACTTCCAGAGAAAATATCTACAGTAGGGCTTAGTAAAGCTACAGAAAGACTTTCACATAATGTAAATTTAGCACCTTCTGGTGTAAATGACGATTCTGTAGGCCCAATAAATAGTTTGATAGGTAGTGACTATTATGCCTCCTTTGTAATGTATGGTAGGATTCCTCGTAATAATAATGCATGACTAGAGGAAACTATAAATACCATCACTGTGTGTCTTACTCATGAAGTCGTGCCCCAGAATAATTCTTCCATAGAGGATGGTGCTGAGCCAGTGCATAAATTGTGGAAATTAGACAGCATTGGAATAAATGTAAATGAAGAAAGTCCAGACGATTCTTTTACTCAGGAACAATACCTGAGAGATGTAAAATTTTAATCTGGACAATACTGGGTACGACTTCCATGGAGACTGAACCATCCAGAATTGCCCACTAATTACAGAATGGCATGTGGACAATTAAGGCTCAGCTCCGCGAACTGAGTAAGACACCAGAATTGTTGGCTGCCTATAATGATATAATTACTGAACAATTAATTAATAAATTTATAGAAGAGGTACCTCCTGAGCAAGCCAAAATTTATGGTCACTATTTGCCACATCACGGAGTGAAGAAGGATTCTAAGACCACTCCTCTGAGAATTGTGTTTAATTGTAGTGCCAGGAGTAACAAAAATATACCTAGTTTAAATGACTGTTTGATGACAGGTCCGTCGTTGACGGAAAAATTAGGAGATATCTTATTAAATTTCAGGGTGAAGAATTATGCCTTTACAGCTGACATAAGTAAAGCTTTCCTAAGAGTGGGTTTACAAGAGGCTGACCGGGATTGTACCCGCTTCTTATGGCCTGAGAATCCTGGTGACCCACTTAGCCATCTGAAAACCTTTCGCTTTAGGAGCGTATTATTTGGTACTACATCCAGTCCGTTCCTACTTCAAGCGACGATAAATGCACACCTTAAACGTATGGAAAGTCCATTAAGTAAAGTAATGAGCAAACAATTTTATGTGGACAATTTCCTGGGTGTGACGTCAACTGAAGAGGAACTGTTAATGACTTATGGAGAGGCTAATAAAATAATGCAAAGCGCAAGTATGCCTCTGAGGGAATGGAAGAGTAATTCGTCCAAATTAAAGGAAAAAATAAGTAAAGATTACCCTGGAGATGAGGTGCCAAAATGTAGTAATGTATTGGAATTAACTTGGGATACTGAGAGAGATTTGTTAATGTTAAAACCTAATAATTACAGTATGCCCAATAAATTAACTAAGAGAGTTTTGCTTGCTGAAGTTTCCAAATGTTTTGATCCACTAGGCTTAGTGTCACCCCTTACTATAAGAGGGAAATTATTAATACAAGAAGCATGGAATCTTAAATGTGCTTGTGATGAAACTCTACCTGAGGAATTCATTAACAGGTGGGATGAATTAATTGGTGATTATGAGAAAATTCCAATGTTGGAGTTCCCACGCCAGGTGGCCAATCCAGATAGGAAAAATATACTCCACATTTTTTGTGATGCTTCAAAATTGGCATATGGAGCAGTTGCTTACCTTCAATGTAATAGTGTTATTTCTCTTGTTATGTCTAAGGCTAAAGTGTCTCCAATTAAATCACGTACCTTGCCTCAGTTGGAATTAACAGCCATTTATGTAGGTGTCAAATTAGCTAATTATATAAGAAATAAGTTGCAGGAGATAAATATTAGCGACACTGTAATTTGGTCTGATAATGAGGTATCCTTACAATGGATTCGTAATGGAAACAGTAAAATTGTGTACGTACAAAACAGAGTTGCTGAAATTAATCAGATGCAAGAGAAGTATAATAGTTTGGGTCAGCATATGTTAACATTTAATCATATACCTGGTGAGGAGAATCCAGCTGATTTCTTGTCTCGAGGTTTACCTTATGCTAAACTTTTAAATGCTGTATCATAGTTTAAGGAACCGAGCTAGTTGGTAAATAAAGCTAATTGGCCTGTACAAAAGGCGTATATTGCTCCTGTTGAAATTACTGTGGCCACCGCTCCAATAGTTTGTCCTTCATTAGCCATTGATATAAATAGGTATTCTTCTTTACCCAAACTAGTCAGTGCAACTAAGTTGGTGCTTAAATTTCTAAACAAGATGAATATCTCGTATAAGTTTTCACATCCTCTTGAATATTGGATAAAGAGGGTACAGGAGGAAATCTATGGAAATGAGATTAAATTGATGATGGAAAGAAAAATTGTGAAAGGTTCCATATTAGAGAAATTGGGGCTGTATTTAGAGAACAGTGTAATTAGGTGCAGAGGTAGGTTACAAAATGCTGATTTGGGTGATTATGCTAAACACCCTATCTTACTGCCCAAAACTCATCATCTAACAAATTTAATTGTTCTAAATGCCCATAAAAATATAATGCATGGTGGGGTACAAGATACCTTAAATTGTATTAGGGAAACTTTCTGGATTCCACAAGGGTGGCAAAGTGTAAAAAGGGTGATTAAATCTTGTGTAATACGTCGCCGTGTGGATGCCAGATCCTATATGTACCCAGGTCCTCCACCATTGCCAAAGGAGCTTGTACAATTAGTGAAACCATTTGATGTAACAGGTGTAGACTATAGTGGTCCAATCATTTTAACAGGTATTTCAGATGGTGTTCCACTGAAAGTGTATGTTTGTTTGTTCACCTGTACTGCTACTAGGGCAGTTCATTTAGAAGTGGCACAGGACTTGTCTGATGAACAGTTTATACAACTATTTCGAAAATTTGCAGCTAGGAGATCCTGTCCGAGATTGATGATTTCGGATAATGCCACAAATTTTGTAGCGGGTGCTCAACACTTGATAGAGTTAAATAATAGTAATGATGTTCAATCTCTGTTAACCCAGCGAGGATGTACCTGGAAATTTATTACTCCTAGAGCCCCTTGGCAGGGGGGGCTGTACGAAAGACTGATAGGCACAGTGAAGAGGTGTCTCCGTAAAGTACTACACCGGAAGAGAATTAATTTGGAAGAATTCTATGCAGTGTTAGTGGAGGCGGAGAATCATATAAATAATAGGCCTCTCTCGTACATGAGTGATACACCTGATGCAGATGTATTAACACCTTCTCACCTAATATGTGGAGGGAAATTGGAAGCTGCCCCTGTCTATAGAGATAATCTGGAAGAAAGTGATGAAGATTACAATGATGCAGCAGTGTTGTGTGATAAATTTGAAATGTTAAATAAAGTAATTGATCATTGGTCTAATGTGTGGCGTAAGGAATATCTTCTTACACTACGTGAACACTTTTATGGTGCGACAGAGGCAGTAAATCGACAGAACATTCAACTAGGTGACATTGCGTTAATTGATACTGAACAACATCGAACATTGTGGCCTTTGGGCAAAGTATTGACATTGTACCCAGATGCACAAGGTGTTGTCAGGAATGTCAAAGTGTTGTGTCGTGGCCAAGAAAGTTTATGCACAATTAATAAATTGATTCCCTGGGAATTAAATGGTATTCAATCAAATATAAATGAAAATCTAAGGGAAAGTGACACGAGTGATATTGAAGGTAACGCTGACCACGTGATGCAGGAAGATGAAATTGTAGTAAGACCTAATAGGAGAACAGCCACTCAAGCCAGAACCGGCTGGAATCATCTCCTAAAGGAAGGAGTAATTTAAGCCGTTTAGCAACGACCTCCGTCCGGCCGTAGTGTGGAAAATAATTTCCCAAAATTTATGCTGTGTAAATAAACCTGATTAATATGTTACTATTGTTCTGTTGAGTGCATTTTAAATAAGAGAATCGACAGGGAAGCTCTGTGCCTGCGCTGATAAGCAGGGGGAGTCGCCATTGTTTTTTTGAATGTGGTACAGGCACTCTAATGTAATGTGCTTAATTTTTGTCACTCTAGGAGTCATATTGGGCTTAAAACCTCTCAAATAGGAGCCTAAATTGATGGATGTGCAATCCGGCATAATTTGAGCATTAAGCAGATGGACAAGACAGCTCCAGGAACCCCAGCTAAGTGTCTTATGTTTATGTTTAGAAGTTCTGGCCAAAAAATTCTTCATAAATGTTGACAGGGGTGGTTTTGAGTATGATACACAGTAATCTCCAGTCAAGTTGGTGAGTGTTATGATTATAGATTCTCCTTCTGTTATATAAATGTGTATATGTAATCATTTATTAATTTTTAGCATACAGTCCACAAATTTATATTAAATTTACCAGAATTCCTGGTGATGTACATTTCATTTGCAGTTAATATAGGTCTAGAGCAACTTCTGGAGAGATAGATGGTAGGCATCGAAGGGGGACATTTTTTGCGACCTAGGTGTCCTAAAAATTCCTTCTTGTCTCTGTTACTTTGATGAATAATAATTATCTTTGTTACCATTTACTTGTATGTATCTAATGAGATTCATCCAGGTAAATGTAGTTTTCCACACTAGTGGCCCATACAAGGTAGGTCCTTATCAAAACCAACACTACCCAAAGCAACTCAAGAATTTACTCCCGTACCCACAACATCAATCAAACCCAGCCCTTCCCACTCATATATTTATCCAGCCTCTTTCTAAATCCACCCAAGGTCCTAGCCTCTATCACCCTACTCGGAAGATTATTTCACGCCTCGTGTGCAAACTCTATATACCTTGAGAGTTTATTATATTCTCTATTTTCAGAAATGAAATGATGTAGCAAATAACACATTTCAGGTTGAGGAAATAAATGGTATAAAATACCGACACAATGGCGAAATAAACACATAAGCAGTATAATGTGATTCTTTATTGACAACGTTTCGCCCACATTGTGGATTTTATCTAGTCACAAGGAGATCTGATTTGTGGCTTGATAAAGTCCACTGTTTGGGCGAAACGTTGTCAGTAAAAGATCACATTATACTTCTTATGTGTTTATTTTTCCAGGCTGAGGAACTCATAAACATTCTAAGTGGTGATTCTCTCTTCATCCTCGCCTGCATTATTCAATACGTATCCCTCCTGATCAGATGCTCTGCCCATGGGACATTATTTTCCCGCACTGCTCTCAGTCTTAAGTCTTGGAAGAATTAGGTAAACCAAGTGAAATTTTAGTGCTAGTCTGAACCACCACAAACCCTCTGTTTAGTGGAAAGGAATCAGACTCAGGGATTACAGGCATGAGTGAAGACATCATTAATCTTGCTAGCCAGGACTTTCCTCCTCCTTGCCACCAAGCTCACATTCTCGTCTCAACCCGGGTGAGCGTAAACCAATATAATGCTTCGCCAACCCAGTTCATGTAAACTTCTTGTGCCCGTGAGAACAATAATGCTACATGTACCACACACGGGCATGCTTCTGCCCACGTATGTGCCGTCCAGTCTCCCATTTGCAAGGCTTCTTTGATCTGTCGCCTCGTGTGGACAGTCTAAAAACAGTCTTGTAAGAGTGATTGAACCTGCCGTCTTGTGTTAGCCATCCTCAGCCTGTCAAGTGTAATGCTCACTAAACCCGTTTCCTCGTGTGGAACATCCACAGTCCGTGTCATGTGAAGCTTACACGACTCGTCGTCTCGTGAGGACCGTCCACAGTGGTATAAACCTTGGTAATAAATACCGACAAGTTGGTTTAGAAAAACACGAAAGCATGTACTATGTGTTGTTTACAAGTTTCTATGTGTTTTTCTGATGTTCCACACGTAAACAAACGTTACGTGCTTACGTGTCGTGTAAAGCTTACAGGACTCGTCCTCATCGACAGTCCACAATCTGTGTACATAATGTAAAGCTGATTTCACCCGTCGCCTCGTGTGGTCCTCCCCACACCTTAGATAACAATATAATTAACGCTTGTGCAATGTATTTTTCTCGCTGAGCCCAACACAATAACAAGAGACTCGCGTGTTGTTACGTTTAATTTTTGAAACTCGAAAATGTTTCGAAAGTGTAAAAACGCGTTGATGATCACATTTGTTCAAGCGGGTTTAAAAGTAAGTGTTTTAAAGGTTTTTATTCCCTGATTCTGGTGGTGTCTGATCCCTAGTAATATCCAGTGCAGATTATTTCATGGCCGTTCCCGAATTATGAAACTCACGTAAACAACTTAATTAAAGGCAATTTGTCATATGTGTAGTGCATTTGGTAGTGACACAGAAATTTGTCGCAGAGTTACATCTAGACTCACACTATCTGGCTGTGACACAACCTCGTCTACACTCTCACCATCTGGTTGTAACATAGGCCGGTCTGTGGAAACACTGACATCCACACATCAACATTCTTACGATTTGTTAGGGGCACAGACTGTTCTGTGGTTGTATTAACATATACATTGTCAGAATCGGGTAATGACAAGGGCTGGATTGTGGTAGCAGTGATATTTACACTCACCTACACTCTTACCTTTCTATAATATCTCGTTCATCTCGTGCCTCTTCTTCTTCCCTGGAAATTTAAAGCTATAATCTGAAATAAAGAAGAGAAAACCGGCTATCTAAGTTAGTGACTATTTTAGTTATGATTACTAAACAGCCGGTGTTAACGTGTTCACATTACTCTGTCTCTCTCTGTCTGTGTCTGTCTATCTCTCAATCTGTCCTCCCTTCCTCTCTCTCTCTCTCATCCTACGGTAGTGGCAGAATACCTTTGAAATGCGCTGAGGTAGGCTAACAACGCTTATTTTAAAGGTTCACAACAATAAAAAATCTCACCATCATTATCATCATGTCAAACCTACCCACCCGAGTAATTGCCAGGACCCACTTTGCGTGTTTACCGTAATGACCTACAGGGAATAGAATAATTATTGAAAATGACGATAAGAGACCACTTTTACTTAATTTGATAGCGAAGTTTTACGACCCTCAGCTCAGGTTAAGAGTGATGTTATCAGCAGTGTCTGGCAGCCATTACACAGCCAAGGACGAGGTTTCCTGTATTTGAAGAACTGAACTGCTCTCTGGTATTCGTCTTTCCACCAACATGAAGTCGAGAAAGACCGTGACTGGAGCTATATAGAAATACCCCGCACACTGGAACCTCAAACTTCTGACGACGTTTTCGTACGATTTTTACCATTTCTAGTTACACTAGTTACACTAGTCACGATAGTTAATGGTCCAAGTCGGACCGAAACGTAGCCATAAATTTCAGTCTCCTATGTGTGGGTTATTTGTGTAAAGTCAAGAAAGCATAACATAAGGTTCTCTTCTCACCCTGAATTTCCTCCAGCTACACTTCAAGTAGGGAAAAATATTAGATTAAAAAATGCTATGACGCATTCAAATATGTGTATATGACGACTCCGAGTCCATCGGCCCTATATTGTGTATCTGACGACTCCGGGTCCATCGGCCCTATATTGTGTATATGACGACTCCGAGTCCATCGGCCCTATATTGTGTATATGACGACTCCGAGTCCATCGGCCCTATATTGTATATATGACGACTCCGAGTCCATCGGCCCTATATTGTGTATCTGACGACTCCGAGTGTATATGACGACTCCGATCGGCCCTATATTGTATATATGACGACTCCGAGTCCATCGGCCCTATCGACTCCGAGTCCATCGGCCCTATATTGTGTATATGACGACTCTATATATTGTGTATATGACGACTCCGAGTCCATCGGCCCTATATTGTGTATATGACGACTCCGAGTCCATCGGCCCTATATTGTGTATATGACGACTCCGAGTCCATCGGCCCTATATTGTATATATGACGACTCCGAGTCCATCGGCCCTATATTGTGTATATGACGACTCCGAGTCCATCGGCCCTATATTGTGTATATGACGACTCCGAGTCCATCGGCCCTATATTGTATATATGACGACTCCGAGTCCATCGGCCCTATATTGTATATATGACGACTCCGAGTCCATCGGCCCTATATTGTATATATGACGACTCCGAGTCCATCGGCCCTATATTGTATTCGAAAGAATCTGAGACGTGTTTGACTTTTTTAAAGATTCATTTTGAGCAATTCTGAGTAGTAGTCTGTTGGTGATTTTTTCTTGTTAGTGTCATCAAGAGCGTTTACATTGCAACGTATTATCGTAGTTTAATGCATATCGCATCATTACACTTTAACTTTTGTAGTAACTTACAATAATTTAAATGACATTTTGTTGTGTTTTCCTATCAGGAAACCGATTTTGTGATTCGTTTTTCATGTTATTTATTTCGTAATGTAAATGTTATCTTTCTTTCTCTTCCCGGCAATATTATTTTTTCTTTATTACATTGGATTAATAGTCAACAAATAGTAGTAGAAAGATTTTTATTCAGACGTAAAACTAGTATTTACACGAGGCCTCGTCCACCTGAGGCTTTACCAAATATCCGAAAGTCACAGCATCAGCAATACGTGAAGGTTACTTGGGTAGATCACGATGCAGTGATCTGGTCACTTTATTTTCAGTTTTCCATGTTAATCCAAGATGTGATGTGCAATTAGTTTTGATCAAATTTCCTAGATAATTTTGTTCTTTCACTTCCCCAACACCACAGAGCAAAATAGAGAGATGTACATTTTATCAAAACAAATTTCACACATCTCTGATCAACATAGAAAGTATAAAATACCTCAGACTTAATGAAATCTGCTGTGTAGGCGATAGGTTGTATTAAATAAAATTTCTAGATACTCTTTGTGTTTTTATCAACTACAAATTACATCCACCTGACCCACAGATGATTGCCTCACCCGACCTCACCTGCTGCATCTGTGTCTCCCTTGTATTTGATAAACTTCTAATATACAAAAATTCACTGGTTCATCCCATAGGTGTCTTTTAATCTATTTAATTTGTGATGCTTCCCCCTTTTTAGGATTTATTTTGCGGTTTTGTTCACATCCCTCAGTTCGGTTGCTGCCATCGCCTGTACGTACACCTCAGGAAAATAATATCATCAACGTTACTCACGAAATCGTAATGACACGATTGCAAACAAACCATACCACGGACGGGGATAGAACCCGCGATCAGAGAGTGTCAAAACTCCAGACCAGTGGCTAACGCGACGGTCTGGAGTTTTGAGACTCTCTGATCGCGGGTTCTATCCCCGCCCGTGGTATGGTTTGATCATCAACGTTACTTGAGTGTACTCTTGACGGTGCTTCAGTAATCCACCTTAATATGCATCTTGAGTCGGCTGCTGGTACTATCATATTGAAGGCAGGACATTGATTGTTTACCGTTACGAATGATTATTGCAACAAGGGCTAACTATCATTGTCTGACAGCTGAAAGAAACACGGGCACTTTGTTGTAATCCATACCATATTCTCTTTTTTCTTATAATTTTTATTATATTGTAATGTGTGGACTTATTGTTTGACAAGATGGCATCTGCACTGACACATTCAATGTGTGAACCTCGGGTCATGTGGTAGTCAGGTTCATTAATTTACATTAGACTTACCGGATGGCGGCCTTTTATTCAAATATTGCTTAAATTACCTTCTACATTATGACTTTTGCCTCTCTTGCAGACTGCAAATATATTTGTACGAGATATATTTTATTGGAAAAAATAGATGCATATTACACTTGTTGTTTGACCAAATCTCTAGACCGCAGACAAGAAGTAAAATTTAGAGTTTAAACAGTGAATTATTTACCTTAAACAGTCTCGCTCCTGGAAACAGAAGACAGCAAGTTCCAAATCCTTCATGAACACAAGTTCGTGATATTTGAAAGAAGGCAGCTGCGTTGATATTCTCACTCACGGAGCTTTATTACAATATACAGTCTCACTTTTATTAATACTGAATTTATATATCAATCATATTTAAATATATTTTCGAATTATATCAAATACATTAATGTCCACCTCCGACTCTCGTCCATAACTGATAGAGTTTACAGAGGCAGGAGTTTAGTCTCAGTCTTACTGGTAAACAGTTAAGTGCAGAAAATTACCAGGATGTTGTCTCAAATTTGAATTAAACAATGGTTGCTTTGTTTGGCAGAACAACTATCATAATATAATAACATGGTCAGGTGTTTTCATGTCAATTAATCTATTTTCCGTGAATACAGAAAAGATTATGGACGACAGTACAGAGTCTAGTTTCGTAAGTTTGAACACTGTACATACCAGTTATGTGTTTTTTTAGACCGTTCTGTTTCAATTAGTTTGAGACGTGAATATATTGGACAGTGTATGAGGGGCTTACGCTGTTCCCCCATTTCCAACTAACATTGAATAATCACTCAGCCCTTGTTTCTCCTAAACACAAAATCCATTAATTTTTTTAAAGATTAATCTTTTATATAGCATATATAATAACGTAATAACATCGTATTATTAGCTATTATTATTAGAAATGTAATAGTGTCTCTTGTGTAATACTGGAAGTGTGGCAGTACAGAAGGTGAAGTTCGTAATGAGGGACGAAGTCTTTAACAGCACACATAGTAGGTGATCTGAACAATCGTCTTTTAAGAATTTATCACAGGTTTGCCAAAAAAAAAACAGATCCTCAGCTGGCTAGTCCTGGAAAATCCCCAGTCAGCTACCTGGATAATTTACCCTTAGCCACCTGTTTTCTTTTTCTGCCTGGGAGGTGTCCCAGAAAAACATTCCTATTTTTTCGTTCTTCTCTCTACTGCTGGATGTTTTGAGAGGCTGGAGTGATACATGAAAGTTGGGCTGAGAGGTGGGCCAAAGTGTTCGTGGAGAGAAGTGAGCTCCCGTTACTTCTCTTTACAAATCCCTTGCCTAATGCAGTAATATCATACAGTAAATCACTGTAAACGAACCAAAGGTTAGGCATAGAGTGATGATCACTTGAAAAATATAGGTCAGTATTAAACGTGAGGATCACATAAACTGCCCTAGGCTCAGATTCAAACTCTATTTTTTTTCAAAAATAATTAAATACACGATTCCATTAGCAAATATTGTTATAACCTTATTAATGTCTCGTATTACTTAAACATGAAGACAATTATATACAATGTCGGCAAAGTTAAAACTTCACTGGTGAAAAAAATCCATTCTTATTTAATGGGGTAACTTCCGGAAAGTTTAAACTTTTTGGAGGGGCTCTCACGAAGTTGCAAGAATTGCTTCAAGTTCATCGTGAAAAAGTAAGTTACAGGAAGATTTTTTTGTTCGTCTGTCTTTTATCTTTTTTTTTCAGTAAGGAGGAATGCAATGCATTTTTCATTGTTGTTTGATATTTTGTATAATGACGAGAACTAAGGTTTAAGGAATATTTTAGTTTTACATCGTTTAATGGTTAGTTTCATTAGTAGTTTAGAAAATTAGTTGATGCTATATGACGTGTGTTGGTCACGTGAAGCAACACTGCAACACACTTAACACAGAACACCTGGAATATTATATGACATGTGTTGGTCACATGAATCAACACTGCAACACACTTACCTCTAAACACCTGGAAGATTTATCAGCATGAATAAAATCTTTTATATCTGTTAATGCATCATCAATCCTGAGGATCAGTCTTAAACAAGGCCCACTAATTCTAAAAAAAAAAAATAACAAATAAGAAATACTTTGAACATTTAAGAAAGTAAAACATATGTTAGTTGAAATTTGTAGGCCAGTCTTGTTGTCATGTTTCTTCGGTAAAGAAAATGCTAGTAATCCTGCCAGAGTGCTAAATATTTAACAGGCTTCATTTTCTCACATCTACATAATAGTAAGATAATACCTTCCTTTCTACCTTATAACTATTGTTCTCTGTCATTTCCCTTCATACTCTCGGTAATGACAAGTTTATGTGTGAATTCATGCAAATATTCACCTATTTGGATTCATCTATTTGTGGTTGCATTGGTCGAGTCAAATTCTGGCCTTGACCAGATTTTGGCCCTGCCAGAATCTGGTCAGATTCTGGTCCACTCTCTCTCTTTGCTTCAACAGCGTTATCGTCCTCATCTTAAAAGCTGTGTATGGATCCATTCTTCACTAATTCACTCTCCAGACTGTTTTGCTTCCTGACAACTCTAACGCTGAAGAAATACGTCCTAACATCCCCATGACTCATCTAAGTTGTTAACTTCTAGTTGTGTTCCCTTGTTCTTGTGTCCCATCTCTGAAACATTTTGGCTGTGTCAACCTCGTCACTTCCTCTCAGTATCTCATATGTCTTTATCATGTCCCTCCTATCCCTCCTCTCCTTCAGTGTAGTCAAGTTGAGTTCCCTTAACTTCTCCTCGTAGGACATGTATGTATGTATGTATGTATGTATGTATGTATGTATGTATGTATGTATGTATGTATGTATGTATGTATGTATGTATGTATGTATGTATGTATGTATGTATGTGTGTTTGTAATATTTGTATGTATAAATATAGGTATGTATGTATGTATGTAAGAAAGTATGTATGTGTGTAATGTTTGTATGTATGTATGTATGTATGTATGTATGTATGTATGTATGTATGTATGTATATTTGTATACCAACCCACATAGTAAGTAATTTAAAATATCATGTTCGTGGAACATAAACAGAAAACTATGAATAGCTTGGAGTTCAGCTTTCACAAGCACCGGCTTTGTCAGCTGCTGTTAAAAACATCGGGAGGCTGACTAGTTCCATGAAGGTATCCCAGTATCTACTCATTTCAGTGTTTCTGCCACAATCACTAGAAAACTGGTTGAAGTCGTGATACAACTCCGTCATCTTGTGAACAAGATTTTGGAAGTCAGCTGGGTATTTTTCTGCAAATTTTGATGGTTTGATTACTTAAGTGTGTTTTCCTTTATGCCAGTATTTTCAAGATGTCACTCATTTCATGTTACACAATATATCTTCAGAAAAAAAAGAATCCCTGATAAGTTCTGTAATAATGGATTCCAATCATCACTGACTGTCAAGTCTTGACATCCTGGACAGTGTTACCACTCGAATACTTTCCATGCATGGAATCCTGAATCTCCGATGAGTTACTGTTTATAATATCGGCATTGATGTGGAATGCATCCTCAGCAAAGGATGCATTCTTTAGTGAGTAACTTTCACAGCAATCATTGCTGGCACGGTAATATGTTTTGTCGATTGTAATCATAAGTATTAGTCTCTTATAAACTTTATTTTGCCTCATATTTGCTGCATTTTGTACACGTTTCTGGCTTTTTGACATATGACGGTTTGGTTTCCTTTGTTTGACATAATGCCCAATACAACTTGCTAAAGATCTCCTGAGGTTACAGAGGCAGGAGTGCACCTCTGAATAACCTGAGAGGTGTGATGCATGGTGGATCATGTTATTAATTCCTCAGTCGTAGAGGAAAACAAATAATATTTGTTAAACATATGCCCAACTCATTATATACAAAGACTGTAAATATATACTTTAAAACGAAGCTCAAAAATTCCTAATGATTATCATTTAATTTAAATATTCAAGAAAAATAACAGTTAAAAATAAATAAAAAAAATTTTGTAGATAACTAAAAGATTTTTTCTTCAATATTAATGTCGTGAAAAAAGCTTAGTTACCAATGAAACTAAATAAATTGACACCTTTATGACTAATATAGGACAAACAGACTAGGAAATATGACGCATTTATCTCACAATTCTGTCTTGGAAAATGGCTAATACTGAATTTAGGCCTCAAATCTGAAAATGTCTGCTAAAAATTTGATCGTTATGAATTAGCCATATAATTTACAAAAACAAGAAAATTCCCTCTACATAATGTATCTTGCCGGGTTATAGTGTTCAGTCTGGATTAATTTGTGCCTTTCTATTACCATTTGACGGCTTTCAGACTTTATTTCAAGCAGTTATAGTAGTGTATTATTACAGTCACTGTATGATAGGTGTAATATGCATGAAGGAATCACGTTACTGTAATGGGAAACATGAGGGATTTCCTCCGAGATTATTTACCTGCGCAACAATATGTGAAAGTGCTGGAGGCTGATGAAGCCAGAATGAAGCTATTAAAAAAAAAACATACCACGGACGGGGATAGAACCCGCGATCATAGAGTCTCAAAACTCCAGATCGCGGGTTCTATCCCCGTCCGTGGTATGGTTTGTTTGCAATCGTGTCATTACGATTTCGTGAGTCATGAAGCTATTATTTTGATACAGAAGAAGAGAGAATCTAAGAAAAGAAGACGAGGGAGAGAGAAAGACAATTATGGGGGAGAGCATTTGATGGAAGAAGAACGCTTGAGAAAATTTAATAAATACAGACAACAGAAGTTGCCTAACTTTAAAAATTGTGATTTACTGCTGGAAGCGTTAATTGTCACTGATATTGCAACAGTTTTATCTGGACAGATATTATTAGGACAAATATCGAAAGACATTCTCTCTGTTCTCTCCTCCCCAGTGTTTTACAGTGTTGTGTTATCTTGTGGTTTCCAGAGTCTGAAAATTGTTGACAATGTAAGTGTACTTATTTGACCAATTTCCAAGAAGAAATGAGAAGCTAGAATGAATAACGAATTGAAAGATGTGGTAAATAATTCAGAGGGAAGAGAGAGAGAAAGAGAGAGAGAGAGAGAGAGAGAGAGAGAGAGAGAGAGAGAGAGAGAGAGAGAGAGAGAGAGAGAATGAGAGAGAGAGAGAGAGAGAGAGAGAGAGAGAGAGAGAGAGAGAGAGAGAGAGAGAGAGAGAGAGAGAGAGAGAGAGAGAGAGAGAGAGAGAGAGAGAGAGAGAGAGAGAGAGAGAGAGAGAGAGAGAGAGAGAGAGAGAGAGAGAGAGAGAGAGAGTAGGAGAGAGAGAGAGAGAGTGAGAGAGAGAGAGAGAGAGAGAGAGAGAGAGAGAGAGCGAGAGAGAGAGAGCGAGGAAAGAGAGGGGGATAGATGGCAAGTAACATTTGCACCTGAGAAAACGCAAATGATGATCGTCTCTAGGCACAATGATGGTAATGCTGGTGCAGTAGTAAGGATGAATGGGAGGGTGTTGGCACCTGGAGAAGAAGTTGATATCCTTGGGGTGAAATTTGACTCCAAACTGACCATGAAGAACCATGTTGTAAATCTTGCAAACAAGGCAGCCAGGAAGCTTACAGCTCTTCGCCGTATCTCGCATCTGCTTGACAGTAGGGGTTGCAAGATCCTGTACGAGGCACAAGTACGCTCACACCTTGAGTATGCCCCACTTTCTTGGTTTGCCTGCCCCCCCTCTCATCTGCGACTGCTTGACAGAGTAGAGAACAGAGCAAGACGTCTCATCTCTCGCCTGGACCCATCCTGGATAGATCTGTCATTTCAGCAGAGCCTTCAACATAGGAGGGATGTGGGTGGCCTTACTGTTATGTACAAGGCCCATATTGTCAAAATACCACACTTGGATCCACTTCGAGGACAGCGTGAAACAAGCTTTTATGCCACAAGACGGGCAGAAAGCAGCAACTTCACTCTGGCTGTACCCTTCTCCAGAACATCACTCCATCTGAGATCATACATACCCAGTGTGACTCGAGTATGGAACACATTCGTACAGCATAATGATGTCAACGAGATAAAGTCAGTTGATCAAATGAAAATGCTGGCCCACAGATGGCTCCAACTTCATCCTGTCCCGTACTTGCATGTCTCATAACAATAAAAATGCTTTCAAATGAGCTGATGTAGGTAATAGCTCTTAGCTTGCCAATAAAGTTAGGAATCCTAACCTGTAATATAGCTGTCAATAAAGCTAGGGATCCTTAACCTTGTCAAACCCTGTAAAAAAAAAAAAAAAAAAAAAAAAAAAAAAAAAAAAAAAAAAAAAAAAAGTAGTAAAAAAAAAAAAAAAAAAAAAAAAAAAAAAAAAAAAAAAAAAAGAGAGAGAGAGAGAGAGAGAGAGAGAGAGAGAGAGAGAGAGAGAGAGAGAGAGAGAGAGAGAGAGAGAGAGAGAGAGAGAGTCAAAAGGGCCATTGCTAAATGGGAGGTGGACACTAAAAGAAAGTTAGCATCAGGTAGGGTAGGCTCCAAAACCTGGTGGTCCCTGGTCAAGGACAGACAAGGTTATCTGCCTGATGAACTTATTCCACCTCTAAATCGACAGGATGGGACCACCTCTACTAGTAGTCAAGAGAAGGTGGACCTCTTTGCTGAACACTTTGCTACCAAAATGCAAGTTCCTGATCCAGCAAGGGACCCTCCTTGGCTAGCTGCAAGAACTGTGTCAAAACTGTCAGTGGTGACAATAAGGCAGGAGGAGGTGCATTTCTTACTTAAATCGCTTGACCAAGTAAAGGCTGTGGCCCCAGACAAGTTGAGCCCAAGATTGTTGAGAAGATGTGCAGACCAGCTAGCAGCACCTCTGACTCGCATCTTTCAGCACTGCCTAGTACAGTGTAAATGGCCCTCTCTATGGAAAGAGGCAAATGTAGTCCCTGTTCACAAAAAGAAGAGCAGAGCAGAAATCAGCAACTACAGACCAGTGTCACTCCTGTCAATCACTGGTAAGATCCTTGAGACAATAATCTCAAGACAAATGACAGGTTTTTTTGACTACCACTCACTACTTTGTGATCGTCAATATGGCTTCAGGAAAGGTTACTCTGCTGCTGATCTGTTGTTAAACCTCTCCACTAAGTGGCACCAGTCACTGGATGAATCCAAAGTCAGCTGTGTGGTAGCACTGGACATTGCTGGCGCTTTCGACTGGGTGTGGCACCAGGGCCTCTTAGCAAAACTTCAAGCACTGGGAATTGCAGGCTCTACGCTATGTCTCCTCAGTGATTACCTTCATGGTAGATCTCTAAGTGTAGTTCTCAATGGAACGGAATCAACAAGACATCCTACTGGGCAAGTGTTCCACAAGGAAGCATGCTGGGTCCATTGTCATGGAATGTCTACTTCAACGACCTTCTTCATCTCATCCCAGAATCACATGCATATGCAGACGACTGTACACTGACATTCATTTATCCAAGAGAAGAAATGCCAGCTGCTCTAAGCTACATCAATCACCAGCTGAGAGCTATATCAGCTTGGGGAAATAGATGGCAAGTAACATTTGCACCTGAGAAAACGCAAATGATGATCGTCTCTAGGCACCATGATGGTAATGCTGGTGCAGTAGTAAGGATGAATGGGAGGATGATGGCACCTGGAGAAGAAGTTGATATCCTTGGGGTGAAATTTGACTCCAAACTAACCATGAAGAACCATGTCGTAAATCTTGCAAACAAGGCAGCCAGGAAGCTTACAGCACTTCGCCGTATCTCCCATCTGCTTGACAGTAGGGGTTGCAAGATCCTGTACGAGGCACAAGTACGCTCGCACCTTGAGTATGCTCCACTTTCTTGGTTTGCCTGCCCCCCCTCTCATCTGCGACTGCTTGACAGAGTAGAGAACAGAGCAAGACGTCTCATCTCTCGCCTGGACCCATCCTGGATAGATCTGTCATTTCAGCAGAGCCTTCAACATAGGAGGGATGTGGGTGGCCTTCTGTTATGTACAAGGCCAATATTGTCAAAATACCACACTTGGATCCACTTCGAGGACAGCGTGAAACAAGCTTTTATGCCACAAGACGGGCAGAAAGCAGCAACTTCACTCTGGCTGTACCCTTCTCCAGAACATCACTCCATCTGAGATCATACATACCCAGGATGACTCGAGTATGGAACACATTCGTACAGGATAATGATGTCAACGAGATAAAGTCAGTTGATCAAATGAAAATGCTGGCCCACAGATGGCTCCAACTTCATCCTGTTTCCTACTTGTATGTCTCATAACAATAAAAATGCTTTCAAATGAGCTGATGTAGGTAACAGCTCTTAGCTTGCCAATAAAGTTAGGAATCCTTAACCTGCAAATAGCTGTCAATAAAGCTAGGGATCCTTAACCTTGTCAAACCCTGTGTAAAAAAAAAAAAAAAAAAAAAAAAAAAAAAAAAAGAGAGAGAGAGAGAGAGAGAGAGAGAGAGAGAGAGAGAGAGAGAGAGAGAGAGAGAATAAATGGATCTAGGTGCATAAATCACGTAATGTGTTGGATAAACAAGAGAGAAAATATAATTTATAACTTAATTTACTCATAATAATACCTCTCTATATCTTAGTCGTACCTTTGGCGGCCTCTATCTTTTAGTTTTCTTTCCACTTTTACTCTCAAATCTTTGGTGTAGTTTGGCTCTTCCCTACTTCCTGTACTTCCTTATTAATATGAGAAACCTTTCAAACATTGTCCACTTTTAGTTACTACCATTCCTTTTAATTATGTAATTGTTGTTCTCGCTCTCCCGCCACCTCACTTTCCTCTCTTCTGACTTTTTTTCCCCTCTTATCATCCCTGGAAAAGTTTAAAACTGAATTGATATCTAATTCCCCAGGTCCTTACCTTGAAGTCTGGGTTCACCTCTATAGCAGACCTTATTTATCTCCGAGTGAAAATCGCATATAAATCAGTAAGTTACCACCAACAAGAAACTCTGAGAAAAATTAAACGAGCAAATACGCTGATTATAGTTGAAGATGGAGGAGGAGAAGAAATTTAAGAAGACAATAAGAAAAATTTGCAAATCTAAATGAGATACAACAGAATACAGGAAACCTGGCGAGACACTAATAACAGAAGATGGGAAAACTGGAGCAATACACAAATAACCCGCATCTAGGAGACAGGAGCTTACTACGACGCTATGGAGTAAACAAGATACTTGCCCCTTATGAGAGGGCTGGGCCCCTCAGGGCTGAAAAGGGCTGAAAAGGGCTGAAGGGGGCTGATACCCCCTTCCTGGAGAAAATTTCTCCCCATATATACATGTGTATATCAGTGTATAAAATATGTTAATGTTAATGTTAATGTTAATGTTGATGTTAATATTGTGTATAATTACAAAGGATTTAGCGCTCTCAAAATCAGTACTAAATGCGTTATTATTGTCGATGGTTATATCGCAATGATTATTACTAATGGTAATAAGTTGGTGAATTATTATAAGTGAGTATAAGTTCATAGTGTTGTCGCGAGAGAGTTGTCGCAAGTGTGTTGTCGCGGGAGAGTTGTCGCGGGAGTGTTGTCGCGGGAGAGTTGTCGCGGGAGTGTTGTCGCGGGAGTGTTGTCGCGGGAATGTTGTCGTGGGAGTGTTGTCGCGGGAGTGTTGTCGCGAGTGTTGTCGCGAGAGTGTTGTCGCGGGAGTATTGTCCCAGGAGTATTGTCGCGGGAGTGTTGTCGCGAGGGTGTTGTCATGAGCAACACCGTGTGTGTTGTGAGGTAACCAGCGTGCATGACCAACACTGTGTTAAGAGGTAACCAGCGTGCATGACCAACACTGTGTTAAGAGGTAACCAGCGTGCATGACCAACACTGTGTTAAGAGGTAACCAGCGTGCATGACCAACACTGTGTTAAGAGGTAACCAGCGTGCATGACCAACACTGTGTTAAGAGGTAACCAGCGTGCATGACCAACACTGTGTTAAGAGGTAACCAGCGTACATGACCAACACTGTGTTAAGAGGTAACCAGCGTGCATGACCAACACTGTGTTAAGAGGTAACCAGCGTGCATGACCAACACTGTGTTAAGAGGTAACCAGCGTGCATGACCAACACTGTGTTAAGAGGTAACCAGCGTGCATGACCAACACTGTGTTAAGAGGTAACCAGCGTGCATGACCAACACTGTGTTAAGAGGTAACCAGCGTGCATGACCAACACTGTGTTAAGAGGTAACCAGCGTGCATGACCAACACCGTGTATGTTGAAGCAACCAGTGTGCATGACCATCATTGTGCACTGTGAGGAAACCAGCGTGCATGACCATCACTGTGTGTTGTGGGGTAACCAGTGTGCATGACCAACACTGTTGTGGGGTAACCAGTGTGCATGACCAACACTGTTGTGGGGTAACCAGTGTGCATGACCAACACTGTGTTGTGGGGTAACCAGTGTGCATGACCAACACTGTGTTGTGGGGTAACCAGTGTGCATGACCAACACTGCGTTGTGGGGTAACCAGTGTGCATGACCAACACTGCGTTGTGGGGTAACCAGTGTGCATGACCAACACTGTGTTGTGGGGTAACCAGTGTGCATGACCAACACTGTGTTGTGGGGTAACCAGTGTGCATGACCAACACTGTGTTGTGGGGTAACCAGTGTGCATGACCAACACTGTGTTGTGGGGTAACCAGTGTGCATGACCAACACTGTGTTGTGGGGTAACCAGTGTGCATGACCAACACTGTGTTGTGGGGTAACCAGTGTGCATGACCAACACTGTTGTGGGGTAACCAGTGTGCATGACCAACACTGTGTTGTGGGGTAACCAGTGTGCATGACCAACACTGTGTTGTGGGGTAACCAGTGTGCATGACCAACACTGTGTTGTGAGGTAACCAGTGTGCATGACCAACACTGTGTTGTGGGGAAACCAGTGTGCATGACCAACACTGTGTTGTGGGGTAACCAGTGTGCATGACCAACACTGTGTTGTCGGGTAACAAGTGTGCATGACCAACACTGTGTTGTCGGGTAACAAGTGTGCATGACCAACACTGTTGTCGGGTAACAAGTGTGCATGACCAACACTGTTGTCGGATAACAAGTGTGCATGACCAACACTGTTGTGGGGTAACAAGTGTGCATGACCAACACTGTGTTGTCGGGTAACAAGTGTGCATGACCAACACTGTGTTGTCGGGTAACAAGTGTGCATGACCAACACTGTGCTGTCGGGTAACAAGTGTGCATGACCAACACTGTGTTGTGGGGTAACAAGTGTGCATGACCAACACTGTTCTCGGGTAACAAGTGTGCATGACCAACACTGTGTTGTCGGGTAACAAGTGTGCATGACCAACACTGTGTTGTCGGGTAACAAGTGTGCATGACCAACACTGTTCTCGGGTAACAAGTGTGCATGACCAACACTGTGTTGTCGGGTAACAAGTGTGCATGACCAACACTGTGTTGTCGGGTAACAAGTGTGCATGACCAACACTGTGTTGTCGGGTAACAAGTGTGCATGGCCAACACTGTGTTGTCGGGTAACAAGTGTGCATGACCAACACTGTGTTGTCGGGTAACAAGTGTGCATGACCAACACTGTGTTGTCGGGTAACAAGTGTGCATGATCAACACTGTTCTCGGGTAACAAGTGTGCATGACCAACACTGTGTTGTCGGGTAACAAGTGTGCATGACCAACACTGTGTTGTCGGGTAACAAGTGTGCATGACCAACACTGTGTTGTCGGGTAACAAGTGTGCATGACCAACAGTGTTGTCGGGTAACAAGTGTGCATGACAAACACTGTGTTGTCGGGTAACAAGTGTGCATGATCAACACTGTTCTCGGGTAACAAGTGTGCATGACCAACACTGTGTTCTCGTTTAACAAGTGTGCATGACCAACACTGTGTTCTCGGGTAACAAGTGTGCATGACCAACACTGTGTTCTCGGGTAACAAGTGTGCATGACCAACACTGTGTTCTCGGGTAACAAGTGTGCATGACCAACACTGTGTTCTCGGGTAACAAGTGTGCATGACCAACACTGTGTTCTCGGGTAACAAGTGTGCATGACCAACAGTGTTGTCGGGTAACAAGTGTGCATGACCAACACTGTGTTGTCGGGTAACAAGTGTGCATGACCAACACTGTTGTCGGGTAACAAGTGTGCATGACCAACACTGTGTTGTCGGGTAACAAGTGTGCATGATCAACACTGTTGTCGGGTAACAAGTGTGCATGACCAACACTGTGTTGTCGGGTAACAAGTGTGCATGACCAACACTGTGTTCTCGTTTAACAAGTGTGCATGACCAACACTGTGTTCTCGGGTAACAAGTGTGCATGACCAACACTGTGTTCTCGGGTAACAAGTGTGCATGAACAACGCTGTGTTCTCGGGTAACAAGTGTGCATGAACAACGCTGTGTTCTCGGGTAACAAGTGTGCATGACCAACACTGTGTTCTCGGGTAACAAGTGTGCATGAACAACGCTGTGTTCTCGGGTAACAAGTGTGCATGACCAACAGTGTTGTCGGGTAACAAGTGTGCATGACCAACAGTGTTGTCGGGTAACAAGTGTGCATGACCAACAGTGTTGTCGGGTAACAAGTGTGCATGACCAACAGTGTTGTCGGGTAACAAGTGTGCATGACCAACAGTGTTGTCGGGTAACAAGTGTGCATGACCAACAGTGTTGTCGGGTAACAAGTGTGCATGACCAACAGTGTTGTCGGGTAACAAGTGTGCATGACCAACAGTGTTGTCGGGTAACAAGTGTGCATGACCAACAGTGTTGTCGGGTAACAAGTGTGCATTCTGTAGTTTAATCATTCTCGGAAATCTCATATTATTGGTTTATGGTTCTCCTAGATTATTCCCATTACTTGTTGTCTGGCGGATAACGACGAAGTGAAAACCCATGCTGGGATGAAATAATTATTAAATTATACATTCTGTTGGATAAAATCATCGGGAAATTATATGCAGTGTAATTTCCCAGTTTTACAGATGTTTTGTTAAATTTGAATTAGGATTATCATAAGTGTTTTTGAAAGTGATTTTTAGGAAGTGCCTCATTTGATTCTTTGAGGTAACGAAGCCAGCGAGCAAGAACTTGAGATGCCGCTTGAAGTCCAACTATTAAGGAAGGTCTTCGTGCTCCCCTTAGTGTTTCAGATATTTTGTGACTACTTATTATGATTATTTCTCCTCTACCTACCCTTGTTAGGGAGGCATGGTCTGGAAGCGGGTAGGGGAAGGGGCGTTGACCCTCGATTAAATTTCTTCATAGAAAGAATGGCAGAGTTAGGTAAAGGATAAGTTCCCCGATGATTTATTATGTGGACAAGATATTCTTATTTGTAACTTTTATAGGATTACCTTTCATGTTTTTCCACCACTATTTAATCTTCTTTGAATCACTGATTCAATCAGCATTATGACTTTTTTCATTTGAAATTTTTTATTTAATAGATTTCCTATTATTTTCCCTGTTTTTTTTTCAGTTAACTTGTCTGCCTTACCTTTACTTTCCAGTATTGTGTTCTGTTTATGGTTCTGCATTATTTCCCACTTGTAATGATTGGAACCTAAGTATGGTTTCTCATTTTGCATATATTTTATAACTGATGGACTGAACACACCATCTCCAGGCTGAGGGACTGATTAACTCTACTCCATCGTCATCTTCCATCTTTAACTGCATTGGACTGAAGAAGCCAGTGGCTAGTGAAACGTTTCCGGTGTTCTAAACTATTTATTCAAATAAGGATGTATCCCATGTCTTTTTTATGTTAAGTCTGTTAATCTAGTTGTTCCCCGAATATTTTTCCTGCCCCCTGATACTTTCCATACATGACTTCATGTTCTCACAGGCTAAATAAAGTATCTCAGGGGAAGTGGTTATCTGGGGTCTGATCAAGTTTGTCTAGTGCCTTTCTGATTTTTTTTTTAAATTGCGAGTAATTTGTAAGACTTATATATAGTGTATTAGTGTATTATGTATATAGCATCAAATATGTCTCTTACTCTTCATTCTTTTCTATCAGTTTTCCCTGCTCTTGTTTACGTTTTCACTTTCTTTCCTTTGATAATGACTGGATCGTTCACTTTTGCCCGCTGTGTTTATCGTGGAATCATTAAAGCTATCATCGTAACCTGCTTCTAGAACTGCTGCCGGACGACTGCATCCTGAGGTGAGGTTAGGCTGAAGTTAGATCAAGTTTGACTCAAGGTTAGTGACATGAGGGAATCTGATGAAAGCAGTACATAGATTGCGCTTAAATCTGTAGAAAGGCAAGTAGAATGATAACATATTAAAAGAGAAGGTTATCTGCTGCATACCTGTGTTTATTACAGTCTATCTCTTACATTCATGCAGCTACCAGGTACTGTTTACAAATATTCCTGAATATAACTTCTGGTGAGTATACAGTATACATTTAGTCTGTTAACCTAAATCTAGGAAAGGAGAGTCCTGCGGAGAGATGGAAGACGTAGTGAAGAACAAGGGGGAAGAAAATCTTGACTGGAACAATACACAAATAACTTAAGAGGAATATTCAGTCAGATCTTGGTTGAATGAATAATTAATTTTATTTAATGAATTTAAAACTTATAATTTTTTCTGATGTTCTCTCCATAAAAACATCTGCTTAGTAATTGCATCTAGATGACAAGAGTTACTTAAAAATGACAAAAAAGAAAGAAACAGGGACAAAGGCAACAGTAGTTGACAGGCAGCTAAGAAAACAAAACATGAAATATAACAAACGTCTCAAAAAGTGTTAAATTAACGTCATTGTATCTAAGGGAGAAGTATAATCAACATTAGCAGCTGGAAGAAAATAATATTTATACTTGTCAACCTGCTAACGAAATACAATTAGACTGAGTAATGACCAAAAAGCCTGACTAGCAACAAACCACTCGAATTGTGTGAGATTATCTTCATCCTTCAGATATAAACTTTTTTGACATTTGAAATATACATATATAACAGACGTAAAAGCTTATGTATGTTTTCATAAATGTCATAAATGGCAGGTATAGATCCCTGAATTTTCCTTGTTATGGAAACGTCAGTTTGGTCATCGAAATACGTTAAACTCAGATCACTCAATCCAGTAACTGATGACCCTGCATAACTGTTAATAATCACTCTGTATTTATATAAATGTCACGTATTCAGTCTAGCACAACTGAAACTAGACAGCTCACTATATAGAGATCAGAGTATTTAGAGATTAGAGTTAAAATGGTTTTACTAACTGTATTTCTATATATTTAAAGGATATATAATGTTTAGTTGCAACCAAGGTAAAGGAAATAGTCGAGCGTCTAACCATCACAGTCCGTTACTACACGTAAGTTTTAAGAAAACCTGTGAGAGAAAATGTGAAGATTACCTAAACGATCTTGAAAAGAACTTACCATTAAGTAACAGTGGTCTGAGAGTAAAATAAATGTAAGGTATCGTTGAGCTATTCAAGTTTATGCACCTACACACACACACACACACACATACACACACACACACACACACACACACACACACACACACACACACACACACACACACACACACACAGGAGACACACACACGCAGCATTACTACAGACCAGTGTCACTGACGTGTATAGTATGCAAAGTTATGGAGAAAATTATCAGAAGAGTGGTGGATCATCTAGAAAGGAATGAGCTTATTCAAGACAAACACTGGTGCACAGATTCAGGGACCGGAAATCCTGTGCCATAAACCTATTGGAGTTCTACGACAAGGTGATGGAGGTAAGATGAGAGAGAGTGAGAGAGAGAGAGAGAGAGAGGGGTTGGGGTAGATTGCATATTCTTGGACTAAGAAGTTTTTGACACAGTTCTACGCCAGAGATTAGTGCAAAAGCTGGAGGACCAGGCAGGTATAACAGGGAAGGCACTTCAACGGATCAAGGAATACCTGACAGGTAGGCAAAAACCCATCATGGTACGTGACGAGGTGTCACAGTGGGTGCCTGTGACGAGCGGGGTTCCACAGGGCTCGGTCCTAGGGCGAGTGCTGTTTCTGGTATATGTGAATGACATGACATTAGGAATAGACTCAGAAGCGTCCCTGTTTGCAGATGCTGTGAAGTTAATGAGGAGAATTCAATCGGAGGAGGACAAGGCAGGACCACAAAAGGATATGGACAGGTTGCAGACCTGGTCCAGTAAGTGGCTCCTGGAATTCAACTCCACCAATTACCAAGTCATGAAGATCGGGGATGGGCAAAGAAGACCACAGACAGAGTATAGGCTAGGTGGCCAAAGTCTGCAAACCACACTCAAGGAAAAGGACATTTCCTGAGGCGCACATCAACCAGATAACTGCTGCAGCATACGGGCGACTTGTAAACCTAAGAACAGCGTTCCGACACCTCAGTAAGGAGTCGTTTTGGACCCTGTACACCACGTACATCAGGCCCATATTAGAGTATGCAGCACCATTTTGGAACCCACACCTGATCAAGCACGTCAAGATATTAGAGAAAGTGCAAAGGTTTGCAACAAGGCTAACAACAGAGCTAAGGGAAATATCCTTCGAAGAAAGGTTAAGGGAAATCGGCCTGACGACACTGGAGGACAGGAGGGTTAGGAAAGACATGATAACGGCATATAAAATACTGTCAGGAATTGACAAGGTGGACAGAGACAGGATGTTCCAGAGATGGGACACAGAAACAAAGGGTCATAATTGGAAGTTGAAGACTCAGATGAGTCAAAGGGATATTAGGAAGTATTTCTTCTGTCATAGAGTTGTCAGGAAGTGGAATAGTTTGGGAAACGATGTAGTGGAGACAAGATCCATTCAAAGCTTTATAAAGAGGTATGATAATGATCATGGTTCACGGAGAGTGACCCAGTAGCGTCCAGTGAAGAGGCGGGGCCAGGAGCTATGAATCGACCCTTGCATCCGCAACTAGGTGAATATAACTAGGTGAGTACACAAATTTTACATAAAAAAATGCTGTATGACCCTTGTAGGCTTAGCGCTTCCTTTTGATTATAATACTAATAC
Organism: Cherax quadricarinatus; assembly: GCF_038502225.1. Taxonomy (NCBI): domain Eukaryota; kingdom Metazoa; phylum Arthropoda; class Malacostraca; order Decapoda; family Parastacidae; genus Cherax; species Cherax quadricarinatus. Next base: position 36,030,673 of record NC_091313.1, read on the forward strand.
ATGAAAAAAATGGGATCCCAGAGGGCAGGACGAAGAGCCAGGGGAAAATGAGGAAGAGTGGTCTGGGAAGGAAGAATGGAGAACAGAGCTCAAGAGAAGGGAACAAGAGTGGGAAAGGAGACTAGATGAGTTTAACAATAACGTGGAGAAAAGTATGGTTGCGGAGAGCTTAAATTGGGAGCTACAGGCCGCAGCTACAGAGGCTAGGATACAGAGACTTGAAGAGGAACTGAAAAATGCTGAAATGGGCTATAGAACCAAAGAGCTGAATGGGAATGTCATCAAGAACAAAAACATCAGCATACAACGAGAAGACTGAAGGAAGGGAAGAAGATAAATTTTATGCAAAAGCCATATCAGACCACCAGGGGCCCAGGAAATGTAAAGACAGCCTTGTGGTTAGATGAACCAACATAGTACTCTCTACTGGGTCAAGGGAGGACCCAGAGATGTGAGTAGGGAAGTCGGTTAAGTTTTTAATGTCAAACACTGACTACAAGTTCATCAAATCCCTCTGTATAAGATGTTGGTTGAGGTCACCAACAATTAAAATATGTTGACTTTCATGCTGAAGCAGAGGGGAGTCCTCAGCTTTCATCAGGAAGTTGAAGGGATCTGCTCACTTGTTTTGAGGTCCATACATTGCACATGGTAGGTACAGCGGTACTAGGGTTTATGCACAGTCTGAAGAGCATGTACAGGTGACTAGGGATGGCAGCATCAATGAATTAGGCACGTACACTCTTTGAAAAGTATTGGGCAACGCCTCGTCCTTGACCTTGTTTGTCGTGTACCATCCATGAGGTGTAACCAGCATTCTCATTCTTTCTCTGTCTGTTTCTCTCTCACACTTTCTCTCACCACACCACTATTCACTATTTCGTTGTAACTGACCATAAACTCTGTACATAGCTGGATATAAACGTGCACACGTACCGGTGTTGACTACATATTTTACACAAAACCATTCTACTGTGTACACATCATTCCTCATTTTTCATTCCTCTTCGTTAATAGCACAGCCGGGTATTGCAGACTCTTTGAAAAGTTCCTAGAGTCGTAATACTAACATAAAACAATGTATTTTATATTAATTATAGAGGTATATAGTCCATATATATTTAAAGAGGACCATCTGTCATAGTTATATTGTGTATCATCCTGTGTGTACTGGAGCAGGTAACATAGTGCTATGTGGGACATCTTCAAATCTGTAATGACCCAGATAACATATGACTAAGTTGGTCATATTTATATACAGAACTACTTTATATATAATTGTGGTTAACCATTTGTCTATACTGGATAGCTGAGGAGAAGCTATGTTGCGGATTTTAAAGTGCGTACAGGAAGAGCTAACAGGAAGATTTATTCTCCAGCTACCGTATACAAATAACCAGCTAACAAACAGCTATGTGGTCATGGTATACAAACCCAGCTAGCACAGCAAAGCAGAAAGCGTTTCAGAAATGCTAAATTTTTGTCGCGTAATTTTAAATGAAAATCCGTAAAATGCAGTTTTAAAAACTCGAAATAAATACGAGGCTTAAAAACTATTACCGTGATAGCCACCAAAATATTTATTTCTTCTATTTTTTTCCCTGGCTGGGATGACGTCACCAGTGTGTGCTACGATATAATCTGAAATACTGTGTCATGTGAACTAACAGTGTCATGTGAACTGTCATGTGAACTAACAGTGTCATGTGAAATAACATAGTGTCATGTGAACTTTCATGTGAACTGTTATGTGAACTAACAGTGTCATGTGAACTAACAGTGTCATGTGAACTGCCATGTGAACTAACAATGTCATGTGAACTGTCATGTGAACTAACAGTGTCATGTGAACTAACATAGTGTCATGTGAACTGTCATGTGAACTAACAATGTCACGTGAACTGTCATGTGAACTAACATAGTGTCATGTGAACTGTCATGTGAACTAACAATGTCATGTGAACTGTCATGTGAACTAACAGTGTCATGTGAACTGTCATATGAACTAACAATGTCATGTGAACTGTCATGTGAACTAACACTCTCATGTGAACTGGCATGTGAACTAACAGTGTCATGTGAACTGTCATGTGAACTAACACTGTCATGTGAACTGTCATGTGAACTAACAATGTCATGTGAACAGTCATGTGAACTAACAGTGTCATGTGAACTGTCATGTGAACTAACATTGTAATGCGAGCTGTCATGTGAACTACCAGTGTCATGTGAACTGTCATGTGAACTATCATGTGAACTAACACTGTCATGTGAACTGTCATGTGAACTAACAATGTCATGTGAACTGTCATGTGAACTAACAGCGTCATGTGAACTGTCATGTGAACTAACAATGTCATGTTAACTGTCATGTGAACTAACATAGTGTCATGTGAACTAACAGTGTTATGTGAACTAACAGTGTCATGTGAACTGTCATGTGAACTAACATAGTGTCATGTGAACTAACATAGTGTCATGTGAACTAACATAGTGTCATGTGAACTGTCATGTGAACTAACAGTGTCATGTGAACTGTCATGTGAACTAACAGTGTCATGTGAACTGTCATGTGAACTAAGAATGTCATGTGAACTAACATAGTGTCATGTGAACTGTCATGTGAACTAACAGTGTCATGTGAACTGTCATGTGAACTAACAATGTCATGTGAACTGTCATGTGAACTAACATAGTGTCATGTGAACTGTCATGTGAACTGTCATGTGAACTCTCATGTGAACTAACAGTGTCATGTGAACTGTTATGTGAGCTAACAGTGTCATGTGAACTGTCATGTGAACTAACAATGCCATGTGAGCTGTCATGTGAACTAACATAGTGTCATGTGAACTAACATAGTGTCATGTGAACTAACAGTGTCATGTGAACGGTCATGTGAACTAACATAGTGTCATGTGAACTGTCATGTGAACTAACAATGTCATGTGAATTCTCATGTGAACTAACAGTGTCATGTGAATTGTTATGTGAACTAACAGTGTCATGTGAACTGTAATGTGAACTAACATAGTGTCATGTGAACTAACAATGTCATGTGAACGGTCATGTGAACTAACATAGTGTCATGTGAACTGTCATGTAAACTAACAATGTCATGTGAACTCTCATGTGAACTAACAGTGTCATGTGAATTGTTATGTGAACTAACAGTGTCATGTGAACTGTCATGTGAACTAACAATGTCATGTAAACTGTCATGTGAACTGACAGTGTCATGTGAACTGTCATGTGAACTTACAGTGTCATGTGAACTGTCATGTGAACTAACAGTGTCATGTGAACTGTCATGTGAACTAACAGTGTCATGTGAACTGTCATGTGAACTTACAGTGTCATGTGAACTGTCATGTGAACTAACAATGTCATGTGAACTGTCATATGAACTAACAGTGTAATGTGAACTGTCATGTGAACTAACAGTGTCATGTGAACTGTCATGTGAACTAACAATGTCATGTGAACTAACAGTGTAATGTGAACTGTCATGTGAACTAAAAGTGTAATGTGAACTGTCATGTGAACTGACAGTGTCATGTGAACTAACAGTGTAATGTGAACTGTCATGTGAACTAACAGTGTAATGTGAACTATCATGTGAGTTAACATACATGCGGGACCAGGAGTTGAGACTCGACCCCTGCAACCACAATTAGGTGAGTACAGTGCCATGTGAACTAACATATACAATGTCAGTAAACTAATATATACAGTGTCGTGTGAAATACAGAGTCGTGTCAACTAATATATATATATATATATATATATATATATATATATATATATATATATATATATATATATATATATATATATATATATATATATATATATATATATATATATATATATATATAATTCTATTGGCAAGTGATATGAAATTATTTGTGACATAAGGACAGACGTCACTGGCGCTCTCTGGAGTAAAAAATAGCAGTCCATAGTGGCATCAACTGCATTTGGAGCGACATCATTAGTATCGTTTGGAATAACATAGTGTCACTTGAAGTGACATCCTTATTATTATTTGGAGTGATGTCAATAGTGTTATTTGGAGTGATATAAACACGGACATCGTGAGCGACATCATTAACGCTTCAGTCGTGTTTTCTTAAGTGAAATGAATAGTGTCAATAGTGTCATCTGAGGCACTGTCTGCAATGTCACTGAGAGTACCATCAATAATGTCACCTGGGGTACCATCAATTGTGGCATGTGGAATAGCATCAATATTATAATCTGGGTGATATCAGTTGTCATGTATAGTAATATCAATACTCCCATCCGAGGCACCATCAACAATGTTATGCAGGAAGACATCAGTAGTGTCATCTGGGCTGCCATCAACTGTGTTATGCGAGGCAACATCAAGAGGGCCACTTGGAGTGAAATCCACAGGGAGTAAGGATGCTCAGCCTCCCGCAATCCTCCTCCTTATCTTCTCCACCATCATCAGTTACAACTCTACAGACTCAGTCATCTGCTTCCTCCCAACTTTATCCGATCATCCCCATATATTGTATATAACTAGTACCAGTTACTTAAGACATAAGCCCCCAAATCTTTCTTAGGTGCTGAACCACCTATCGTCCACCCTCTGAACTTTCAACCTTCACTGAGGTAAAAAGTCCCACTTACTTGAAGCCTTAATTAAATTTAAGTGTAATTTCAGCAAGATCGAAGTGTAGTAATTAAGTGCAGATGGAATAACTTACAAAAGTGCCGAATTAAATGAATGAAAAGCGTTTGTGTTACTGAAGATCTGGGAAGATTATAGGAACTATGTACAAGGCTGAAAAATGACTAGGGGACCAAACAAAATAATAACCGTATTCTCCATTCAGTCATTAAGCTGCAGGAACCCGAGGCATCAATATCAATGTAACAACCGATCTATATATATATATATATATATATATATATATATATATATATATATATATATATATATATATATATATATATATATAAATCCTCCATGGGGAAGTGGAACAGAATTCTTCCTCCGTAAGCCATGCGTGTTGTAAGAGGCGACTAAAATGCCGGGAGCAAGGGGCTAGTAACCTCTTCTCCTGTATATATTACTAAATGCAAAAGGAGAAACTTTCGTTTTTCCTTTTGGGCCACCCTGCCTCGGTGGGATACAGCCGGCGTGTTGAAAGAAGAAAGAAAGATATATATAAATACAAGAATTTAGCAAGAAAGGCCTCCGGATTAAGGTAATACTGCTCATTAGGAGAAAATTTTAAAAACATGGAGATATCCCAGGAAAACCGGAGACCCCATGGAGAGTGGAGATGATGGAAACAGTGACGAGGATCGTCATGTTCCAGCACATGAAAGAAACAATAAGGGTGACAGGAGGGGACAGCCCATGAAGACTGCCTTTTTCTTTTTATTTTAAAAAGAGAAGGTACAAAGAAAATTGACAATAAATAGCAGTTTAAGATTAATGACCACAATGTCCTGAGTTATAACTTCCCGATGCGAGTGAACCTAGAGAGTGAACCTAGAGAGTGAACCTAGAGAGTGAACCTAGAGAGTGAACCTAGAGAGTGAACCTAGAGAGTGTAGCTAGAGAGTGAACCTAGAGAGTGAACCTAGAGAGTGAACCTAGGGAGTGAACCTAGAGAGTGAAGCTAGAGAGTGAACCTAGAGAGTAAACCTAGAGAGTGAACCTAGAGAGTGAGCCTAGAGAGTGAACCTAGAGAGGAATATAGAAGACTGAAAGTCAATGAAGACGACTGAATAGGAAACAATTCAGAGATGAGAGATTTTCTAAACGAAGTATGAATGGAAAAAACTAGAAAGCCCTCGCAGATCACTGAATACCTTTTCTCGGAAATACCAGAAGTCATTTAATAAATTCGTAAAGAAAACAATAAGTGGTTTTATGCCAAGAAAATATATACAAGAAAAACAAAGAGCCCACACGTTGTCTAATGAAGTAGATCTTAGAATTATTATAGCATAGAAATTTTATAGAGGCAGAAAGTATAGTGAGCAGTGCTGCCATAAACAAATACATAAGTATGACACCAGAAGCATACTGTAAAAACAGTCTGCAGCTGTCACAGTAACAAAGACACAATCAAACCAAAAGCTTATTCACATCTAAAAGTTGCTATACAAGACCAGGTAAAAAAGTGAAGGAAGCTGAGGAGAGAGCGTAATGAGAGTGTCAAGGTGACACTTGAGGAGATGAACGGACATTGTGGTTGGTACCGGATAGACGAAAATATAAGATGACGGTCGATGACTGAAAACAACATCCCCACATCACGAGATGAATTGAATGAAATGCCGATTTAGCTGGATTCATCAGCAATAATGAAAACATATGATGTTAATAGATATGAAAAATGATTCAGGTCACTGGGAACGGGGCATGAACCAGAAATATGGAAAACAGCGAGCATAGAACTGTTGCACAGACAAGGACAGAGACACGAAACACTAGACTATCCATATATATCTTTAACATTCATACTGTCCAAGGTAAAACAGAATATAAGTAGAGGGAGAAAATTATAGAACACCTGAAGAAAATAAAATTCATAAAAGTCAACCAACAGTGGGTAAGGAAGGGAAAGTAATGGCTTACAATCCTCCTAGAGCTGTACGAATAAATTAAAAAGATAAATTAAAAACAGAACGTCGGGTTGACTTCATTATTCTGGACTGGTAATATGAAAGTTTATTCTGTCGCCTTACTTGGAAGAAGGAAAAGTGCAAGAGCGTAGAAATTCTATGGAAAACATAGGACAGACATGAACATAGAAGCAAAGAGAAGAGCCAGCAACAATTAAGCTGGAAAGAGGTTGGGAGACAATTTTATAATAAATATTAAGAAAGTAAAGTTTGAACTAAGTTTGCTGCACAACCATATAAAAAAAACAATTTTAAGACTTGGTAATTTCATTGAAGCCATCAGGGAAGGTTCCCTGATGCTGATGAAGAGCTTTCGATCTAGGGAACTGGATCTGTCCTCTATTTCCTTTATTAAGCCTGAATGCCTTCCACAGACGCTGTTTAGTGCTCTCCCATGATAATAAATGCGACTAAAGAATGAAGGAATGGCGATAAACGAACGATTTAAAGATTTGCTCTCAGTGGAAACAGTGGTAATACCAGCGAGCCAAGGGAAAGAGATTCACTGACAGGTATTGGACATCTTAGACACAACAGGGAAAAAGGATGTATTGAAATGGATATATTGAAGACCATTGATCCTAACACAGTATAACCACGAGAGGAAGCGGAATCACTCTCTGAACTACTAGCTATTATCTACAAGACACTCGTCAAGGGATAATTGGCAGAGTTCTGGGTGTTAGTCGACTGGTGTGGGTCGCATCCTGGGACAAAACTGAGCTAATTTGGCCGAAATGCTCTGAATAACAAGCGACTTTCTATAGAAGAGTATGTAACTGATGTCAGCTAGGCCTGTATACCTTGTACATGTACTTGTATAAATAAATATATTATTATTAATATTTATAATATTACGCAAAGTACTTCAGAAGATAATGAGGAGGAAAGTAGTAGATACTTGGAGGGAGAGGCATACTTAAACAATACAGAGTAGAGATTAAGAGATGGAAATTCATGATGGTAATTTTCCGAACTTCCCACACACTCACAACTCGCTCCTCCTCACTCCTCACCTGTATATTTCACTGTAAACACTTGGTCTACACATCTCTTACCCTTCCTAAAGCCTCCTTATTCATTTGCTATCCTACTCTCCGTCTTACTCTTAATTCTTTCAATAATAACTCTACCATGCATTTTACCAGGCATACTCATCAGACTTATTCCCCTATAATTTTTGCACTCTCTTTTGTTGTCTTTGCCTTCATACCAAGGAACTATGTATGCTCTCTTCCGATTTATTTATTAAATAAAAGCACCAACCACTCCAGAACTATATCCCCACCTGCTTTTAGCATTTTTTTGTCCCGTCAGTCCCAGCTGCCTTAATCCCTTTCATTCTACCTACTTCCCCACGAACTTCCCCCACACTCACAACTGGTTCTTCCTCACTCCTCACTCATCAGCATTTAACAATTCCTCAAAATAATAAAATAAAAATTAAAGAAGGAATATTTTGAGGAATTGTTAAATGTTTATGAAGATAGGGAAGCAGTGATTTCGTGTATAGGTCAAGGAGGAATAACTTCTCACAGGAGTGAGGAGCGAGTTGTGAATGTGGGGGAAGTTCGTGAGGTAGTGTTACCTGCTCTCTTATACCAAGGTTGTGTTTCCTGCTTTCTTATGCAAGTGTTGTTACCATTGTCGTATTACCTGTGTCGTGTTACCTGCTCTGTGATACCAGAGTTGTCTTACCAGTGTTGTGGTACATGTGTTGTGTTACCTGCATTGTATTATCGGTGTTGTATTACCAATGTTGTGTTACTGATATAGTGATACATTCTCAGTGATACCACGTTACCAGTGCTGTTACTTGTATTGGAATACCTATGCTACACTCACCAAATTGTTGTTGAGAGGTAGAGTCTTAGCTCCTGGCCCCACCTCTCCGTTAGACACTACTGGGTTTCTGGGTTCACTACTGGCTGCGTGAGCCCTATCATACGTATTCTTAAAACTATGTATGGATGCTTGGCGCCCACTCCGATACCTCGTCGCGTACTAAACTCACTGCTGCCTTCCTATCAGGTATTCTCTGATCCATTGCAGTGCCATCCCTGTTATACCTGCCTGGTCCTCCAGTTTTTGCACTAATCTCTTGTGTGTATTACCTGTGTTACCTTTATTGTGTTACCTGTCTTGTGTAACCTGTATAAAGTTACCCGTTTTGGGTTACATGTGTTGAGATACACGTGCTAAGTAACCTTTGTTGTGGTAACCAGGAAGGAAGAAGACAGGCAGAGCCAGCTAGCTATGGCTTCTCTCTTTGATGATGCAGTCCTTCAGGAGTATGCTTGGCGTCACAAACTCATGATTGGATGGCTGGAGGTACGGCCCTAATGAAAGGGGCTGATGACATCGACACCCTTAAAATAAATTATAATCTGATGTCCACAGAAACACGCAAGGCAAGAGGAGGAAGGGTTCATGACCTTCAATGTGCAAGGTGTGGACCAGCGTGCCTTCGAGTGCATGGGCAGAAATTTAAGAGACATGATAATATTGTCGATGCTATAGCAAGATGACTGCCAGTAGAAGAAATTTACTGTGGTAAAAGATAGGTCCATACAAAAGGGCGAGAGAATGCGGAAACCTTACTTAATTATTTTTTTATGTGGAACGCCGGAATACGAATATCTTGGGCGTGATGATCGGTAGAGATTCGAGTACATCGAGTAATGCGCAGCAGTTTCAAAAATAGGCAGAGAATTATCACATTAGTCAGGTGCGACAGTAGGCTGCAGGTTGGGCGACTTAGCAAAGAATGTACTACAGAAGTTGTCACACCGGGTTATTACACGGACGACGTTACCCTAGGAGCAGTCATAGTTACCTGGCGAGGAATTCTGCATCTTGATTCATATGATAACCTTACGAAAGCCTCGGGTATAAATGTTTGCAACCTAGTGCTATATGTGGTAAGAGCCGTGGAGGGATCAGTGGTAGCACGGAGGATACACGAGACTGGGAGCCGTTGTCTTCCATAAACGTGGCTAGTTATATGAGAAAGCCGTATGAGAGATCAGGCGTTCCTCAGGAGCCAGGTTAGTTACCATCCACCTCCATCTCTAGTTAACATGAACAAAATAAAAAGTTGCCTGCTTTCTATCAGATTTGTTATCTGTGTTCTGTTACCTGTATTGTGCTATCTGTTATTTGTCACTTGTGTTGTATTGCCTGTGTTGTGTCACCTGTGTTACTTCTATCATTGTTACTTGTTATGTGTTGTATTGTTATGTGTTATACTATATTATGTTACCTGTGTTGTTTTATATGATGTATTACCATATTTTACCTATATGGTGTTACCTATGTTTTGCTACTTGCGTTGCTTGCATTTTGTTGCCTGTGTTGTGTGACCTGTGTTGTGTTACTTTTATGTTGCCAGTGTTTTGATACCTGTATTGTGTTTCCTATGTTAGTTACTCGTATTATGTTACCTGCATTTTATTACCTGTGTAGTGTTTAACCGCGTTGTGCTATTTATCGTGTATTACCCGTGTTATATGTGTGTTATGTTGCCTCTGTTGTGTTACTTGTGATGTATTATCTGTACTGTATTATCTAAATTGTGTTTCCTTTGTGTTGGCTCTGTTGTGTTACTTGTGTTATAATAAATACCTGATAGTATCAACATAACTGTAATTTATATTAAAAGGTGTTTCTTTCACCACTCTCTTATTAAATGTTTGGTATCCATACTGCTATGTTTGAAGTCATTAAACATTATGTTTAGTGTCCTCCATGATAACATAGAATCAGTATTAATCAGAGTCAAGCTCAGCGTCCTAAGTTAACATTAGTGCCATTGAGATGGAAAACAATTCAGTTTGCCATCCTAATGATTGTTATCGTTCTCAACTACGGAGGAGGCCACAAGAGCAGATGCAGCCTACCACTGGACTTCTGTTGAGATCCATCAGTGTGGATATTATGCTAGGCATTATTGCCAACAGTTAAGCGAGAGATTTTTCTCTAGCAGTTGCATTTGCACGTGATTAAGGATGGGATTACCAGTGACGAGCTTCATAGGAGGGGCTTTCAGATATGTGACATTAAATGAATACAACTTTCACAGAAGGGTGAAATACTCTTTTTGTTTACAGCGAGAGTGCTCGTGCAGGTTATAAAACTCAATATAATTGCACGTTTTCACTACCCAGTTAGATCTCTTTTAATTTACTTCTAAACATTTAGTAAAATTTGTAGTGACAGTGCCTAGTTCATTTCTTAACATTCTAATACTATATACAATGATAACTTAGTATTATGATACTTGGAATATCCAGCTCATTCCTCATATTAAGAAATTTGGTAGTTTTAAGATAGCCTAGAAAAATTCTGGGGCTTCATTGTATAATAGCCTGAATGGTCAGTTAACATTAGTTAACATTAGCAAGGGTGCAGCATAATTATTTTAAGATGTAATACTATGTACATAATTCTGACTCTTCTTACATTAATACAATAGTTGGTGTAAACCGAGCAACAGCTCTGAGAGTATTTAATGTAAATTTGTACTTCTTATTTAGTAGTGGTTTGATGGATTTATCGAGGGGTACGTCTATACCAAGATATCCGTAAGATTATCGTAGCTAATCATTTTACCTTGCAAACAAATGGGTGGGGCATATCATTTGTTTGTTAATAGATATATATATTTTTAGGTGAAGATATGATGAGGTCTAGTCGAATAAATGATGAGGTCTAGTCGAATAAAAATTACCTGAACCTCGTTAAGAAAGGTACTTATCTTGTGCCCTGTTGTAAGAAACATGATGTCAGCCTAGCTTTAGTTATATATTTAAGTGAGGTAGGTAGAGCATTAAGAAGAGCATTAATCACATTGTACTGCATGAGACTGGGAAGTCCTCTCTATCGTGTACCTAGGAACATTTCTTTAGTCTCGCTTCTAAAAACCTTGGTAGTGAAAAGAAGATACTATGTTTGACAGAGATACATATTATAAAACTGAGTAGATTGCTTCATGTATAGCAACAATTATATTTGCTATAATAAATGGAAATTTTAGATCAAGAAATTTGGTAAAATTTGTAGAAGTGTATGTGCAGTGAGAAAAGTGGAAATACAGTTATACACTTTCTTATCATGAAACCACAGAGATGAGACGAAAGTTGGTATCTGATTCTATAGTATAGTCTATTTAGTATTGTTCTTTCAAATGTTTAACAAACGTAACTAGTTGAGAAGCTCGGTCTAAATGAATCAGGTTGATTCGTCTGAGGGATAGGTACTTTGAGATTAGGTCCAGGAAGCAGGAAGAATACCCTTAATGTACCTAAGATTATACATCTGGAAAAATGTTTATCCTCTGCAATGACGGTTGATCGACTTTTATTTACTGGATTATATAATTCTTTCTTAGTGAAGAGATAATCTCTCATTTTTATTTCGACTCATAAAATAAATAAATTTCAGCCAGTTATTTATGAGATTATATGCATTTTCAAGAAAGAAAAGAGATGAACAATATTACCACTGTTTTATTTATACTTTCCCAGGCTAAACTTAAAGGGTTACATCTATTTAGCCCAATAACAAACTGTTCCCACTGGTCTAGTGGCTAACGCGACGGGCTGGAGTTTTGAGACTCTATGACCGCGGGTTCAATCCCGGCCGGGGGTATGGTTTAAACTGTTCCCATTTCTCTTGCCTAAGTTCTTGTTTTCTATTCTTTGTATTTGTTAGTGCAGCTTGGAGAGTTCTGAGTAAGACTGGTGTTGTACAGTGCTGGACATATTGACAACGTCAGCGGTATGAGTCTTGGACAGCGATCAGATAGAAGATCAACAACAATAACTGAGTCCTCTTTCTTACATGATTCACTGAATCCTAGACTCAGCTGTAATATGTCGACATATATATGAGCAGGTTTAATAGTGTCTACAATTCTAGCATTTATCAAGCTTAGTAAGAAATTTGATTAGATTAGTTCTATTGGTGTTTGTTACTGACCTTTCAATATTCCTATGTCTTACATTCACGTCTCCAAGAATAAGGGTAGGTTCATTCTTAATGTAATCTGGTAAAACTTTAGGCTGAAACTGATCTGCTGGGGTATATACTTTACCACAGTGATACTGAATGTTTGCTCGATTTTGCAGGAGTAGGAGTGAATGCAGCAAGTTATTTCTTAAACAATAATGCTGTTAACAGTTAACCTTAAGTTATATACTGCATATCTAGGCAACTCCGGGGGTGGTACCCCACTACTTAGTCTACATTCTTGTAAACCATACCACGGGCGGGGTATTCATCCAACTAGTTGAATGAATCTTATTGTATCCAGCTGGCCCAGTGGCTAACGCGTCGGTCTGGAGTTTTATTGCTCTCTGACCGCGGGTTCTATTTCCACCCGTGTTATAGCTTGTTTGCAATCATGTCATTACGATTTCGTGAGTACATTGTTGCAAACAGATGACATCAGTACTCTTGGTTGCTATAATATGATGCAAGTCTGGCAACAGCTTCTTCATGGAGACAGTCTTACATGGTAAAAAAAATGTATTCTCTCCCTTGTAAAAATTTATTACACTTGCAATAGCTCGTAGGGTAACAGTGTGTAAACACTTCAGAGCAAATAACATAGCTTGCACCTTCTTATTGTCATAACCATGCGCAGTGTGTGGCCAGGATGTACAGTGTGGGGTAAGGTTGTACACAGACTTAGGAAAGGTTTTACATAGAAAGTGCTGAGGCTGTACTTAGTGTGGCCAGGATGTATATAGCGTGAGGCTAATTTGTGCACAGAAAGTGGCAATGCTGGATAGTTATAACAAATGGTTTAGAGTGTGCCCAGGCTGCAGAGTGTGGAAAGGCTGTGCAACGTGTGTGGCCAGGCCGAAAACAGCATATGGCCAGGCTGTACACATGGTGGTCAGGCTGAATACAAGATATGCCAAGGCTGTACACAGAGTGTGGCCAGTGTGTGCACAGAAAGTAGTCAGGCACTACAAAGAGAAATACCAGGCAGAGCAGTGTGGCTAAGCTGTACAAAGACAGTGGCCTGGTTGTACACTGAGTGTGCCTTGACCGTACACAAAGTGTTGACAGGCTGTACACAGCGAATAGCCATGCTGTACCCAGCATGTGGCCAGGAAGTGCACAGAGAGTGGCCAGGACGTACAGGGAATGACGCGCAGTACATAGTTTTGCCAGGCTGCACGCAGAGAATGCCCATATTGTACACAGAAGTTTTGCACCTAGTGTTCAGGCTGCACACTGACGGTGGCCAGACTGTACACAAAGTGAGACCAGTCTGTACACAAAGAATGGCAAAGCCGTACACAGAGTGAGCCTAGTCTGTACACCGAATGTGGTAAGACTACAAAGAGTGCTCCCTGGCTGTATACTGGGGAATCCCACCTACCACTGACTATGCCCTCATCTGCTACACGTCTCTTTCCACCTGGCGTTAGTATATAAGCGCCAGCCTCCTTGCCTGTGCTCCCTCGATTCCTGGTCCGTCGTGCTCTGCCCGATCACACAGTTGCTCTACACTCAAGAAGCCTCCCTTCGACCCCGCCGGGGTGGGGAATTTATATTCTACAAACGCCACATCCTTTTCACAATGCTGTCACATCGTGTGAAAATCAAGCCTGTGAACGGTGCAATTAATGACTCCTCGAAGTTAACTTTAGCTACCGTCGTTAGGACCTGCCTGCAGGTCAAATTTACGGCAATCCACTCTCTGAAGGACTCCTTCATTGTCGTCTGCACAGACGACACGGAAGCATCAAAACTAATGGACGACTCTTCAATCAGAACCCTACAAACACAACAATTCACTCTATCCCCGTCTCCATTCTTGAAGTCGAAACGTTCGGTCTTTGTGAAAAGACTGGACAATATCGTCACCTCTCTCTCTACTGAAGCACTGAAGACATCTATTGAGGAACAAAACACCTGGGCCTCGATAGACAGCATCTCCAAGATCCCTAACGCCTCACCTATGCTAAAGATTACATTCTCAGACGTCTCCATGGCTGCCCAAGCTCTCTCTGACGGACGGTCTAGCCATCTCATATTACCACATTCACCCTAGTCATATAGAACAAGAACGTTTCACATACATCTCCCACTGCAGGACCTGCTGACTGCAAGGGTAATCATCATACCCTTGCAGCTAAGTGCCCACTCAGGAAAGAAATCATATTGAAGAAAACTAAAGTTCTGATGAACACCTCCAATTCACCCACATACGCTGCAATAACCAAACCACAAACCGACACCACCAAGACTCTACACGCTAATCTACAGCCACCATCGCCCAGCAACTCCCTCTGTCCACTCCCCGACGGTGATTCCTCCAAGGTGCTGTACTGCATGGTGTATGCACACCTTGCAAACGCAGCAAACCCCGGCACTTTCAACACCACTATTAACGAACTATTCCGTCTGAACAACATGCCTGCCTTTAATTTTCCGGACTCCACACCTTCAGCAGACATCCTCAAGATCCTTCCCAACGCCCTGAACTTTACTGCACCTGCAGACCTGTCTCCTGCCCAAGCAACTCCTGTAACTTCTATAACCACTTCCACCGCTGACAACGTTGATCATGCTGCCTCAACCACCGTCTCCCACCTCTCCCAGCCTGCTGTTACACAACCGTTACACCTCTCCACTGCTCCTGTCGACCCTCAGTCACCTGCTACCACCATTGTAGATTCGCCCAATGAGTCCACTTCAGAAGAAGATAGCGACGACTCCAGTAAACCCTCATGGGAAAACCTCACCTTCTACACTTCTCCTTCAAATACTGACACCATGACCTGTACTGAACTCTACAAAAGCCTCGGTGCTGGAACAGTCAAGTATGCCTGTGAATCACCACTTCACTTCACACTCACCCAAGTTCGTGAGTTCATCAAGCCTCTACGTTTCACCTTCAGTAACAAGGCTAAATTATACCACCTATCTAGGAGCAGCTTCAAAAAGTTCGAAAATGGCTCCATTGCTAATTTGCCTCCTCAGTTACTCCTATAATTCCCATATGTGTTCTACCCTCTGATGTGACCTAGCCTGCTGCCAGCTACTCAAGATTCAAGACTTCAACTACCATAAGTTCGATGCAACAGTCCCTGCTATTCCTGTTCTCAAGTCTACCCCACGATCGCCTTAGCTGCTGGGTTAAGCCCTGGCTCTATTTCTCTAACTAAGAACACTCCTCTCCAGAGCTATTCTTCATCTGTCCCGTCTTCCCCGCTCATCCCATTGGGATCTTACCTGAACTTGTTTGCTTTGCCTGTGCTCCAGAATCTCCACGACCACAGTGAGCTTCACACCAACTCCAAGGTTGAGGGACTGATTACCTCATCTTTTGTAAATAGTTCTACTGTCTTCAAATTATGTCCTAGAATTTGTATTGATAAAGCCACTGGGTGGTGAAATGTCTACAATAAAGATACCCAGATGTTGCACATGTGTCTAAATATCAAGAATAAACTTGCTTCAGGGAACACTCAAGGTTCTCCCTGAAGCTGTTTGAGAATTGCTTTCTTCTACCACCCCTTATATTTTATAGACAATTTATTTAAAGACAAAATACATTGACAAATTGCATTGACAAAATACATTGACAAAAATACAATAGGGAGTAAAACAACATAGATAACTCAGAGCTACATCTCGAATGTGTCTCAATCTTCAACTTGTCGGTTTTTCAAACCATTCATCACTACATCTCGAATACTTCGTCCAGCTCCCACGGTCTCCACCCATCCGAGGCGATGGTAAACACTTGAATTACCTATTATGTTCAGATGTCTGGCTAATAAATCAGGCTGAGGGACTGATTATCTCAAACTCCTCCAGTTCTTCACCATTGTCTTTTGTATGGACTGATGAAGCCCCTGTGTGGCGAAACGTTTCCTCAGTAAAGATACCTGAGTGTTGCACATGTATCAAATTCATCAACATGACAGAGGAAGTTATTCTTCCTTCTCAGTACACATAACAAGAACCGTTATGATGAATGAGATTCTTGTGCAACATTTAGGTATCCTTACTGTAGAAAACGCTTCGCCAGCCAGTGGCTTCCTCTGTTCAATACAAAGGAGAATGGAGGAAGATGAGGAGTGTTTGGTAGATCAATATTGATTAAAATACAGCAAGTGTCTGTCAGACACAACAGCGTCTTGGGCTCTTGATGTTTCAGAATCTCTACAACCACGGTGTTGTAAACACCACCTCCAAGGCTGAGGGACTGATTACCTCATCTTTTGTATATAGTTCTTCTGTTTTCTAATTATGTCCAAGAATTTGTATTGATAAAGCCACTGGATGGCGAAACGTCTACAATAAAGATAACCAGATGTTGCACAAGTGTCTTAACTTTCATCGGGCTCTTGTTATAAGAAAATTTTCAGTACTTCCCTCAGCTATAGGCATGACCTACTTCCCCTGGTTGATTCTACCACTAGTAACGCCGCCTGCCAATGCTTGAATTCACGTGTTAACTAAAAGGACACAAGTGTAACTAATGTGACATTTTATTGCGGCAACGTTTCGCTCTTTAGGAGCTCCTGGAGAAACCATTCTTGTACCTAACTGTTGCATATGTGTCTTACCTAACAATCTGTCGGTATTTTATACCATTTTAATGTTCATTCTTGTACAAGCTTGAAAAAGTTCATGGAGAGCGAAACGTTGCCACAATAAAATGTCATATTAGTTGCACTTGTGTCATTTTGCTTTGCATATTGTCGGTAATTCTACCAACATTAATACACTTCACGTGTTGGCTGTATATAAGCCACCTTGTAGATGAATGGTTCAGAGAACCGACATGTTGTTGAATTAGACACATGTGCAACTCTTGGGTATCTTTAGTGAGGAAACGTTTCGCCACACAGTGGCTTCACCAGTCCATACAAAGGAGAAACTTGATTACCTCATTCTCCTCCTGTTCTTCAAGTTTCTCCTAGTCGTCCAGTCATTCCTCGTCGCTACATCCAGGCACTCAAACACTTAGCTTCCAATTATGATATTCTCATCACCACAGCGGACAAAGGAGGAGGAGTGGTCATCCTCAACAGTACAGACTACGTTAGTAAGATGCAAGATTTATTGAACGACGCCAACACATACGTTTCCATCCCCGAACATGCATGGAGGAAAGAAACAGATTCTTTTCTCAGTAAGACCCGCAGTATACTCAGGAAATCAGAAGAAGGTAAAAAGCTCTTGCGCCTCATCCCTACCAACCCCAAGTCAGCTAGACTTTATGGTTTACCAAAGACCCACAAACCAAATGTGCCTATGAGACCCATTACATCTGGTATCGGCAGCGCCCCTCACAGTCTAGCAGGAGTTTTGGCGAAATATTTGTCAAAGCTCCTGGGTACAATCAGTCAGGCTCATCTAAAGCATTCGGGTGACCTCCTTAACTGTATCAGGGATCTCGACATGAGTGATAAGAAGCTTGCAAGTTTTGACGTGACTGCCTTATTCACCAATGTCCCAGTTGATCAATCCATTGATCTTCTTCGCAGGGTGATTAAAGATGATACAGAGTTACCTGTACCCCGCCAAGATTTTGTGAGCCTTGTCGAACTTTGTGTTCGTTATAACTGTTTTAGGTTCGAGGACAAGAAGTACAAACAACTCTTCGGACTAGCCATGGGATCCCCCCTTAGTGCAGTTCTTGCCAATTTATATATGGAGGACCTGGAATCAAGAAGGATCCTCAATAACATCCCTCGTTCAGTTACTTGGATGCGGTACGTAGATGATATTTTGGTCATTGTACCCAAAAATCTTGACGTACAGGGCATCCTCAACACCATCAACAATCTGGAACCTACTATTAAATTTACTCTAGAGGAGGAGAAGGACAACCAGTTACCTTTTCTCGACGTTCTCTTACGCACAGGGGAAAGCAAACTTTCTTTTAAAGTCTACCGGAAGCCTACCTACAAGAATGATCTTCTACATTTCTTCTCTCACCATGACACAAGAACTAAAAGAGGGGTAGTTATTGGCTTCTTTCTGAGAGCCTACAGAATTTCCAGTCCGCAGTTCCTCGAAGAAGAATGTACATACATCACCAACTCTTTTAGTTCACTACACTTTCCCCTACACTTCATACGTGACTGCAGGAAACGTGCAACACGTATCCTCAGCAAGACCAACACCTATCAAATTGAAGAAAAGCCTCCAAGTTACATCGTTTTACCGGTCAGCAACGTTGCCACTAATGTTTCAAAAATGTTTGACAGAAAACTGGCTAAAATATCTACCAGCTCTTCAACTACTATTAGGAACCTGATACAAAAACCCAAGCATGATTCTGGCACAAGTGCAGGAATCTACACTATACCATGTGGGGGGTGTGACAAAGTATATGTAGGGGAAACAGCCAGAACTCTGGACATTAGGATAGCAGAACACAAAAAATGCTTGCAGAAATGATGACCGCAAAAACGCATGTGTTCAACATAGAGACGATGTTGGACACCTCATGAAATTCAATGAAGCTAAACTAGTTATTAAAGAAGACGACTTAAGACGGAGAAAATGCATTGAAGCTGCACTAATTTCTGTCAGTAACACTATAAAGCAAAAATCCGGTAGTTACAGTATTTCAAAATTACTAAGCAAGAGGATATTACCCATCCTGGGAACTGGTGTTACTTGATGCCAGCAGGTCCCTCTCTTGCCTCACCTCCTTAGTTCCATTACTACTACTACTACTACTACTACCACCTCTACCCACGCTTCACCTCACCTGACTCCCACCACTATATATATGTGTGTTTTCTTAGTTTTCTCTGTATTAGGACTGAAGAAGCCACTCGTGGCGAAACGTTTCCTTTAATAAATGTCCTGAACTGTACATAAGTGTCTTTTTCCACATCTTGTCGGTATCACCATACCATTTCCTCCTTCTCCTTTGTATGGACTGATGAAGCCACTGTGTGGCGAAACGTTTCCTCAATAAAGATACCCAAGAGTTGCACATGTGTCTAATTCAACAAAAATAGGTTAGACAAGTGTATGAGTGGGTGTGGGTGGGTGTGGGTGGGTGTGAGTGGGTGTGGGTGGGTGTGAGTTGGAAAGCATGGGCCAGCTGGCCTAATGCAGTGCTCCATCGTTCTTATGTAAAAACAAGTATTGTACTTGAATGGTATACAATATCTACATGATGAAAATTAGACACGTGCAACACCTGGGTGTCTTTATTGTAGACTGTTTCGCCATCCTACTTCCACTGGTGAATCCCGGCTACCAGTGACTTTGCCCTCGTCTGCTACCCGTCCCTTTCCACCTGACGCCAATGTATAAGCGCCAGCCTTCTTGCCTGTGCGCGGACGGTTATGGAGCCTCAAAGCTGATGGCCGACACCTCTATGGAAACCCTAAGAGACCGACAGTTCACCATCTCCCCTACACCTTTTTTTGCTGGCGAAACGTTCCGTTCCGTAGACGTGGCTTATATACTGTAGTGAGGTGAGGTGAAGCAGGTGGAGGCGGGGTCATAGTGGTACCATCCACTAGTCGAAGTAGGTCTACGTCCAAAGGTTGAACAAGTGTTGAAGAATTCTTTGTAACAAGATCCCATGATGCTGCAGTGTCTGACAGTTGTGATGAATGGTTTGGAAAACCGACAAGTTGAAGATTGAGACACTTATGCATCATGGGATCTTGTTACAAAGAATTCTTCAACACTTGTTCAACCTTTGGACGTAGACCTACTTCGACTAGTGGATGGTACCACTATGACCCCGCCTCCGCTTGCTTCACCTCACCTCACTACAGTATATAAGCCACGTCTACGGCCCTATGCTGTACATTCTACAAGATTGATGGACTGAACACATCAACTCCAGGCCGAGGGACTGATTACCTCATACTACTCCTCTCCTTACGCCTTCCTCTTTGTTGTGCAAGAAAGGTATAAAATACCGACAATATGAAAGTTAAGACACATGTGCAACATCTGGATATCTTTATTGTAGTAGACGTTTCGCCATCCAGTGGCTTTATCAATACAGATTCTAGGACATAATAGGAAGACAGTAGAACTATATACAAAAGATGAGGTAATCAGTCCCTCGGCCTTGGAGTTAGTGTTCACAGCATCGTGGTGGAGGAGAGTCTGGAGCAAAGGCAAGAAGACTGGCGCTTTTTATAGGCGTCAGTGAATGGGACGGGCAGCAGACGAGGGCAGTCACTGGGCAGCAGCCGTGAAGAAGGTCTTGTAGATGTCAACCAAGATTCCATGATGTTGCAGTGTCTGACAAGTTGTGCAAGAAAGGTATAAAATACCGACAATATGAAAGTTAAGACACATGTGCAACATCTGGATATCTTTATTGTAGTAGACGTTTCGGTGGCTTTATCAATACAGATTCCCAGTAGAACTATATACAAAAGATGAGGTAATCAGTCCCTCGGCCTTGGAGTTAGTGTTCACAGCATCGTGGTGGAGGAGAGTCTGGAGCAAAGGCAAGAAGACTGGCGCTTTTTATAGGCGTCAGTGAATGGGACGGGCAGCAGACGAGGGCAGTCACTGGTAGGCGGGATTCCCCAGTGGAAGTAGGTCCTTCCCAAAGAGATGGGTTAGTTGCAGCAGCCGTGAAGAAGGTCTTGTAGATGTCCTCTGAACCAAGATTCCATGATGTTGCAGTGTCTGACAAGTTGTGCAAGAAAGGTATAAAATACCGACAATATGAAAGTTAAGACACATGTGCAACATCTGGATATCTTTATTGTAGTAGACGTTTCGCCATCCAGTGGCTTTATCAATACAGATTCTAGGACATAATAGGAAGACAGTAGAACTATATACAAAAGATGAGGTAATCAGTCCCTCGGCCTTGGAGTTAGTGTTCACAGCATCGTGGTGGAGGAGAGTCTGGAGCAAAGGCAAGAAGACTGGCGCTTTTTATAGGCGTCAGTGAATGGGACGGGCAGCAGACGAGGGCAGTCACTGGTAGGCGGGATTCCCCAGTGGAAGTAGGTCCTTCCCAAAGAGATGGGTTAGTTGCAGCAGCCGTGAAGAAGGTCTTGTAGATGTCCTCTGAACCAAGATTCCATGATGTTGCAGTGTCTGACAAGTTGTGCAAGAAAGGTATAAAATACCGACAATATGAAAGTTAAGACACATGTGCAACATCTGGATATCTTTATTGTAGTAGACGTTTCGCCATCCAGTGGCTTTATCAATACAGATTCTAGGACATAATAGGAAGACAGTAGAACTATATACAAAAGATGCACAACTTGTCAGACACTGCAACATCATGGAATCTTGGTTCAGAGGACATCTACAAGACCTTCTTCACGGCTGCTGCAACTAACCCATCTCTTTGGGAAGGACCTACTTCCACTGGGGAATCCCGCCTACCAGTGACTGCCCTCGTCTGCTGCCCGTCCCATTCACTGACGCCTATAAAAAGCGCCAGTCTTCTTGCCTTTGCTCCAGACTCTCCTCCACCACGATGCTGTGAACACTAACTCCAAGGCCGAGGGACTGATTACCTCATCTTTTGTATATAGTTCTACTGTCTTCCTATTATGTCCTAGAATCTGTATTGATAAAGCCACTGGATGGCGAAACGTCTACTACAATAAAGATATCCAGATGTTGCACATGTGTCTTAACTTCCTCTTTGTATTGGACTGATGAAGCCACTGTGTGGCGAAACGTTTCCTGAATAAAGATTCCCATATGCTGCATAAGTGTCTCAATCTTCAACTTGTCGGTTTTTCAAACCATTCATCACAAAAATCATTGAAGAAACCAAGAACAACGCTAAATCGCCAACATACGCCACCATTGCAAAAATTCAGTCAGATACCACCGAACTCCTTCAAGCTACACAACAATCATCTCCACCCAGCCAGTCCCTCTCTGCTCTTCCTGACGCTGCTCCATCCAAGGTGCTATACTGTATGATGTATGCACACCTCACTAATGCTGCAAAGCCTGACTCATTCAACACCACAATCAATGAACTGTTTCGCCTTAACAACATGCCAAACTTCAACTTTCCAGACTCGCCACCATCACAAGACCTCCTCAAGCTAATTCCAGACATTGTTAACTTCACCTCAACCCCTGGTCCTACTCGTATATCCGACGAAGACTCTACTCCAGAACCAACACCACCGTCTACTGCCACCTTTCACCACCCACCACCAGCCCAACAAACCACAACCGACCAACACTCCCTGCCTCCTCTCAACACAGTCACAGAAGACGAAATAGAACCAGAACATTATGAACAACCCTCTGACGACGACGAAGTAGTAGTCGAAGAAGTAACCGAAGAAGAAACCACAGGCAACCGTTACCTAAGCCAAGCCTTTAATGGGTCTCTAACCTTCTACACCACCCACAACCTCCCAACCGAAATGAGCCTAGCTGATATGCTCCACTTAATGAAAGAAGGACCTGTTAAGTACACCTGCACCAAACCTCACCAAATTCCTTTTGAAAACGCCCTATCTTACCTCGTGACGAATCTGAGCTGCTCCAACCTCTGATTGCAACTATTCCACATGTCCAAGAGAGACTTCAAAAGACTCAAGAGTGGCTCCATCACCAGCGAAGTGTAGCCAAACACACAACACACTTCCGCAACGCACAACCTGAGCCTCCCGACTCCTGACGTCCAAACCAGCTCTTCACCTCAGCCTGAAGCATATCAGCTAGCGAGCACTGTCTGCAGTCTGCTGTCTCCTCTATGTCCTCAACATGCCCTCTCTACACTGCCTCGCAGTGCCACGCATCTGGGTTTAGCCCTGGCTCTTTCATCTACAACTCAAGACCTTCCTCTCACCGACTATTCTTCGTCTGTCCACACTTCCCCATTCACCCACCCGAGTCCCAACATAAGAGCCTGCTATGTGTGTTCTCAATGTCTGTCCCACGATCGACTTAGCTGCTGGGTTAAGCCCTGGCTCTATTTCTACAACTAAGAACACTCCTCTCCAGCGCTATTCTTCGCCTGTCCCGTCTTCCCCGCTCATCCCATTGGGACCTTACCTGAACTTGTTCGTTCGTTCGTTCGCCTGTGCTCCAGATTTTTCTCGACTACGGTGCTCTGCACACCAGTTCCATGGTTGAGGGATTGATTACCTCATCTTTTGTATATAGCTCTTATCTTCCAGTTATGTCCTTCAATTTGTATTGGCGAAGCGTCTACAATAAAGATACTCAGATGTTGCACATGTGTCTAATTTTTATCTTGTCGATATTGTATACCATTCAAGTACAAGACTGTCACTGTCCATGTCTACTTGGGTACGTGCAGTATTATGTTCAGAATTATCGCAACCAATTTCAGTCAAACGGCGCGATATATATTTTATTAGTGATAAAGCCAGGATTAATTCTGCGGAGACCAGCGGATACCTCTCTGGCTATCCCCGACATCTCATTGTTGGTGCCGCTTTAAGTCTTCAAGTAAACAGCTGCGTTTGATCTCATGGTCTTTTGTGCCCTGGCATTCTTTGCTTTCCTTTGTCTCCTGTTTCTGTACCGAAATTGTGTGTACTCGTGCACGTTCCGCTATTGTAGCAGCGCGTACTCAGCCATTGTGTGTGCGTGTACACACCCAGTTGACATGTATACGCGCGTGCACAGGCAGTTATTCTGTGTGCCTGTGCACTGACAGCTGATGTGCGACTGACCGTGTACACGGCGAGTTATTTTAAGTGTGCACAACCAGTAATTGTGCCTACATGAACACAGTTATTGTGGGCATGGGTGTACAAGTTCGTTCGTGCGTAGGCAACGTGGTTGCTACCCATTTAGATAAGGAATTAATATTGAGCTGAAACACTTGGTTACTACAAAATATTTCATAGAACAAGTGAAAAGACAACAAATAAAAACTAAAGAGGCAGGAAAAGAACATACAATAAGAAAAACTAAATCATTAGTTATTCCATTTACTTAATGAAATAATTCTAAATTATTTTCCTTATAATAACAGCGTATTAATAATTTAAATACATTTAGTAATAAGCTGATTACTCTGAAAGAAGACACTAAGCAGAAGTCTCTATTAAATACCTTGTGAAGACAGGCGGAAGAAGTACGGGTACTAGGTTAAAGGGCACAAATTGTCTGTAAGGAATGATCTGTTAAATTACCTTACCAGGCAGACTGTCCCACTCAACAATTCAACTGCCACACCAGTACTTACTCGTATCCTATCTAAAGCTAAATTTATCCAACATAAACCCATTATTTTGATTTTTTTTGTAAAATATACTCAGTACCCTATTTATATATATATATATATATATATATATATATATATATATATATATATATATATATATATATATATATATATATATATATATATATATATATATATATATATATATATATATATATATAGAGAGAGAGAGAGAGAGAGAGAGAGAGAGAGAGAGAGAGAGAGTACTTACTGGTACACCTAGTACCAGTGCTCAATCGGTCGACCCTGAGTCAGGTTCTCCACCAGAAAATGTTGTAGTTTACAGTCAGGTGACCGACACGGTACCTAAACAAGTGCATGGTCAAAGCACGAGTAACAGAGATATATCTGGGAAGGCTGGACAAGGGAGTGGAGTAAGAGGTCGTAGAAGAGAAAGAGGTAGTTACCCACAGACGTCTCACCTCCGGTTAACACAACCCCAGGAAAACGCCGATTAGGTACATACTCATGAGGCTCACTTGCAGTAGAACGTAAAGAATTCCTCAGCTGAATTAACACAAGACGTGCAGGAAATAGAGACCCTCCTTCAGTGACAATAGTAATCCTGCTGTCACTGAAAGGGTTATACCACTGACAACTATTTGCAATATATCAGAGATGACACTAAGAAAACCACTGTCGAAACATAAATGAACTTGATAGACAAGATTTAATGGAACTGGTGAACACTTACACGTCACCCATCCGGCAACTTGTATCTGGACTCAGCAGGTGGTTTCGAGTCTAATACAGGACCACAGAGCTACGCCTCAGTGGCTACCCCAGGGTCCTATCTAACTCAAGGGCAAGCACCTAACACACCTATCTCCTCATGTTGTACACAAACAAGAGGAGCCAGTCAACCAGCATCCTGTCTGCCAACATCAGAGACTTCATTACCAATGTTAGTGAGCTCACACACAGTTACGTGAACACTCATTGTCCTGATATGATCACTGAGGTTGAAGACATTTTTAAACGGCAGGACTCATGGTTACAAAGTGACAGGAACGACAAGCTGGAGGAGGCGTTGCTGTATACTTTTCTAAAAGTGTACATGCCCAGTTCATTGATGTTGCCATTCCTAATCACATGAAATTGATGTTTTTCAGGTTACGCATAAACCCCAGTGAGCAATGTACAGACCTGATGACAGCAAGCAAACCCCGTCAACTTTCCCTTGGAAAATTGTACTTTATTCTTCATAACCTAGTGAATGTTTTCACTTAGCAAATACTTAATCTCCAACAAGAACACATCCCTCACTGGCAGTATGTGATGAAGCCTACAGATCAACCTTGCTTTCTTTGTCGAGAGGCTGCTACTTCTAAGTAAAAGGCTTGGAGAAGGCATAAGTTGCATCGTATTATCTATAACAGGAGCCTGCACAGCCAAGTCTGTTATCAAATGGAACAAGTCCACATGTGAGCCATCTCTAGATGGAAGGCTGACAAAAAGAAAGCTGGGACCAGGTGGAGTGGGCTCCAAAATCTGGTGGTCCTTGGTCACGGACGGACAAAGTTATTTAACTGAGGAAATTATTCCATCTCTAAATCGGCAGAATTGAACTGTTTCTACTAGCAGTCAGGAGAAAGCTGACTTCTTCGCTGAATAATTTGCTGCCAAGATGCAAGTTCTGATCCAGGAAGGAAACCTCCTTTACTAGCCGCAAGAACAGTGTCAAAATTGTAAGAAGTGACAGTAAAGCAGGATGAAGTGTACTCTGTTCTTAAATCGATGGACCAGGAAAAGGCTGAGGAGCCAGATGAGGTGAACCCAAGATTAATGAGTAGATGTGCAGACCGGAAAACATCACATTTAACTCGCATCTATCAGCACTGCCTAGCACAGTGTAAATGACGTTCTCTGTAGAAAATGTAATCCCTGTTCACAAATAGAAGAACAGAGGAACTCAGCAACTACACACAAGTGCCATTCCCGTCAATCATTGGCAAGATTCTTAAGACAATAATCTCACGGCAGATGACAACGTTTTTCTACTACCACTCGCTTCATTGTGACCGCCAATATGGTTTCACAAAAGGTCCTCTGCTGATGATCTGCTGTTTAACCTCTCCCTATAGCACCAGTCACTGGATGAATCCAAAGTCAGCTGTGTAGTACCAATAGACATTGTTGTTGCTTTCGATTGAGGGGCTCTTGTTAAAACTGCAAGCACTAGGTGTCTCTGGCTCTGTATTATGACTCCGTAGTGATTACCTTCAAGGTAGATCTCTAAGCGAAGTTTTCAACAAGACTGAGTCATCACAACACACTATTCCAGAATCCCATGCATATGCAGATGGCTGTACTCTGACATTTACTTATCCAAGAGAGGAAATACCAGCTGCTTTCAGTTGCACCAATCACCAACTTACAGCTGGAGAACACGATGGCAAGTTACATTTGCTTCTGAGAAAACAAATGACGATGGTCTCTAGGTACCAAGATGTTAAGAATGAAAGGGAGAGTCCTGGAACCCGGGATAAAGCATATGCGACAACATTTGCCAGGTAAGTGTTCAAAGTTAGGGTTGAACTCTTGGATATTCAAGGACCATCTGGTTAATCTTCCAATAGGTTGTTTGTTCTGGAATAAAGGTATCAGTGGAGCATGATCTGTCAAGACATGAACAGAGTACTGATATATAATGTCTCGGAAATGCTTTAAGGCCCACACTATTGCTAAGGCTTCTTCCTCAGTTACTGTATAATTACGTTCAACCTTCATAAGGACTCGGCTAGCAAATGCAATTGCGTTGTACTTGCTATCGGTCTTCTGAGCTAGTACGGCACCAATGCCAATTGAACTAGCATCAGTTGCCAGATAGAAAGGCTTAGAAAAATCCGTTAATTTCAAAATTGAAGCAGATGTTAGCTTTTCTTTGAGAGTTTCGAATGCTCTTTCTTGACGGAAGATCCAAATGAGGGGAACATCTTTCTTAAACAACTAAGTTAGAGGAGCTGCTATGGATGAAAAATTAGCAATGAAAGATCTATAAAAACCTGCTAAGCCCACAAAGGATCTTACGGCATCAGCAGTTTTTGGAGATAGAAAATTTAATACTGCAGTTACTTTACTTTGGTCAATCATAACACCTCTAGGAGTGACTATGTGATCAAGAAACTTGATTTCTGATCTGAAAAATTGACATTTAGACAGTTTGATCTTTAAATTGGCTTCTCCAAGCTTATCAGGTACCACATCAAGTCTTTTCAAGTGCGTATGCACGTCTTCTGACATGATAATCACATCATCTATGTGAGGGAAAAGTTCAATAGATAGGAGTAGCGAGGGAGTATATAGTAACAATAGTTTCATTGCTGGCTACATGTTAGGGTAGGGTAAGTCCAGCTCCCGCTATTTCCCCCCTTTTTCCCCCTCCCCGAAAGTGATAGTTTAATTGCCGGCTACTTGTTAAGGTAGGGTCAGTCTAGCTCCCGCTATCCCTTCCCCTCCCTCTTCCCCCCTCCCCCGAAAGGTGACGTGTGGGGCTCCGGTCAAACAGTAAATCACTCGACTCACAGCTCCCAACACTACTCTTGGAATGACAGAGAGGGTCACCTGCCAACCAACGAGAAGAATAGAAGGAGACGGACTAACGTCCTGAGACGTCCCATGTTTAGTCTACTTACCTGTTATGTAAGCCAACACAGGACCTAACCCCTCATCATAGCAGTGGTAACGAACCTGTTTTCCTGTCATCTGAAGTAATTACACACGGCTATACTCTGTGAAGAACTAGCCAGTGGTGGTCACCAACACCTGCTACCCCACCACATCAGCTACGGCTACGATTTCAACAACACTCAGTGTCACCAACACCTGACACCCCATTACCACGATATACCTATATTAGCGTTGAGTTTAAATGTAATTTCTTTCATTTCATTTTTCATTTTTCTTTCAATTAGGATACCCATTCATGTTTTATTGTTTTACATTTTCCGTTTCTAAATAATAAAGTGTTTATCATTGTTATTATTTCTTTTTCTATTCATTAATTTTCCTGAGGAGGAGCCAGCCTTGGTAATACTGACTGAAGTTGTTACAGGGCTGAGTAAGCCTTCACATCTAAGTACACCATAAGTGCATTACCTATTGCGCCTCGAAAGATATTTTTCATGAGTCTTGAGAATGTGAGAGGCGAAGATCGCAAACTGAAAGCCATACGGAGGAAGTGATAATGACCTGTAGGAGTAGAAAATGCGGTTAGCTCTTGACTGTCCTCGTGAAGAGGGACTTGCCAAAACCCTTGTAACAAGAATTCAAGTTAAACCAGCAAATAATAGAGCCTACTAGACTGGAGAATACAATAGACCTCATCTTCACTAACAATGATGATTTGATACGAAATGTCACCATATCAAAAACAATATACTCAGATCACAACATAATCGAGGCTCAGACATGTATGCGCGGAGCCCCAGACCGACAAAATGAGATTAGTCACGAGGGAGCCGTCACCAAATTCAACTTCAATAACAAGAACATAAAGTGGGACCAAGTAAACCAAGTCCTAACCTATATAAGCTGGGAAGATATACTAAGCAACACAGACCCCAACTTATGCCTAGAACAGATTAACTCGGTGGCACTCGATGTATGCACAAGGCTTATTCCTCTAAGAAAAAGGAGGAGTAGATGTAAAATAGAAAGAGACAGGCGCTCCCTTTACAGGCGACGGAAAAGAATAACAGAGCGGCTAAAAGAGGCCAATATATAGGGAGTCACTGGTCAGAGAAATAGCAAACATCGAACTTAAGCTAAAGGAATCTTATAGGAGTCAGGAATCGCGGGAAGAACTAAAAGCCATAAATAAAATCGAAAGAAACCCAAAGTATTTCTTTTCTTATGCAAAATCAAAGTCGAGAACAACATCCAGTATTGGGCCTCTACTTAAACAAGATGGGTCCTACACAGATGACAGCAAAGAAATGAGTGAGCTACTCAAGTCTCAATATGACTCAGTTTTTAGCAAGCCGCTAACCAGACTGAGAGTCGAAGATCAAAATTAATTTTTTATGAGAGAGCCACAGAATTTGGTTAACACAAGCCTATCTGATGTTATCCTGTCGCTAAATGAATTCGAACAGGCGATAAATGACATTCCCATGCACTCTGCCCCAGGGCCAGACTCATCAAGAACTGCAAGAAGCCTCTATCACGAGCTTTTACCATCCTATGGAGAGGGAGCATGGACACGGGGGTCGTCCCACAGTTACTAAAAACAACAGACATAGCTCCACTCCACAAAGGGGGCAGTAAAGCAATAGCAAAGAACTACAGACCGATAGCACTAACATCCAAAATCATAAAAATCTTTGAAAGGGTCCTAAGAAGCAAGATCGCCACCCATCTAGATATCCATCAATTACACAACCCAGGGCAACATGGGGTTAGAGCAGGTCGCTCCTGTCTGTCTCAACTACTGGATCACTACGACAAAGTCCTAGATGCACTAAAAGACAAAAAGAATGCAGATGTAATATATACAGACTTTGCAAAAGCCTTCGACAAGTGTGACCATGGTGTAATAGCGCACAAAATGCGTGCTAAAGGAATAACAGGAAAAGTTAGTAGATGGATCTATAATTTCCCCACAAACAGAACACAAAGAGTAGTAGTCAACAGAGTAAAGTCTGAGGCGGTTACGGTGAAAAGCTCTGCTCGACAAGGCACTGTACTCGCTCCCATCTTGTTTCTCATCCTCATATCTGACATAGACAAGGATGTCAGCCACAGCACCGTGTCTTCCTTTGCAGATGACACCCGAATCTGCATGACAGTGTCTTCCATTGCAGACACTGCAAGGCTCCAGGCGGACATCAACCAAATCTTTCAATGGGCTGCAGAAAACAATTTCAAGTTCAACGATGAAAAAATTTAATTACTCCAATATGGTAAACATGAGGAAATTAAAACTTCATCAGAGTACAAAACAAATTCCTTCCACAAAATAGAGCGAGAAACCAACGTCAAAGACCTGGGAGTGATCATGTCGGAGGATCTCACCTTCAAGGACCATAACATTGTATCAATCGCATCTGCTAGAAAAATGACAGGATGGATAATGAGAACCTTCAAAACTAGGAATGCCAAGCTCATGATGACACTCTTCAGGTCGCTTGTTCTATCTAGGCTGGAATATTGCTGCACACTAACAGCGCCTTTCAAGGCAGGTGAAATTGCTGACCTAGAAAATGTACAGAGAACCTTCACGGCGCGCATAATGGAGATAAAACACCTCAATTACTGGGAGCGCTTGAGGTTCCTGAACCTGTACTCCCTGGAATGCAGGCGGGAGAGATACATGATTATATACATCTGGAGAATCCTAGAGGGACTAGTACCGAACTTG
Source organism: Cherax quadricarinatus (assembly GCF_038502225.1). Classification (NCBI taxonomy): domain Eukaryota; kingdom Metazoa; phylum Arthropoda; class Malacostraca; order Decapoda; family Parastacidae; genus Cherax; species Cherax quadricarinatus. Next base: position 36,061,929 of record NC_091313.1, read on the forward strand.
TAGACGAAAATCACTCACAACGAAAGCAAAAGACTCGGCAGACGATGCAATATCCTCCCAATGAAAAGCAGGGGTGTCACTAGCACGTTAAGAGACAATACAATAAGTGTCAGGGGCCCGAGACTGTTCAACCGCCTCCCAGCATACATAAGGGGGATTACCAACAGACCCCTGGCAGTCTTCAAGCAGGCACTGGACAAGCACCTAAAGTCGGTACCTGACCAGCCGGGCTGTGGCTCGTGCATTGGATTGCGCGCAGCCAGCAGTAACAGTCTGGTTGATCAAGTTTTGATCCACCAGGAGGAATGGTCACAGACCGGGCCGCGGGGGCGTTGACCCCCGGAACTCTCTCCAGGTAAATTCCAGTCCAGGGTCGAAAAGACTTTGTTATCTCCGATGCTACATAAAAGTAAATGTCAGAGCACAGGAAGTGGGAAGTGATCTGGAATCATTTTCGCATTTAGCTTCCTAAAGTCAATCATTGGACGCCAAGCACCGTTCTTCTTAGGTACTAGGATCAAGGGCGCATTCCAGGGCGAATTGCTAGGTGCAATAACACCATCATCAAGCATCTGACAGATCAATTCTTCTGCGACAGCTACTTGTGAATGAGACATTCTGTACACAGGTATATAAATATGTCTGGTGCCAGGTTCAAGTGAGATACGATGGGACAATAAGTTCGTTATACCAATCTTCTCACCTGGTAAGGCTTTAGGATGTTTGTTCAACAAATTCAACAAACGCTTGACCTCGTCCTGGAAGTCAGTGAGAGCTAAGTCTTTCTCCTCTACTGGTGGAATGGTTTGATCCAGTGGAGTGGATTGGCTCTCCCCGGTTGAAATAGCACCGACCCACTGGTCAGGTGACAACTCATCCTCTACCTGAACAAGGTAAGGATAGTGAACAAGGTTTAACAAAATTGGTATTTGCTCTGAGGTGTACACTGTGACCTGAAGTATTAGCAAGGAAGAAATGGATCTTATTGTCTCTTACAACACGTAAGGATGGTTCAACAAACAAACCCTTTACTTTGCAGGAATCACTGTCAACTAGGACAGTATCACCATCTGGAACACGAACAACAGACATTCTAGTGAGGGCACTAGCCGCAACAAAAACGTCTTTCTGCAGACGGCCTGTAACATCAACAAGAGATGGCATTACTAGTTTCAAGGAATCGTTTTCCGACAAGGCGGCGTCCCCTGTGGAGAAACTACTACTTGAACTAGCAGACATTGCAGGGATAGGTTCAGCGCTCAAGGTAGTCTGAGGTTCCTCAGACACCTGAGGCAACTGGACACTATCTTGCATGCCTGAAGTTGTAGGTGGAACACAGACAGAAGTGATAGTATTATCAGTGCCTGATTGCTTGGGTACACTACTGGGAAGTGCACTGGCCTATAAGGAACTTCGGACTCTGCGGCGGTATGGCAGATCTCGGATCCAAGCTGGTAACCCCAAATTGGTACAATCAAGTCATCAATTTGGGAATGCCATTGGTAAGGGTCGAGCACGATGCGTAAGTCTCTCATGAAAGCAAATCCCAGTAGAAGATCACCAGGAAAATTAATCTGGTCGACAAAAAGGAAGGAAGCAGTAAAGTCTCTACTTGGATAGAAAAGGTGAGGGAAGTTCGACCTCGGACACGCAGGTTAGAACCAGCTACACCACTACGGGAGGACACATAAGTCAGTTCTTCGATAAAGAGATGTCCTAACTGCTTATCCTTAAACAAACTAGGCCTGATAATATTGACTTGCACACCAGAGTCCATGAACACATGAACGGGCGCATTAAGAACAGATACTTGTACTATGGGACCTTTCGTTGCATTGAAAGTTATGTGCAAACAAAAAGAAAGGTTTTCATCAGAGAAGGTGTGTTCCACTTCATCCACTTCATCCACTTCTTCAGAGACATTTGAAGCAACATCACGAACGAGATTGTCGTTCTCGAGACTGCTTAAAGCATCCAAGGAATTTCAAATGGGGACAATGGGACGGTTTGACTGGGGCGCTCGAATTCCCCCGAATTGGAAGAATGAAGCTGGTTCTGGTTAGCCTAAGTCCCACGTCCTCTATTTCCTCTCCTGGTTCTGCGGTAGGAACGGCCACGGAAAGATATAGAGTACCTCAGGTTGTAGAGAGCATTGCACTCAGCCGTGTCATGTCCATGTATACTATAATAAGTACAGTACGGCAGATCGGATTGGTAGTCATCATCAGTACGACGCCTCTTAGGGTGGCTATCTGGACAATTAACTGCAATATGACCATGGTAACCACAGTTGTAACAAGTCCTCTTACTATGGTTACTGAATGTACTATGAATACTACGAGGGTTATAATGACTCGGTACACTGGTCTTGGGCGATTGTTGCGATGGTTGACTACCATGATTTGTCACTGTGACACAAACAAGAGGTGGTGCTGAATGTGGCATAGTGATAAAATTAGGTTTTGATATACGGGAAAGTACCCAGGGGACACAAGGAACGCACATGATTAAGAGCTGCAAGCAGCTCCATCTTCACAGTTGGAGGATTAGACTCATGAGCACACACAGAAGCAAGGGGCATTAGTTCTTTGAATGCCCCCAAAAGCTGCTAATCTGACAAACGACGCTGTGGATCTTTTATCCTTATCAGGTATAAATGCTGAGGACTGGACTGCTTTGATAAATAATTATAAAATTTTATCTAATCTAACCGCAAATGCACTCAAAGATTCATTAGTTATGGGTGTAGCATTCACCAGTTTCCTAAGAATAACATCTGGATCAGCTGTTTTCACTGGTACTAGAAAAGAACGAATCAGCTCCTCATATTCTGACCACTTAGTAAGATTCCTGAAGTCTTGCATTTCGATGAGATCGACTACGTGAATGGCAGCAGGCGATCGATGAAGAGCTACTTTCGCAAGTCTGATAAGACTTTCCTCTGATGAAGGAGCTTCCACCAGGGCGTCAGCACGTGAACGAACGGCAGTAAACCACGCCTCAAGATTATGAACATGGCCATTGAATAAAGGCAAAGCATCAAGAGAGTCACGAGGAAAACTATAGTGTCTCTGTGTCTGGGTCGGTCTATCAATCGATAAGGAACTATTAGGGATGTTCACAGGGGCAGAAGTAGCCTGAGATGCCTAATTGACGTATCACTCGAAGGTACATGAGACATAATGGCAAAGAATTTGCACAAAAATAAGTAAGGCAAGAATAATGAACAATAAAAATTATATAAATATGACACAAGTGCTAAAATGGAAATAAAAGAAGCTCAACTAATTCTGCATAAGTAATTGAAAATACATGAGACACATTGAATAAGAAAAGATAACTCACTGAAATTTAGTGGGCAAAAATAAGAAATGACTAGTTAAGAACGATAATAAATTTGTTGAGTTAGGCATAAGAATTAACAACTGGGCGTCTACACTGCAAACTGAATTGTTTGCAATCCTAATGGCGCTAAAGCTAACCTATGACACTGAGCTTGACTCTATCATCATTACTGATTCTATGTCATCATTGAAGGCTCTTGACTCATATAATGACTCCAACAACATGCTCATTAGAGAAGCCAGGTATAGATACTCAAAAATTAGGGACAAAGGAATTAATGTACAATTGCTATGGATCCCATCACACATTGGATTACTCCTTCATGATAAAGTTGATATGTTAGCCAAGAAGAGTATCCAGAAGGAGAACGTAGAATATAACTTTGGATAACTGTGTCTAGCATTAGGAATAATATTAGGAGAGAAGTAAATAATGAAGATGATTGTTATAGGAATGCAGTTAGAAGCCTGAGTAGATCTATAACCCACTATGATAACATGAACGTAGATAAGTATGTTTATGGAGCAACTTGCAATGTGAACAGACTGACTGATGTTGTAGTGGCCAGGCTTAGGCTTGGTTACAAGTACTTCTGGCAGTTTGGGAGACACACAGATGATGATCAAACTAAATGTAAATTATGTGATCAGGCATATGGTCACTCTCTTGAACACTATGTGCTTAATTGTCCACTTATTGAGGAATACAGAGACAGACAGTATAATAACCTATGTGACATGTCAAGATATCTTATTAATGAAAATAAGATACCAGATATACTAAGCAAATTTCCTAAATTTGCTTGTAACAGATAAGTGAACTATAGATATGTAGATATAAATCCATATGTATTCATGTTAATCCTTTGGGGCCTAGTTCCTAGGCCTTTTGTGTATCCACATGCTCTCGCGCTACCGTCCACAGGATGGATATGGGGTGCACAATAAACTAGCCACTTCGGTGGCAAAATCTAATCTGACTAGGAAAATACAAGAAAAGGAAATGTTATTGTAATGTGTAAAGTAAAAGGACACAAGTGCAACTAATGTGACATTTTATTGTGGCAACGTTTCGCTCTCCAGGAGCTTTGTCAAGGCTTGACAAAGCTCCTGGAGAGCGAAACGTTGCCACAATAAAATGTCACATTAGTTGCACTTGTGTCCTTTTACTTTACATATTGTCGGTAATTCTACCAACTTTATTATTGTAATGTGAATGAATGTCAGAAGTGAGCTGTCTAGACTCTTAATACAATAAAGAAGTGTAATAACAAAATTGTAAATCAATGCAAAAAGTGTAAAATAGAATCACTAAATTGTATGCTGGAAAAACAAATTTTCTAAAAATTGCCACGAAATCAATTAATATATAATGAAAACACAAATAAAAAACTGTAACACTGAAAAAATTGCACTGAATTATAAGTTAGCACTGTGAGAAACAATTAATGAATAAAATAAAGTGCAAAACACTCTTAAAAAAATTATGAAAAAGGAAGTAATCATTGCAGAATAAGAAATTTTACAATGCAATGTAGTTGCAGAATTAGTCAATATATTAATAAAAAAAATTGCACCTGGACAATGTATCTAAAATTGAACACTTTAGCTCTTAATTGCAAATTAGGCAAAACAATTCACTCAAACAAAGCAAAGGTAACACTTGAAATATGTACACAATATACAGAACTGGAATTTTCAACACTTATTGACTGCTGGAATTTTCAACACTTATTGACTGCTGGAATTTTCAACACTTATTGACTGCTGGAATTTTCAACACTTATTGACGGCTGGAATTTTCAACACTTATTGACTGCTGGAATTTTCAACACTTATTGACTGCTGGAATTTTCAACACTTATTGACTGCTGGAATTTTCAACACTTATTGACTGCTGGAATTTTCAACACTTATTGACTGCTGGAATTTTCAACACTTATTGACTGCTGGAATTTTCAACACTTATTGACTGCTGGAATTTTCAACACTTATTGACTGCTGGAATTTTCAACACTTATTGACTGCTGGAATTTTCAACACTTATTGACTGCTGAAATTTTCAACACTTATTGACTGCTGGAATTTTCAACACTTATTGACTGCTGGAATTTTCAACACTTATTGACTGCTGGAATTTTCAACACTTATTGACTGCTGGAATTTTCAACACTTATTGACTGCTGGAATTTTCAACACTTATTGACTGCTGGAATTTTCAACACTTATTGACTGCTGGAATTTTCAACACTTATTGACTGCTGGAATTTTCAACACTTATTGACTGCTGGAATACAAACACAACAAGAGTCACTCACTTCACTTACTGAATAATTGTTCTTTCAACAAGATCTTGCAGTGACAGAGATAAGAAAAGAATGTTCTTGCTGCTTACAAGATAATGGTACAAGATTCTGCGAAAAATCAAGGGAATGAGGCACTGCTTGGCATAGAAAAATGGTACACACAGAGATAAATGGGTAATTTAGGATACTGGGAAAAGTGTAGTGACTGAAACAATACGAAAATAATAGCAGGAAAACACAAGGAAAATGCTGGGGTAAATGAACAATACACAATACTGAAATATGGTGCAGAATACAACACTGAAAGAACACAAATAAAAAAAATAATTAAGCACTTCACACTGAGTGAATGACTGGGCAATGAGTACAATACTACACATAAGAGACAAATGTTGACACAATTATATAATACTGCAGTGTAGAGAATTAGCTTTGTAGATAGCTGTAAAAGCTGGCTGGCTGGCTCACTGGCTGGGAGGTGGACTTGTGCTGTCCAAGGGACGTCGTGGCACTCTGACCCGGCGCTGGCGCCAAGCAAGTCTTATTTTCTTCATTAATTGCTGAAATACTCTAAAGCCAGACCCATAACGTTGTCACCAATTTGTCGTGTTGGGGTTCGATTAATGGAATTGGGTATAAACACCATTCTACTTGAATTCCATGTGTATATATTAGCTTGGGATAAGTAATTATTTATATAGTATTTCATTATTTTCATTTTTCGTAAAGTGGGATTAATTTCATATTTAAGTGTTTTGTATTTACTGAAGTTCATTATAATAAATTTGTTCATCTTATGTTATCATTGAATTTTCTTTCTTTTTATTTCCATATTGAGAAGCCAGCCATGTCAAATACTCTGAGGGTCTGACAGGGCTGAATGAACCTTCACAGGCAGTATGTGACGAAACCTACAGACGAGCCTTGATTTGGCTTTCGTTGTCTAGATGCTGCTACTGGCAAGTAAAGGAACCTGGAGAAGAAAGCCTGTTGGGAAATGGAAGAAGTTCAAAATGGGTCACCTCTGGATGGGAAGCTGGAACGAAAACAAAGTCAGCTTCACGACCTGGAGGTCCTTGGTCAAGGACAGACAAGGTTATTCACCTGATGAAATTATTCCTCCTCTAAATCGGTAGGATGGGACCATCTCTAAAAGCAGACAGGAGAAAGCGGACCTTTGCCGGAGGTTTTGCTACCAAGATGCAAGTTCCTGATCCTACAAGAAAACCTCCTTGGCTAGCCGCAAGAACTGTGTCAAAGTTATCAACGGTGATGATAAGGCAGGATGAAGTGTTTCTTCTCCTTAAATTGCTGTGGGCCCAGATATATTTGCGCAAGATTGCCGAGTAGATGTACTGACCAGTTTGCAGCACCTCTAACTCGCATCTATCAGCACTGGACCCAGCCTGGATAGATCTGTCATTTCAGCAGAGCCTTCAACACACGAGGGATGCGGGCGGCCTTACTGTTATATACAAGGCCAATATTCTCAAAGCACCACACTTGGCTCTCCGAGGACAGAGAGAAGTGAGCTTCTACAAGACGGACATCAAAGAGCAACTACACTCTGTACCCTTACGGAACATCACTTCATCTGAGAGCATAAACTTAGGAACTTTAGCCTAACCATGTAAAACCCTGTGTGAATGTGTGTGTGAGAGAGAGAGAGAGAGAGAGAGAGAGAGAGAGAGAATCCTAGCTAAATAAGACGAATACCATACTACTATGATTATTGTTTTTATATTCATTGTCAGAAGTAATGATCAGTAATATAATTTGCTTGCACGCTTAATATCACTTCACAGGTAAAACATAATACTCATCCATCAATCATCGCCTCTGTTACAACGCTAATAGTGTGGACACACGTATTGATTTATTAGTAAATTGTGTTTACTACACCGAGGAGTTACCACATGTCTCCACCAGTACCCAAATTCGCCTCATCTTCGGTGTCACCAACTATATATACCTGCCTGAAGTTTATACTCCAACATTTCTTAAAAACAGTTTTTTTTTTTTTTGCAAAGTACATCATATCACTTTGCAAATTCTAGCTCTGCTTCTCTACTCCATTTAATCTTGAATTTTGCTTCTTTCTCACCACTAATCAGCTCTTTCCTTTATCACATTCCTTCCTTCCATTAAGCAGAATGTTCCATGTAGTTCCCACCAGTTCAACCTTAGTCTCATGGCACAGTTGTTCTAGACATGCAGAACCACTGCACCATCTCTCATATTCACTCGACACAAGTTTAGGCAGAGATTTCACAGGTCAATAGGGACTTGAATCTCTAGGAAAAGGTTCTACCTAGATCTGCAGTGCTCCTTTGTTCTGAAGTTCTTGTGTAATTGGTAGTAGCAGTAGTTGGCAGAAGATGAAGACGTACATGTCGTTCCAGACGTTCATAGGAAGATGTTTATGATGTACTAGTCTTTCGAAGTTAAACACTTTCAGCGGCAGAGGTATAGTAATCTGTTGGGAATGATGTTAGTGGTAGAAACAGAATTCTTTGTTAATTAAGTGTACGTAGTGTCAGTAGGTTATAACAGTGAAGGCAGTGGTGGGTTGGTAATAAGTTTTAGCAGTGGAGGTAGTGAAGTAATGGCAGTAAGTTTTAACAGTGCAAGTAGCAATGTGTTGGCAATAGATTGTAACAGTGTAGGTAATGATGTGTTGGCAACAAGATGTATCGGTGGAGATTACTATTTTAACAATAGGTGGTGGCAGTATTCTGTAGAGGTAGTGTTGTTAGCAATAGATGGTGGCAGTAGAGGTAGTGTTATCAGCAGTAGATGGTGGCAGTAGAAGAAGTGTTGTGTCAGCAACACTAAGTGACATGGGGTTAGTGTTGTGCTGGTGTCAGAGTGTTCTGCTGGCAGTAATTGGGGAAAAACAACTTTTCATAGGAAACTCGCTACAAATATTTAGTACATATTGCCTGCAGTATTTAATGTCACCCGCAAACTAAAATATACATCTCTTAATTAAATGTTATTCATTTATACGTTTTATTGGTAAAACATTTTAGAATGACTGACAATGTTGAATATGATGAAAGATAATTTTTTCTTTTTTTTTAATTGGCGTGTATTTTAATGACAATTAATGAACGATAGAGAATATTGCTAAAATATAGCGATATTTTAATATGTATACTAAATTTTTCTCTCATAAAATACATTTATTATACATTTTTATCATAGCTACACATGTACTGCAAATACATATTTACCATAAATATATAATTACACAAAAACTTTTTCAGTAGTTATGTGAGGTTATCAAAACGTGGGAATCATCACGCACCCGAGTGCTTATTGTGCAACAGACGCGATTTTCTTACAGCCAGGAAGCAGGAGGTAAGAATTACATTCTTCATCAATAAACATATACCACAAGCATACATACATGTACCACAATTATTCATTTACCATACACCCACTTTTGTGTTTACTACACGGAGTATTTCCCAGGTATTCGTGGGCATCACAATTCATATCACCCTCTCAACAGCAAAGCTGCCAACTACATAGATTGTTGGTAATGTATTGCCCTACACCGTAACTCAAGTCCAGCTGACTAATTTCAGTCAATTCTCTCATATATGTTACGCTGCTCACACCCCGTCAACACGTTCAGTTCCAGGAAATATTTGTGTACACACCGATAAAACAAACTGACAGAGGACTGTTATATGCTCAGACTGCCATGACACGAAGCCACCTTCACCAGTTTCCTGGGGGTATCAACTACTATGGTCAAACACTCCTGCTCCACTACTTCTAAATTATTATTCTGATGTGAGCAGCATCATTCTTTAATGGTTGATTTATATTAAGTAATGGAAAAAAATTAGCTTTATTCTGTATAAGTGCACATTTTTTTTTTTTGACTGTATAATACCAGAACACTTCTTCTGGTCGGCTTTACACTTTTAGTGCTGAAGTGTTCTCCTCAGAGGGCGTTTTGTCTTGATGTTAAGTTGCGTACATTTTAAGATGGCAGTTTTATGAATTAAACTGATATGTGATAAATAACTGGAGAACGTGTCTTATCGGAAATAAATGGCAATGGTAAATCTTAGAAAAAAGTTTGGATGTATTTTCACCTATGTTAGTCGCATTTTTGTATTTTTCATGGAAGAAACTCGGAAATACGTAATACGGATCTTCATGCACTACTTTCATACTGCCTCTTCCATTTACTTTCATCTCTCAACTTAATAAGGATAATTCTGAGCGGCTTCAAATTTAAGGTCTTGGTGTATTTCAGGATATTTATCCCCCTGAGATAATAAGAGAAATCTTCTTTAGCATGGTTTCTGAGCGGGTGTTCCTTAGTGGACGATGTGAGTTAGTTTAGGGCTGTGTAAACTAATTTGAAAAAAACAACAACTGGAGTATTAGTGTCCAAGTGATAACTTTTGATAACCTTATTTTTCTAACTTTCCTCTGCTTTCCGTCCATGTCACCAGCAATCCCAAATCTTCCCTCTTTCAACCACCCATCTTTACGAACACTCCCTTCACCAACCCTCCCAGTTTCCTCTTCCTTTAACCAAATTATATATATATATATATATATATATATATATATATATATATATATATATATATATATATATATATATATATATATATATATATATATATATATATATATATATATATATATATATATATATATATATATATATATATATATACATATATATATATATATGTCGTGCCGAATAGGCAGAACTTGCGATCTTGGCTTAAATAGCAAGGCTCATCTTGCCATATAGGACAAGTGAAAATTTGTGTATGCAATAATTTCGCCAAAATCATTCTGAACCTAACGAAAAAAATATATTTCACTGTGTTTGTTTAGTATTAAATTATTGTAAACAAATCTAAATTATATTTAGTTGGGTTAGGCCAAAATAAATTGCTCTTGTTATAATAATGTTAGGTAAGTTTTCTAAGTTCCTTTTGGTGCAAACTTATAAATTTTTACATCAACATTAATGAAAAAAATATATCTTTAAACGTATATAGGAAATTTTAGAAAGGACTTAATCTTAAATGAGTTCTTGTTAATTGACCAGTTTTACATATTCGGCACGACATATATATATATATATATATATATATATATATATATATATATATATATATATATATATATATATATATATATATATATATATATATATATATATATATGTGTGTGTGTGTGTGTGTGTGTGTGTGTGTGTGTGTGTGTGTGTGTGTGTGTGTGTGTGTGTGTGTGTGTGTGTGTGTGTGTGTGTGTGTGTGTGTGTGTGTGTGTGTGTGTGTGTGTGTGTGTGTGTGTTTGTATATATGTGTGTGTGTGTGTGTATATATACATGTGTGTGTGTGTGTGTGTGTATATATGTGTGTGTATATATCTGTGTGTATGCACGAATACTAGAGAATGTGTGTATACTCACCTAATTGTGGTTGCAGGGGTTGAGTTATAGCTCCTGGCCCCTCCTCTGTATGTGTGTGTGCGTGTGTGTTGGTTTTGAGCTCACTGTCTGGCCCCGCTACCAAAACCACATTTATTTGCATCATTGTTTCCAGGCTTACTGGGCCTCGTCATTTATACTCTTGAAGATGTGTATTGAGTTTGTCTCCACCACTGTCTAATTCCTCACTTCTCACCAATCCTAAATCTGAAGAAATCCTTCATTACATATCTAAGGCTCATCATGATCTCATTTCAAACAATCTGTTAATTTCTGCGCTAACTCTACTTCTTATGATTTTCAATGTGGCAATTATATTTCCAGTAGCTCTTCTCCATGCCAGGGTCGTCAGATTAATTTCCTTTAATCCTTACCTCGTGGTGTATCTATCTTACTTCTGGTATTAGCTTGCTTGCATTCCCTTCAACTTCTACGTGCTTCTTCACTTGCTTTATCAGGTGTTTGGGCTTCATGTTGGAGCTGTATATTCAATGAACAACATAACAGGTGTGGCAAACAAGTTTCTTAAGGATTCCTTATTAATATACCTGAATACTATTCAGGGGTTTTATGATCTTGAGTATGCCGCTGCCGTTTTACGGTTTACCTGTATTTCTGGCAACGAGTTTAGAATTATATTTATGCTTAGATCCTATTCACTGTGATGATTATAGTTTCTCTCCGCTTATTCTGTGCCATGTACCCAATCTCCTTTCAACCTCTTAAATTCGCATGGCACTGCATTTACTCATATTGAATGTGTATATCTGTAATCTGTTGAGATCATCCAGAAGTTTATCACTATCTTCTCATGTTTTTATTTTTTTCGTTACCTTTGATAGGTCGTTCGTATAGGAAGAGAAGCGGTCCTAGTACCGATGCTTGCGGAACTACCCTTACTTTTTCCTATTTCCATGTATTATCACTTACTGGTACTCAATGCTTTCTGTTATTCGTATAGTAACTGCTTGTTCCTCAATTTTCTCAACAAATATCTGGTGAGGTGCAGAATCGCAAGCTTTCCTGCAGATCAAGAAAAAATAATGTTCCTGTCTTACATTGTTACTTTGTAAAAGAACTCCAACAAGAGAGAAAGAAACAATTTGGTATCTCTTAACGCCTTCTGATAATTTCCATCACTTTGCGCAGAATGCATGTCAGTGAAACTGATCTGTATCTCAATATTTCCAGGCTGTCTACTTTCTTAAATATTGGGTCTACGTTCACTATCTACTAGATCTCTAGCAACTGCCCTATATGCAATGACCTATGTGTATACTCACCTATATATGGATGCAGAGGTCAACTCTCAGTGTGTGTGTGTGTGTGTGTACTCACCTAGTTGTACTCACCTAGTTGAGGTTGCAGGGGTCGAGTCCAAGCTCCTGGCCCCGCCTCTTCACTGGTCGCTACTAGGTCACTCTCCCTGAACCATGAGCTTTATCGTACCTCTGCTTAAAGCTATGTATGGATCCTGCCTCCACTACATCGCTTCCCAAACTATTCCACTTACTGACTACTCTGTGGCTGAAGAAATACTTCCTAACATCCCTGTGATTCATCTGTGTCTTCAGCTTCTAACTGTGTCCCCTTGTTTCTGTGTCCAATCTCTGGAACATCCTGTCTTTGTCCACCTTGTCGATTCCTCTCAGTATTTTGTATGTCGTTATCATGTCCCCCCTATCTCTCCTGTCCTCCAGTGTCGTCAGGTTGATTTCCCTTAACCTCTCCTCGTAGGACATACCTCTTAGCTCTGGGACTAGTCTTGTTGCAAACCTTTGCACTTTCTCTAGTTTCTTCACGTGCTTGACTAGGTGTGGGTTCCAAACTGGTGCCGCATACTCCAATATGGGCCTAACGTACACGGTGTACAGGGTCCTGAATGATTCCTTATTAAGATGTCGGAATGCTGTTCTGAGGTTTGCTAGGCGCCCATATGCTGCAGCAGTTATTTGGTTGATGTGCGCTTCAGGAGATGTGCCTGGTGTTATACTCACCCCAAGATCTTTTTCCTTGAGTGAGGTTTGTAGTCTCTGACCCCCTAAACTGTACTCCGTCTGCGGCCTTCTTTGCCCTTCCCCAATCTTCATGACTTTGCACTTGGTGGGATTGAACTCCAGGAGCCAATTGCTGGACCAGGTCTGCAGCCTGTCCAGATCCCTTTGTAGTTGTGCCTGGTCTTCGATCGAGTGAATTCTTCTCATCAACTTCACGTCATCTGCAAACAGGGACACCTCAGAGTCTATTCCTTCCGTCATGTCGTTCACAAATACCAGAAACGGCACTGGTCCTAGGACTGACCCCTGCGGGACCCCGCTGGTCACAGGTGCCCACTCTGACACCTCGCCACGTACCATGACTCGCTGCTGTCTTCCTGACAAGTATTCCCTGATCCATTGTAGTGCCTTCCCTGTTATCCCTGCTTGGTCCTCCAGTTTTTGCACCAATCTCTTGTGTGGAACTGTGTCAAACGCCTTCTTGCAGTCCAAGAAAATGCAATCCACCCACCCCTCTCTCTCTTGTCTTACTGCTGTCACCATGTCATAGAACTCCAGTAGGTTTGTGACACAGGATTTCCCGTCCCTGAAACCATGTTGGCTGCTGTTGATGAGATCGTTCCTTTCTAGGTGTTCCACCACTCTTCTCCTGATAATCTTCTCCATGATTTTGCGTACTATACATGTCAGTGACACTGGTCTGTAGTTTAATGCTTCATGTCTGTCTCCTTTTTTAAAGATTGGGACTACATTTGCTGTCTTCCATGCCTCAGGCAATCTCCCTGTTTCGATAGATGTATTGAATATTGTTGTTAGGGGTACACATAGTGCCTCTGCTCCCTCTCTCACTACCCATGGGGAGATGTTATCTGGCCCCATTGCCTTTGAGGTATCTAGCTCACTCAGAAGCCTCTTCACTTCTTCCTCGGTTGTGTGCACTGTGTCCAGCACTTGGTGGTGTGCCCCACCTCTCCGTCTTTCTGGAGTCCCTTCTGTCTCCTCTGTGAACACTTCTTTGAATCTCTTGTTGAGTTCTTCACATACTTCACGGTCATTTCTTGTTGTCTCTCCTCCTTCCTTCCTTAGCCTGATTACCTGGTCCTTGACTGTTGTTTTCCTCCTGATGTGGCTGTACAACAGTTTCGGGTCAGATTTGGCTTTCGCTGCTATGTCATTTTCATATTGTCTTTGGGCCTCCCTTCTTATCTGTGCATATTCGTTTCTGGCTCTACGACTGTTCTCCTTATTCTCCTGGGTCCTTTGCCTTCTATATTTCTTCCATTCCCTAGCACACTTGGTTTTTGCCTCCCTGCACCTTTGGGTAAACCATGGGCTCATCCTGGCTTTTTCATTATTCCTGTTACCCTTGGGTACAAACCTCTCCTCACCCTCCTTGCATTTTGTTGCTACATATTCCATCATCTCATTAACCAGTTCTCTGTCCCACTGAACCCCGTTCAGGAAGTTCCTCATTCCTGTGTAGTCCCCTTTCTTGTAGTTTGGCTTCATTCGTCCTGGCCTTCCTGCTTCTCCCTCCACTTGTAGCTCTACTGTGTATTCGAAGCTTAAAACCACATGGTCACTGGCCCCAAGGGGTCTTTCATATGTGATGTCCTCGATATCTGCACTACTCAAGGTGAATACTAAGTCCAGCCTTGCTGGTTCATCCTCTCCTCTCTCTCTTGTAGTGTCCCTTACGTGTTGGCACATGAAGTTTTCCAGTACCACCTCCATCATCTTAGCTCTCCATGTATCTTGGCCCCCATGTGGGTCCAAGTTCTCCCAATCGATCTCCTTGTGGTTAAAGTCACCCATGACCAGGAGCTTTGCCCTGCATGCATGAGCTCTTCTGGCCACTCTAGCCAGTGTGTCAACCATCGCTCTATTGCTCTCGTCGTACTCTTGCCTTGGCCTCCTGCTGTTCTGTGGTGGGTTATACATCACTGCTATTACCACCTTGGGACCTCCAGAGTGAAGTGTTCCCGCTATGTAATCACTTTCTTCTCCGCTGTCTCCTCTCTCCAGCTCATCAAAATTCCAGCGATTTTTGATCAGCAACGCCACTCCTCCACCCCCCCCTGTTCCCTTTGTCTTTCCTCAGGATTTGGTATCCCGTTGGAAAGATGGCATCTGTTATCATACCTGTAAGCTTGGTTTCTGTGAGAGCTATGATGTCCGGTGATGCTTCTTTGACTCTTTCATGCCACTCCTCCCACTTATTTGTTATTCCATCAGCGTTTGTGTACCATACCTTCAGTTTCCTTTCCAACACTGTGGTTTGGGGGGCCTGTGAGGGTGGGAGACCTGGTGGCATACTGTGGGATTCTATAGCTCGGTGTTGGGTGGAGGCTGTGGGTATGGATTGTAGTGTGTGTTGGGATGGTGTGATAGGTTGTATGGTTCTGAGAATAGTTGTGTGTGTGCTTGCCCTTGCTGTTCTGTTCTGCTCTGACTGACCTCTGCTGGTTCCATCCTTGTCTCTTTTCCTAGCTCCTTTCGCTTTTTTGTCCTCTCCCTCAGCTGCTGTCGTTCTGATTTTGTTCTGTCTCTGTCTAGGAACACCCTCTTGTACTCTTCCGAGTATTTCAATCGTGGTTTCTCTTGGAGGATCCTGTTCCGCACTGTTTCCGTCCTGAGAATCAGCTTGATTGGTCGGTTTCTCCCCTTCGAGTACCCCCCTATTCTCTGAAAATTTACAATCTCGTCCATCTCTTCACCTATTTCCGTGATGATTTTCTCAATCTCCTTTCTTTCTTCCTGCTGCCTTTCAGTGTGTGTCCTTTCCTCTCTCTCCTGAAGCCCATGGATAAACACTGATTTTGCCCTTTCTTCCTCCCATTGCCTCACCCTCTGTGACTCTGGATCCTGCCTGTATGTGGTCAGTTTCTCCCTTGATTTTTCCAGTGGCTCTTGATAGCCTGGTTGTGTGTGTGTGTGTGTGTGTGTGTGTTACAGCTATTCAAGTGCCTGACAACAGTGCTGTTCTCCCCAAGTGTGCGTGCATATGTTTATGTAAACAGTCCTTATTTCCCACGTATGTACTACATATGTATTGTATATGTACCCGATCTCTTGGTTCCCATTGTACTCTTATGCGTTTAAAATTACGTTCAAAAATAAATACACTAGGCTTCGCCTATATGCCACTACCTCTAAATTCTATTAAATGCCAGTAAATGCTGCTTATTCTAATTCTGATAGCTCGAGGAGAGTGACCCCCAATTCCAGCTAGAGACAGGTACTATTGACCCCATGCAACTCAAACTAGGTGAACATTACTTGTGGCTAGCAGTGGAGTAACGTTGCGGGTCTGTCCTGTCCCAGAAGTTGATGTTTGATGCTCCTCGGTAATTTTTCCACTAACTTCCTGTATGCACTATATTCTCTAGCTCTTCTAATTTTTTCACTCACTCACTGTATTTACTGACACATCTATACATATCTCTTATCTCCCTGGTCTTGAGTCGCACTTATTCTTCAAAATACCCCACTGCGTTGTTATGGCAACACTATTTAGGCCTGACACAACCGTTCACCCTTCCAACGGCCCCTACTAAACACTCAGCAACTATTTCCTTTGTTTTCTTTTCTGTGATCACTTATATTTCCTTTTTTCGGGGCTTAAGTGATTATATGCACTCTCATGCGTGCACACGCCTATATCCCACACTCTATTCCTTATGGCACAGTCAGAAATTATCACCAAAACACGAGCTCAAACCGCGTGACTCCTCCACGAGTGTGTGTGTGTGTGTGTGTGTGTGTGTGTGTGTGTGTGTGTGTGTGTGTGTGTGTGTGTGTGTGTGTGTGTTTGTTTCTGTGTGTGTGTGTTTGTGTGTGTGTGTGTGTGTGTGTGTGTACTCACCAAGTTGCAGTTACAGGGGTCGAGTCACAGCTCCTGGCCCCGCCTCTTCACTGGTCGCTACTAGGTCACTCTTACTGCTCCATGAGCTTTATCATACCTCTTCTTAAAGCTATTTATGGATCCTGCATCCACTACATCACTTCCTAGAGGAAATATTTCCTAACATCCCTGTGATTCATCTGAGTCGTCAACTTCTAACTGTGTCCCCTTGTTGCTGTGTCCCATCTCTGGAACATCCTGTCTCTTTCAACCTTGTCGATTCTCTCAGTATTTTATATGTCGTTATCATATCCCCCGCTATCTCTCCTGTCCTCTAGTGTCGTCAGGTCGATTTCCCTTAACCTCTCCTCGTAGGACATACCCTTTAGCTACGGGACTAGTCTTGTTGCAAACCTTCGCACTTTCTCTAGTTTCCTTACGTGCTTGGCTAGGTGTGAGTTCCAAACTGGTGCCGCATACTCCAATATGTGCCTAACGTACACGGTGTACAGGGTCCTGAACGATTTCTTATTAAGATGTTAGGTTTGGTAGGCGCCCATACGCTGCAGCAGTTATTTGGTTGATGTGCGCTTCAGATGTGCCCGGTTTTACACTCACCTAAGATCCTTTTCCTTGAGTGAGGTTTGTAATCTCTGGCCCCCCTAGACTGTGCTCCGTCTGTGGTCTTTTTTGCCTTTCCCCAATCTTCATGACTTTGCACTTCGTGGGGTTGAACTCCAAGAGCCAGTTGCTGGACCAGGCTTCCAGCCTGTCCTGGTCTCTTTGTAATCCTGCCTGGTCCTCTTTATTTTCTCTTTATTTTCCTCGATCCTTTGTCTATTGTACTTTTTCCATTCTCTAGTTAATTTTGTCTTTGCCTCCCTACACCTTTGGGTAAACCAAGGGCTTGTTCTCGTCTTCCTATTATTTCTGTTGCCCTTGTGCACAAGCCTTCCCTCCGCCTCCTTGCATTTTGTTGTTACGTAGTTCATCATTTCGTTAATCACTTTATGCCTATCAAGATGGCTACGAATTGCTTCGGCAATTATTGATTCCATAAATTTCCCACTACGGAGATAAGACTTCTTGGTCTATAGCTCGAAGCTAAGAACCTGTCACCTGCCTTGTAAATAGGTATTATATTTGCCATTTTCCACTTATCAGGCACTATGCCAGTTTGTAGTGATATGTTGAAAAGATTAGCCAAAGGTATGCTATGTTCCTCTTTACATTCCTTTAACACTCTTGCAAACAGTTCATCAGGACCTGGGGATTTGTTAGGTTTTAGTTTCTCTATTTGTCTGAGGACCATGTCACTAGTTACCGCAATCGTACATAGTTTATTATCGTCCTGTTCTACATAATCTATTATTTCAGGAATATCACTAGTATCTTCCTGAGTTAAAACTGAGAGGAAGTAGGTATTGAAAATTTCACACATATCCTTATCACTGTCAGTGATCTGACCAGAGTTACTCTTAAGTGGGCCAGTCTTGTCCCTAATCTTACTTCTGTATACCTGAAAAAAAACCTTTTGGGTTAGTCTTTGAATCCCTTGCCACCTTAGTCTCATAATCCCTTTTTGCTTTTCTTATTCCTTTCTTTATTTCTCTCTTTAATTGAATATATTGATTTCTTAACTGCCCATCCCCTCTTTTGATACGCCTATATATGCCTCTTTTTGACCAGTGAGATGTTTTAATATATTGCTCATCCATTTGGGATCATTTTTGTTAGATCTAATTTCCCTACTCGGAACAAAAGTTGCCTGGGCAGCTGGAACTATGCTCTGAAAAACGTCATATTGATAGCCAAGATCTCCTACCTGACCCATAGTCAGGTCATCCCAATTTAGCCCACCCAGGTAATTTCTCAGTCCCCGGAAATCGGCAAAGCGAAAGTCGGGGACAGATATTTGATTGCAGTTATCTGGGTAATTCCATAATTCAATCTCTTAACCACTCCGAGGCTTAAGAAATACTTCCTGACATCTCTGGGATTCATATGCGTTTTTAATTTCAAATTAAGCACTCGCATACCTGTTTCCCACCTCTCGAAGAGTTTATTTTTGTCTACCATATCAAGATCTCTGAGAATTTTGTATGTCGTTTTTATGTCTCCTTGCGTTCTATCTGCTAATGTCGTCAGACAGAGAGCGGGAGATACACTGAGAGAGAGAGGGAGGGAGGGAGGGAGGGATGAAAGGACGAAGGGAAGAAGAGAGGGAGAGGGAAACGATGAGAAAGAAGGAGAGGAAGTGAAGGAGTGAGAGGAAGAGTAAAGTGAAGAGGGGAATAGAATAGATGCAGTGAAACAGAAGAACTGAGTTGGTGGAAAGTAATTAATCAAGTATCGAATTCTGTGCTTTTCTCTCCTCTCTCTCTCTCTCTCTCTCTCTCTCTCTCTCTCTCTCTCTCTCTCTCTCTCTCTCTCTCTCTCTCTCTCTCTCTCTCTCTCTCTCTCTCTCTCTCGGGGATTGATTAACTCCTCAGTGCAATGTTATTAACTCTTATCTGTAAAATTCTCCCTGATACACACAGAGAGGAAAAAATAAAATTATTTGATAGTGTTAACAAACTGAATGACTTCCTGAGAGAGTTAAAGCGACTTGAGGAGTTATAATGTATAACCAGGTAGCTAGTTTGTCACCCTGAGAGAGAGAGAGAGAGAGAGAGAGAGAGAGAGAGAGAGAGAGAGAGAGAGAATTCGATAATTAATTACTTTTTAGAAACTCAGACCTTTTTCACTGCATGTTTCCCATTCCTCTCTTCCCTTCCTCTCCTACACTTCCTCTCCATCTACCTTCCCTTCTATCTCCCACTCTCCCTCCTTCCCTCCTTCCATCTCTCTCTCTCTCTCTCTGCAATTCCCTCTCTTTCTCTCACTGACGACATTAGAGAACAGAAAAACGAAGACATAATTACTATTATGCAGTGTGTTGCATTTAAAACATTGTACAAGTTTATATAAGAAATAACGCTCCATATGTAATGTCATTTTCCGTGTATTGTACTTAAAGTGGACGTGTATTATTTCCTGAAACCGAACGCGTTTTATTCCTGTCAATCAGGAAGTGGCCAGGAAAGAAGCAGATGAAGGAAGAAAGATGTAGT
Organism: Cherax quadricarinatus; assembly: GCF_038502225.1. Lineage (NCBI taxonomy): Eukaryota > Metazoa > Arthropoda > Malacostraca > Decapoda > Parastacidae > Cherax > Cherax quadricarinatus. The sequence goes on from NC_091313.1 coordinate 36,082,009, forward strand.
GGTGTGAGTATGTGGTGTTGGGTAGGTATATACTATATACAGTGTATACTATTTTGTTTGTTTCGGTGTTCTCATTTGTTTGTAAAACCCTGAATGGGTTGCAATATATATATAATGTGTATTATGATTATGAATATAATGTATATATATAATTATTACCTTTTCATATAATTTTATATTGCTTATATTTGCGATAATAGCTAAATCGTAAATGTATTGCTTTATATTTTTATTTGACTTAGTTATTTTGTTAAGTAGAATGTAACATATTATGTGCTCAGTTCAAGTCTTGATTGTCTAACTACTGTAATTATCGCTTGTGGCTCGTTAGACTGCCGGCTTCTTGCTGGGCAGCGACCCACGGAGCTATCACGTGATCGAGGGGGGGGTGTCATCACCTCGCCTGAAGTATTCAGTCTGGTCTAGACTCGCTGGGTGGTTGGACGTATTCCAGACAAAGTGCCTAAATCTCCCTTATAGGCCCTTGTTGGAAGATCATCTCTTGTCTCATTATTGTTAGTTCTGGACTCTGTTCACAGAACATTGTATAGATTTAGTGATTTTCGACGTTGTACTGAGGTTGTGTGTCGCATAGACACTCTAATCATCTCAGGTCCTGAGCTGTAGCTTCTGACCTAATTTGTACTGGTTTCTGTGTATTACCACAGTCGGGGATTTTCTTATGCTGAACTTAGATTCAGTAGTATAGGAGTTTTGTGACTTTTGTGGAGGATCTGCAGATGGTCCCTACTTAGTGTCATTATATTATCTCCTTGTTCCTGATTCTGTGTCGCAGTTGCTTGTTATATTGCTATTGGGCTTAGCTTTCTTTTGTTGTTCAAGCAGACTGTTCTGATTGCCAGTTGGTCAAGAAGTTAGTTTATTTGAGGACTTTGTCAGTCACTTGTTTAAGTCTAGTCGAGTCGTGAGACATAGTAAACTACTAAGAGCACATACACACACACAAACTTGCTTGTACATATTAATGTACCAGACGGTACTTAAGAATTATAAATGTGATATGTGCTTTCAGCATAATAATATTGTACACGAGAGAAGTGATATTATTTTAATTACTGTGATTAATTTAATTTAATTTGATATACGCCTAGACAACTTAATGACTAATAAATTTATTAAATTTTAATTTCTCTAGTTAGTAGCCTACCAGTTGTAATCCTGAAGCACTATTGAATCATACTGAATTCTAATGGATAATTGGACAAGGATACTGACTAATTGTTACGAAAACCCAGTAACAGGCTGGATGCCAGAAGGGCAGTCCTTTCTAGTATTCACTGGAGATCTCTAAGCTTTTAGAATCGCGTTTTTTGTAACAATGAGAACAAGAGAACCTGTCTTTAACTAGTTGAATTAAACAACCTTCTGAGTCAATTTCACCTGCGGCATTATTCGCAGTATTTCGTATAGCATTGACCCAAAAGTTGAGAGTACATGGATCTCCGTCAAACGCTGAAACTTTATCGAGATATTCACATGAATATAGGTTCTGTCTGTTAGTTGTCGGTTGTTCATCAGAAGACAAGGAACCGTTAAGGTTCTGACATGGTTCAAGAGTGTCTTGCTTTTGTAAATTTTCACTAGCGTCAGCTCCGTTAAACACAGGTGACTCTGACATTGTTGCAACAAATACAGAAAACGAGAACATGGAATGTGAAGATGCGGCAAAACAGAAGGAATTACATAAAAGAAAAATGAATGACACTTAACTAATTCCGAAATATAAAATCATGGGAATACAATAAACGAGAGAAAACTCGAAGAAAATAACTTAATTACGTTAAATTGAATAAATCTCAGTGAAGATTTGTCAATCACAAATTGCAAAGAAAATTTTCAAAATATAGGAAATAATGCAAAATAAAAATTTGAAAACAATATTGAAGTGCACTTGCAGATAATTATTCATTAATGCAAATGTATATGAAAAAAGTAATTATATAAATGCATAAGATAAACAAAAATGTAAAATGTTTAGATATAAATAATTAAATCATACAAAAAAAATTGGAGATCGACACCATGCCTAACCCTTCTAGGGTAGGGTAGGTGCCTGAGCCCGAGCCTTTAGCTCACAAGACTGTCATTCCCATTTGCCCCCTTGGGGCGGGGATGACAGACCAGAGAGGCCTAGCTTGTGGCTAGGCCTGGGGACATTTGGTCCCAAAGATGAGGAGGTACTTGTGCCTCCTCCCATGGGAGACTTAGGTCTCAGACACTCCTTCAAGAGGGAGCCAAGGCCGGGCCACCACTTGGAAAAGGCCCGGGCCGGGAGAATACCGGCGAATCTTTAATAATAATAATAATAAAAAATTGTTAAAATTATAAATGAAATTACTGCAATTAATTGCTAGAAAATATCAAGCAGATCTGGGACTATCAAATACTGAAATATGAATAAAAACAATTAAAAGAAATTTGCAAAAATACACATAATAACCAATAAAAATTATGTCTCAGACTGTAGCATAAAAATTCGGGTAAATACAGCCGGTACATATATAGATATTCTTTAACAAGAACAAAAGTAGGATTAGCACAATTAAAGAAAATAAATTACACAGAAAATGTAGATAAGAAAATATATTGAAACTTTAAAGAATATAGGTAATAATAGGCTGATTCAAAATTAAGATTTAAACAAAATATTCTGCACTCAGTAAGATAATAATATACTGCACTTAGTAAGATAATAATATACTGCACTCAGTAAGATAATAATATACTGCACTCAGTAAGATAATAAATATACTGCACTCAGTAAGATAATAATATACTGCACTTAGTAAGATAATAATATACTGCACTCAGTAAGATAATAATATACTACACTCAGTAAGATAATAATATACTGCACTCAGTAAGATAATAATATACTGCACTCAGTAAGATAATAATATACTGCACTCAGTAAGATAATAATATACTGCACTCAGTAAGATAATAATATACTGCACTCAGTAAGATAATAATATACTACACTCAGTAAGATAATAATATACTGCACTCAGTAAGATAATAATATACTGCACTCAGTAAGATAATAATATACTGCACTCAGTAAGATAATAATATACTACACTCAGTAAGATAATAATATACTGCACTCAGTAAGATAATAATATACTGCACTCAGTAAGATAATAATATACTGCACTCAGTAAGATAATAATATACTGCACTCAGTAAGATAATAATATACTGCACTCAGTAAGATAATAATATACTACACTCAGTAAGATAATAATATACTGCACTCAGTAAGATAATAATATACTACACTCAGTAAGATAATAATATACTGCACTCAGTAAGATAATAATATACTACACTCAGTAAGATAATAATATACTGCACTCAGTAAGATAATAATATACTGCACTCAGTAAGATAATAATATACTGCACTCAGTAAGATAATAATATACTGCACTCAGTAAGATAATAATATACTGCACTCAGTAAGATAATAATATACTGCACTCAGTAAGATAATAAATATACTGCACTCAGTAAGATAATAATATACTGCACTCAGTAAGATAATAATATACTGCACTCAGTAAGATAATAATATACTGCACTCAGTAAGATAATAATATACTGCACTCAGTAAGATAATAATATACTGCACTCAGTAAGATAATAATATACTGCACTCAGTAAGATAATAAATATGCTGCACTCAGTAAGATAATAATATACTGCACTCAGTAAGATAATAAATATACTGCACTCAGTAAGATAATAATATACTGCACTCAGTAAGATAATAATATACTGCACTCAGTAAGATAATAATATACTGCACTTAGTAAGATAATAATATACTGCACTCAGTAAGATAATAAATATTCTGCACTCAGTAAGATAATAATATACTGCACTCAGTAAGATAATAAATATTCTGCACTCAGTAAGATAATAATATACTGCACTCAGTAAGATAATATACTGCACTCAGTAAGATAATATACTGCACTCAGTAAGATAATATACTGCACTCAGTAAGATAATATACTGCACTCAGTAAGATAATATACTGCACTCAGTAAGATAATAATATACTGCACCCAGTAAGATAATAAAGAAAATCTCATGACTTACTTTAGTCTGAAGGGAAATTAGAACCCAGTTAGAATGCAAGAATAAATTATATAGCTGTGTTACTTGAAGATAAAGCTAAATTGTTATTTATCAGTGAGGGGTCTAGGCCTAACAGTCTTACAGAATGTCTTAAAAATATGTAAAAATGTCTTATAACTTCTATAGAGTGAAATAGTGTTAATTGAAGATCAAAAGAAATCATAATTTAAAGGTGTGGAGGTGGAGTAGCGAGGCTGATGTTGACATAAGTCATTTAAAAGATGACGGTCGATTCCTCTGTAGCTTCTCCTCACGGACGAAGTCGCCGAATCTGGGACGAATGTGCACTTTCTCGACGACCCACAGAACCTCCGGCTTTATCGGCGGCGCTCCTGATTTGTGGGCGAGGCGCTGACATGCGCGAAACATGTAGAGATGTGTGAGGGTGAGTGGTAGTGAGTGGTTTATGGTGCAGAAGACTGCTGGCTGACTCCGATCTCAACCATGTGACTAAGTCACACTGGATTATCACCCTCAGTAACCCACAATATGTCACTATATGGATTATTTTTTTTTGCTCTGACCAGCGTCTGGCTGGTAGCACGAAGATATACAGAGCCGAACAGTGAGTTACTAGGATAGGTTGGCTTACATGTCCTAAGGTGGCTTCGCACGACTGGAACTTGCCTTTTCTGCTGGCTTTGCTTTGGTACCTTGATGCAGAAAAACACCGTGAGGCAAGAATGCTTGCAAGAATATGCACACAGGCGTACTGAAGGCAAGGCAGACGAATAACAGGCTAGTTTAGGCTGTCTTCTAGATTCTGGACTTGAACTGAAGTGTTGCTTCCAAGAATGCTTGCATGTGCTTGTAACACCCTGTTGACCATTCGTAGGGTAAACCAGCAACATCCATAGGAAGAGAGAAGATTGAATGGATGGTAAGGACGGTACGAGTAGACACGTCTGTGCGTGTGCTCAGTTTCCTTAAGCGTTAGCGGTGGTCCCTAAAAGGGGAAAAAGTGTGGAAAAGAACCATTGATGCCATGAGTGGCTAATCAGTCGACTGTGATCAACGCACACGTGATCCTTGCATTCTTTAAGTGCAAATTACACTAAATATTGGAAGTGCCAAGGACCCAGACTAAACCCAGTGTTGTTGGGAAACAGGAAGTGTTGCCACTTGAGGGAAGAACTAAATTGTATTACTCTTGAGTGAAAATTAAAAAAAACTGGGCTACCATTAAGGGTAACTGTAGTGAAGGGAGTAGACTAGCTGGAAAAATAATATCACAAAAAAAATACCAACACTTTTATTGACACATTGGCTTTCTCCCACCAAGGTAGGGTGTCCCGAAAAAGAAAAACTTTCATCATAATTCACTCCATCACTATCTAGCCAGAGGAGCCTTGCACTACAGTTATAAAATTGCAACATTAACACCCCTCATTCAGAGTGTAGACACTGTACTTCCCATCTCCAGAACTCAAGTCCCGCTTGCCAGTTTCCCTGAATCCCTTCATAAATAGTACCATAGCACATTGCTCACAATCCACCAGCACGTCAAGGCCTAAAAACCATTTGTCTCCATTCACTCCTATCTAACACCCTCACGCATGCTTGCTAGAAGTCAAAGCCCCTTGCACACAAAACCTCCTTAAACCCCCTCCCTCCAACCTTTCCTAGGCCACTCCCTACCCCACCTTCCCTCCACTATAGATTTATACACTCTCGAAGTCATTCTATTTTGTTCCATCTTCCCTACATATCCGAACGATCTCAACAACCCCTCCTCAGTCCGCTGGATAATAGTTTTGGTAATCCTGCACTTCCTCCTAATTTCCAAACTACGAATTCTTTGCATTATATTCACATACGAGAAATCAACATGAAATAAATTTAATTGGAAGTGTAAGGGGAAAATTACAGTAGGCCTAACTACCGTGTGAGTGATGAAATAACGATCCCAGTATAGTGCAGTGAAAAGGACAGTGTTATCTTGAATATATATAGTGCATATGCATTGCGATAGCCAGTGTACAGCAGAGTGATAAAATTCCAGTCAGAAAATAAAAGAAACAAAATAATTGTGAAGTGTGGAACAATCTACCCGTCCTGGTGCTGACATAATAATAATAATAATAATAATAATTTTTTATTTGGGCATGATACATAGTTGTACAAGGAATTATAGTTGTTGGGTGTACATGCCAAAAGCCCCTTGTATGCAGAGCATTATGGGCAGGCTTAAAATTAACTTAAGATTAACTAAGCTATGATAGATTCAGTGGCAAAAATTACAGTAAACAATTTACAGTATGAAGTACAATTGAGTATTTTAAACAATGAAATTTGAACATTTCAATTACGAACATTATAGTTGTACAAATTTGCAGCATTACAATTAAAAACAGTTTGATAGGGTCACAGGTTATACATTTATGAAATACAGTTATTCAATATTTATTTAGTTTTGGGTGAGTAAGTATTTTTTAAGAAGAGTCTTGAATTAATAAACAGGGTTTCTTTTGTATTCACAGGTAATGAATTCCAATTTTTTGGGCCTTTTATGTACATTCAGTTTTTACGTAGCGTGAGATGGACACAGGGAACATCAAAGCGTGATCTGTGTCTTGTGTTATGGTCATGTGTTCTGTTGAGGTTGGTAAGGAGAAGTTTGAGGGGAGGGTTTATACCTGAGTTTAGTGTTCTATGTATGTAGTAGGCACAATAATAAGTATGGATGTTTTGTACAGTGAGTAAGTCTAGAGTTTTGAATATTGGTGGGGTATGCTGTCTGGAGGAAAAAATTGTTATCTTCTGACTGCTGGGTAATTAATGGTCTGAGATGATTTATTGTCGTTGAGCCCCATGCACAGATTCCATAGGTGAGATAATGGTAAATGAGTGAGTGATATAGGGTCAGGAGAGCTGATTGTGGAACATAGTACCGTATCTTCGATAGTATGCCTACTGTCTTGGAGATTTTCTTGAAAATTTGTTGTACATGTGTTTGAAATTTGAGTCTATTATCAAGGTGGATTCCTAAGAATTTACCCTTTGTGAAGTGTTAAGTGGAACATCTGTAGTTCTCTACTCAAATTGAATGAAGTAGCTTTTGTCAATATTGAGAGTAAGCTTATTAATCATCATCCAGATGATTAACAGAAAAGACGTATGTAGTGTCATCTGCAAATAGTGTGGGTTTGAGTAGTTGAGATGCATTTGGTACGTCGTTTATGTAAATGAGAAAGAGAAGAGGGCCAAGGACACTTCCCTGAGGGACACCAACTGTAATTGGTTGTGTGGAAGAGTTCGCTCCATTTTTGTACACATATTGGCTTCTGTTGCTGAGGTATGACTTTAGGTAGTTGAGGGAGTGCCCTCTTATACCATAGTGTGACAATTTTATGTGGAGCAAGTCATGGTCAACTGTATCAAAAGCTTTACGTAAATCAATGAAGATTCCCAGTGGGACTTCCTTTTTCTCGAGTGCAGTGTATATTAGTTCTAGCATGTGTATAATAGCATCATTCGTATTTTTATTAGGCCTGAACCCAAACTGACAGGGGTTGAGTATGTTGTGGGAGATGAGGTAGGAATAGATTCGCTTATGAATTAATTTTTCAAAGATTTTAGAGAGAATGGGTAAGTTGGATATTGGCCTATAGTTATTCAAGTCTGCTTGATCTCCTTTATGTATTGGGTGACCCTCGCTATTTTGAAAACTGTGGGGAAGGTAGAGGATTCGATGGATTTGTTAAAGAGTGTTGCAGTGATTGGTGATAGCACTTGTGACGCTGTTTTGTATATAAAGGGTGGTAAGGTATTTAAATCTCCTGCCTTGTTCTTTAGTGTATTGATAATAAGAGAGACTTCTGTTGGGTTGGTCGGTCTAGGAACAGTGTGTTCAGATAGGTGCCAGTGTTGGTCGGAGCTAGGAACAGTGTGTTCGAGTAGGTGCCAGTGTTGGTCGGTCTAGGAACAGTGTGTTCGGGTAGGTGCCAGTGTTGGTTGGAGCTAGGAACAGTGTGTTCGGGTAGGTGCCAGTGTTGGTTGGAGCTAGGAGCAGTGTGTTCGGGTAGGTGCCAGTGTTGGTTGGAGCTAGAAACAGTGTGTTCGGGTAGGTGCCAGTGTTGGTTGGAGCTAGGAGCAGTGTGTTCGGGTAGGTGCCAGTGTTGGTTGGAGCTAGGAGCAGTGTGTTCGGGTAGGTGCCAGTGTTGGTTGGAGCTAGGAACAGTGTGTTCGGGTAGGTGCCAGTGTTGGTTGGAGCTAGGAACAGTGTGTTCGGGTAGGTGCCAGTGTTGGTTGGAGCTAGGAACAATGTGTTCGGGTAGGCGCCAGTGTTGGTCGGAGCTAGAAACAGTGTGTTCGGGTAGGCGCCAGTGTTGGTCGGAGCTAGAAACAGTGTGTTCGGGTAGGTGCCAGTGTTGGTCGGAGCTAGGAACAGTGTGTTCGGGTAGGTGCCAGTGTTGGTCGGTCTAGGAACAATGTGTTCGGGTAGGCGCCAGTGTTGGTCGGAGCTAGAAACAGTGTGTTCGGGTAGGTGCCAGTGTTGGTCGGAGCTAGAAACAGTGTGTTCGGGTAGGCGCCAGTGTTGGTCGGAGCTAGAAACAGTGTGTTCGGGTAGGTGCCAGTGAGGTACTCATTAGGTGGGGTGTTTGAGCTTGGGATTTTACCCGCCAGGTTTTTTCCTATGGCGGAGAAGAAAACATTGAGTTGGCTGTTTCAGTTGGTGGGAGTTGAGGTTCATCTGGTTTTGTTAGTTTGATGGTTCTGTTTCCTGATAACTTTTTTGTTCCTAGAATTTCAGATAGGGTTTTCCAGGTCTTTTCTATATCACCTTTTAAGTTGGATAATCTGTTCTCATAATACATTTTTTTTGCCCTTCTTATCAGGCTGGTTAGGATTGACGAGTAACGTTTTGTTTGGTCTCTGGTTATGTGATCCATTCTGTACTTTTTTCGTATAGGTGCTTTATATTTATGGATTTGAGGATGCTGGGTGTTAGCCAGGGACTGTTCAGTCTCTTAGCTGTCATCTGTTTATTTTTTTTTTATGACAGTGCTTGTTATAGAGGTACTGGGTGTTTTTTTAGAAAATTATTAATACATTCATAAGTATTGACAAAACATTCACAAAAATACAATAGAAAGTAAAATAACATATATAACAACTCAGAGCTACATCTCGAAAACTTCGTCCAGCTCTCCAGCGGTGGGCCGCGTGCCCAGAATGCTGCAGGCATTTCCTCTCTGGATCGCTACACTGAGTCTCTGAAAGAGGAAGCTGGTCGCCCTGTGGTCCTTGGTTTCTATGATGAGCTTTTCACCCAGCTCTTTGAGGAACTTTAGAGCACATTTGCCCAATGCTCCAAAGGTCTCCGACCCTATTGGGATGAAGTTATAGCAATGGGGAAGGTCTTCATATTTAAAGATCTTCTGGGTCTCCCTGAGGCTGGCAGCTCCACCCCCTTCGACTACGGAGTATGGCAAGTAGGAGTCTGACAATGTGGCGGCACAGGTGTAGTCCCAGGAAATCTGCTTTCCATCCTTCCAGGGTAGCATAGTGGCTCCATCAGGACGCTTTTGACTTCCGTCGGACCTCTGCACTTGGGGTTCTCGTTGAGCTGGGCAACGAGCTGTGGCGAGGCTTCTCTTCATGATGTCATTCACCTCCTCATGTCTGGCATACTTCCCTTCTGCTGTGTGACACACGAGACCATGAGTCCGAATTGATCAGGTGTCGCCCTGCCGCAAATACACCTATGTTCGGTGAGGATGGGGGTGGCTAGACGAAGAGCAACACCAATCCAAATGGCCTATGGGTCGAGTCGAGTGCCCAGGGAGGAACTGGGAACAGCTAAAAAGGAAATCCCAAGGAAGTCTCAAGTCTTCTCCCTGTGTTTTCACCAGTTGTAGGTCCTCTAACAGGAACTCTTCAGTACCTGCCAGAGTGCCATCATCCAGGTACCAGAAGTTGAGCTCGCTGTGTAGGCTGGAAATTAGTTCTCTTACTGCTAAGCAGAAGAGATGTGGAGCGAGTGGGCCCCCTGCTGAACACCCTCTGATGAGAGAATTTCATGTTCTCCAAACAAAAGAATTGAGGGTTTGCTGTAGCCGGCTGAAATGCAGGGAAGAAGACTGGAAAATTGATCCTGAACAGCTAGCAAGACAACATCTCTCTTCACCATATTAAAGGCATTTCTAAAATCAAGTTTGACTATGGCCTTGTCGTCTGGGAGGTCCCTTGCCGCATGAGTTGCGGCTTCACTGCCTTGAAAGACCCCTAAGCCCAGCTGGTGTGGCTGGAGTTAACTGGCAGCTTCTAGGCGAATGTTTCTTACTGCTGCTTTGGCAACGAGAAGGCGAAGAGTGTTACCAACAACAATGGGTCTGATTCCCCCATCCTTCTTCTTCAAAGCACATAGTGAGGCTCCAAAAAAGAAAGGCTTAATTTCTTCTGGGATTCGCCCAGCCAGGCAGTTGTTGACTAAAGTTGTTAACTCGGTGAGAAGAATTGATACAGATGCACCGAGTACTGGATTTACCATCTCTTTGAGGTGCTGAGGTCTATTTCCAGTGTAACCTCCTGCAGATAATGCGGAAAATGACACAATCGCCTTATATATATGACTTCTGATTCTGGCAAAATTAATTGTTCAGTGATGGGGTCTTCCTCAGGGTTGTTGTTGATGGCTATGGTGTCCCTTGTTGGATGCTTGTCTCTTAGTGCTTGGGCTGTGGTCTCATCTTTGGGGGCTACAGTGTTGTCACTTGTAATTATTCTGATTGCTCCCACTGTGTTACCTTCTTCGATTTTTTTGCTAACCTGTGCGCAGATTTTCTCGTTTTCAGTGGAACTTTTCTTGGGTCTACCTCTGTGATTCCTGCTATGATGGGGCAGAGGGACACAATTATCCAGTCTTGGGTAGTTGCACACTGTCTTGATAACTGATGTGGTTAGCAGTTTGCCTCGTCTTTCAGGAACTGCAAGACAGACATTGCCAAACAGGAGTAGGTTGTCCCATGCTTGGATGGTGCCTCGGGCTTCTAAGTTGGTGGAACCTCCATTCACCTGCTTAAGAAGGTCTGTGAATTTGTATTTTGTATTTGTATTTGTATACATTTCTAGCTCAGTTTGCCAGTTGATGTTTGTCATTGCTGTTGTGAAGTTATTAATGGCTGTCTCATTGTGAAGTCTGAAGGTTACTTTAGTAACGTCTTGGGGTAATTTACCTAGATTGGTTATGAGAAAGGTAGGGTAGTGGTCTGTGGAGTTATTTGTGATTATGCCTGATTTTTAAAGGGGATATGGTGTTGATCCAGATGTGGTCTAATAGGGAAATACTAGCCTCAGAGATTCGTGTATCTTTTGTTACTGTTGGTAGCAACAAGCAGTTACTCAGTGTTTGTGAATTCAGTAACGTGTGGGTCCTGGTCTTGCAGGAGATTTATATTGAAGTCACCTGAGAGTAGTAAGTGATCTTTGTTCATGCGTGCATCAGTTATCATACTTCCTAGGTTGTCACTAAAACGGCTAATGTTTGACTGTGGAACTCTGTAGATGTTTATCACTGTGAGAGGTTTTTGTAGGTAATTGGATTTGAATTTAACTATAATATATTCCCCATGTTCATCCCTTGTGGAAATATTATTGATACATCCTAGTTGGTTTGAGTAGTATATAGCTGTGCCACCCCCTTGTTGATCTGGCCTACAGTTTATGGCTGTGTAACCAGGAATGACATAGATATCTGTAGTATCTGGCTTTAGCCAGGTTTCGGTGAAAGCAGAGTGCAGGGAATTTAGTAATGCTGTGAGGTCATCGTAATGTTTGCTTAAAGATCTGACATTGTAGTAATAACACCAGGAGGCAGCTCTGATGAAAACTCACACTCACGCGAGCTTTTAAATCTCTGCACAAAATTCAATTTAAACCAGCAAATAATAGAGCCTACTAGACTGGAGAATACACTAGACCTCATCTTCACTAACAATGATGATCTGATAAGAAATATCACCATATCAAAAACAATATACTCAGATCACAACATAATTGAGGTTCAGTCATGTATGCGCGGAGCCCCAGACCGACATAATGAGATTAGTCACGAGGGAGCATTCACCAAATTCAACTTCAATAACAAAAACATAAAGTGGGACCAAGTAAACCAAGTCCTAACCGATATAAGCTGGGAAGATATACTAAGCAACACAGACCCCAACTTATGCCTAGAACAGATTAACTCGGTAGCACTCGATGTATGCACAAGGCTTATTCCTCTAAGAAAAAGGAGGAGTAGATGTAAAACAGAAAGAGACAGGCGCTTCCTTTACAGGCGACGGAAAAGAATAACAGAGCGGCTAAAAGAGGTCAATATATCTGAAATGCGTAGGGAGACACTGGTCAGAGAAATAGCAAGCATCGAACTTAAGCTAAAAGAATCCTTTAGGAGTCAGGAATCGCGGGAAGAACTAAAAGCCATAAATGAAATCGAAAGAAACCCAAAGTATTTCTTCTTCTATGCCAAATCAAAATCGAGAACAACGTCCAGTATTGGGCCCCTACTTAAACAAGATGGGTCCTACACAGATGACAACAAGGAAATGAGTGAGCTACTCAAGTCCCAATATGACTCAGTTTTTAGCAAGCCGCTAACCAGACTGAGAGTCGAAGATCAAAATGAATTTTTTATGAGAGAGCCACAAAATTTGGTTAACACAAGCCTATCCGATGTTATCCTGACGCCAAATGACTTCGAACAGGCGATAAATGACATGCCCATGCACTCTGCCCCAGGGCCAGACTCATGGAACTCTGTGTTCATCAAGAACTGCAAGAAGCCCCTATCACGAGCCTTTTCCATCCTATGGAGAGGGAGCATGGACACGGGGGTCGTCCCACAGTTACTAAAAACAACAGACATAGCCCCACTCCACAAAGGGGGCAGTAAAGCAACAGCAAAGAACTACAGACCAATAGCACTAACATCCCATATCATAAAAATCTTTGAAAGGGTCCTAAGAAGCAAGATCACCACGCATCTAGAAACCCATCAGTTACACAACCCAGGGCAACATGGGTTTAGAACAGGTCGCTCCTGTCTGTCTCAACTATTGGACCACTACGACAAGGTCCTGAATGCACTAGAAGACAAAAAGAATGCAGATGTAATATATACAGACTTTGCAAAAGCCTTCGACAAGTGTGACCATGGCGTAATAGCGCACAAAATGCGTGCTAAAGGAATAACAGGAAAAGTCGGTCGATGGATCTATAATTTCCTCACTAACAGAACACAGAGAGTAGTCGTCAACAGAGTAAAGTCCGAGGCAGCTACGGTGAAAAGCTCTGTTCCACAAGGCACAGTACTCGCTCCCATCTTGTTCCTCATCCTTATATCCGACATAGACAAGGATGTCAGCCACAGCACCGTGTCTTCCTTTGCAGATGACACCCGAATCTGCATGACAGTGTCTTCCATTGCAGACACTGCAAAGCTCCAGGCAGACATCAACCAAATCTTTCAGTGGGCTGCAGAAAACAATATGAAGTTCAACGATGAGAAATTTCAATTACTCAGATATGGTAAACATGAGGAAATTAAATCATCAGAGTACAAAACAAATTCTGGCCACAAAATAGAGCGAAACACCAACGTCAAAGACCTGGGAGTGATCATGTCGGAGGATCTCACCTTCAAGGACCATAACATTGTATCAATCGCATCTGCTAGAAAAATGACAGGATGGATAATGAGAACCTTCAAAACTAGGGAGGCCAAGCCCATGATGACACTCTTCAGGTCACTTGTTCTATCTAGGCTGGAATATTGCTGCACACTAACAGCACCTTTCAAGGCAGGTGAAATTGCCGACCTAGAAAATGTACAGAGAACTTTCACGGCGCGCATAACAGAGATAAAACACCTCAATTATTGGGAGCGCTTGAGGTTCCTAAACCTGTATTCCCTGGAACGCAGGAGGGAGAGATACATGATTATATACACCTGGAAAATCCTAGAGGGACTAGTACCGAACTTGCACACGAAAATCACCCACTACGAAAGCAAAAGACTTGGCAGACGATGCACCATCCCCCCAATGAAAAGCAGGGGTGTCACTAGCACGTTAAGAGACCATACAATAAGTGTCAGGGGCCCGAGACTGTTCAACTGCCTCCCAGCACACATAAGGGGGATTACCAACAGACCCCTGGCAGTCTTCAAGCTGGCACTGGACAAGCACCTAAAGTCAGTTCCGGATCAGCCGGGCTGTGGCTCGTATGTTGGTTTGCGTGCAGCCAGCAGCAACAGCCTGGTTGATCAGGCTCTGATCCACCAGGAGGCCTGGTCTCAGACCGGGCCGCGGGGGCGTTGACCCCCGGAACTCTCTCCAGGTAAACTCCAGGTAGTTAAAGACGGTTATGTTGTTGTTGGCTCTGAGAAGTGCCTTTGCTTGTTCTGCTGTGTAGTAATTACAGTTGCTGTTATATTCATTTGAGTCATTTAATGAAAGGTTGGTATCAGGATCACTGCTTGTAATCATAAAATTTTTAGTGAATCTATAACTAGACTTAATAATAAGACAACATAAATATTCTAAAGGTAAAAATGAAGGAGCTAGGGAATATCTAATGCACATTGGTCATATAGAGTATAGACCTAGTAAATGTAAATTGTCAGTGGAACGACTCTAGGATAGTGATGAAACATAATGGAAGTGTTTTTAAACTCAAATGTAGCATCATTTTCGAGAAGTGCCAAATATTGGGGTAGTGTGTTACAGCCATACGTCTGGCAGCGCTACCAGGCAACTACGAAGGCAACTGAGAGTGAGGGGTAAGAAGACACCAGTGGAAAGAAAGAGAGACAGGGCAGGCATCGACAGACAGGAATGCTCAGATTCAAGGAAACACCAAGTTCAAATGCTCACACAATCCTCTCTCAACTCCTACCACCCCATACCAACTAAACACAATAACTAGAAACAAGCTACCACCCCACAGCACTAATACCACCAACACAGCAGCCTTCCGTGTCCCGCCATGCCTTCCACACCCCCAGTCCACTCCAACCCCTCCCACCTCCCAGAATACAGTACTGGAAAGGAAGCTGAAAGTATGGTACACCAACGCAGGTTAAATAACAAGAGCGAGGAGCAGCAAGAGCGAATTATCGACGTGTCCCTGGAAGTCATAGCACTCACAAAGACAAAGTTCATAGAGCTGGTAACAGATGTGGTCTTTGCAACTGGATATCAAATCCTGAGGAAAGACACAGAAGGGAGGAGGAGTTGCCCTGCTCATCAAAAATTAGTAGAGTTTTGAGGAGATTGGATGAATGGACAGATGGGAAGCAGGTCTTCATAGTTGGAACATTTCAGACTGGGGGTTCAAAGGTGATGATAGCAGTTATATACAACCCACCACTAAATATGGGGGACCAGAAACGTGGAAGGCTAATATGCAAGAAACAGTATTCGAAAACTTTGTGTACCAACATGGTAGGGATACAACCAGAGAGAGAGAAAGAAAGAGAAAGAGAGAGAGAGAGAGAGAGAGAGAGAGAGAGAGAGAGAGAGAGAGAGAGAGAGAGAGAGAGAGAGAGAGAGAGAGAGAGAGAGAGAGAGAGAGAGAGGAGAGGAGAGGAGAGGATGTACCAGCAAGGCTGGACCTCGTATTCACCGTAAATAGTTCAGAATATGGGATATTACACACGAAAGGCACCTTGATGCTAGTGATCAAGTGCTCCTGAGTTTCTAATACCTTACAGAGTTAACAGCGGAGAATGAAGCAGCACGAGAGGGACGGGAGAAACCAAACTTCAAAAAAAGGGGACTACACATGTATGAGGCAATTCCTGCATGAGGTGCAATGGGAAATAGAACTAGAGTGAAAAACAGTAAATGAAATGATGAAACACGCGACCATAATGTGCAGGGAGGCAGAGGAGTTAATAGCAAGGGGTAACAGAATAAATGAAAAGACCAGAGAGATCCCATGGTTTACCTGGAGGTGCAAAAAGGCCAAAGCCAAGTGTGCTACAGCATGGATAAAGTATAGAAGGCAAAGGGCTCAAGAAAACAAGGAGTTGAGCAGAATAACCAGTAACGTATATGCATGGATAAGGAGAGGCCCAATGGCAATATGAGAATGACCTAGCATCAAAAGCCAGATCTGACCCAGAGATGTTATACAGTCACATCAGGGATAAACAACAGTCAAGTACCAGGTAATCAGGCTGAGGGAGGAAGGAGGGGAGCTCACAAAGAGTGACAAGGGAGTATGTGAAGAGCTTAGCACAAAATTTAGAAAAGTATTCACATTGAAGGCAGAAATGCTTCCAGCAAACCGAAGGGGTAGCATGTACCATCAAGAGGACTCACTGCACATAACCAAGAAGGGAGTAGAGAAACTGCTAGGTGAACTAAACACTTCGAGGTGTTGGGTCCAGATACCATCTTCATATGGGTCCTGAGAGAGGGAGGAAAGGAACTGTGTGTACCGTTAGCAGCAATTTTCAATAAATCTATCGAAAACGGGCAACTGCCTGAGGTGGGGAGGGTAGCAAATGTAGTCGCAGTTTTTAAGATAGGAGACTAGCAGGTATCATTAAACTATAGACCAGTGTCACTGACATGTATAGTATAAAAAGTCATGGAGAAGATTATCAGAAGAGTAGTGGAGCACTAATAAAGAAGTGGGTTCACATATATGACAATCAGCACGGCTTTAGGCATAGGACATCTTGTGTCACAAATCTACTTGAGTTCCACAGCACGTTAACAGAAGTAAGGCAGGAGAGAGAGAGAGAGGGATGGGTAGATTGCATGTTGTTGGACTGTAAGAAGGCTTTTGATACAGTACAATACAGGAAACCGGTATTAAAACTAGAGGAGCATGTAGGAATAGTAGAGAAATAGCTACAATGGATGAAGGGATACCTGACAAAAAGGAAACAACGATTGTTGGTACTTGATGAAATGTAGGAGTGGGTGGATGTGTCGAATGGGGTTCCAGAAGGGTAAGTCCCGGGTCCGGTGCTGTTTTCTTGTATATGTGAAAGATATGATGGAAGGAATATATTCTGAGATGCCCCTGTTTACTGATGATGTGAAACAAATGAGGAGAATACAAGCAGATGATGATCAGGTAAGATTACAAGGATCTGGACAGGCTGCAAGCCAGGTCTGACAAATGGCTCAGGGGTTTAGCCCCACCAAGTGCAAAGTCGTGAAGTTTGGGGAAGGACACAGAAGACCGCAAATGGAATACGTCTCCTGAGCCGCATATCAACCAAATAATCGCTGCAACATATGGGCGCCTGGCAAACCTATAAATAATCATTCACGACAATGTACACCGTGTACTTCAGAGTGCTCGTTAGAGTATGCAGCACCAGTATGGAACCCACACCTGGTCAAACAAGTTAAGAAATAAAAGAAAGTGAAAAAGTTTGCAACAAGATTAGTCCAGGAAATAAGGAATTTGTCTTATGAGGAGAGGTTAAGGGAACTCTAATGATGACACTAGAGTATAGGAGGGATAAGGGAGACATGATAAAGACGTATATAATTCTAAGAGGAATCGACAAGGTGGTCAGGGCTAGAATGTTTTGGAGATGGGGCACATGAACAAGGGGACACAACTGGAAATTGAAAACTCGGATGAGTTTTCAACTTCCATTTGTGACCCGGAACAATCCAAAGGGTGAAGTAGTGGAGGCAGGATCCGTACATAACTTTAAGAAGAGTACACAAATAACCCGCACATAGAAGAGAGGAGCTTACGACGACGTTTCGGTCCGACTTGGACCATTTACAAAGTCACACAGTGTGACTTTGTAAATGGTCCAAGTCGCACCGAAACGTCCTCGTAAGCTCCTCTCTTCTATGTGCGGGTTATTTGTGTATCGTTCCAGTCACGGTATTGTGCCTTTTTTTATTTAAGAAGAGGTATGATAAGGCTCTCTTGGAGCGGTGACAGAGTGACCTAGTAAGCGACTAACAAGGAGGCGGGGCCAGAAGCTATGGATCGACGCCTGCAACCACATAAAGGTGAGTACATACATGGAGTACACAAGGTGACTACATACATGGAGTAAATAAAGGTGAGTAAATGCATGGTGAGTACATACATGGAGCAGGGAGAGAGAGGACCTAGTAGCGCCCAGTGAAGAGGCGGAGCCAGGAGCTGTGAATCGAACCGTGCAACCACAACTAGGTGAATACACACACACACACACACAAGCTTACACACACCAAAACGACCTTTTTCAATTACATATAGGTCAGTACTTAAAATAATAATAATAATAATAATAATAATAATAATAATAATAATAATAAAAATAATAATAATAATAATAATAATAATAATAATAATAATAATAATAATAATAATAATAATAAAAATAATAATAATAATAATAATAATAATAATAATAATAATAATAATAATAATAATAATAATAATAATAATTATTATTATAAAAATAATACTAATAATAATAATAATAATAATAATAATAATAATAATAAAAATAATAATAATAATAATAATAATAATAATAATAATAAAAAATAATAATAATAATAATAATAATAATAATAATAATAATAAAAATAATAATAATAATAATAATAATAATAATAATAATAATAATAATAATAATAATAATAATAAAAATAATAATAATAATAAAAATAATAATAATAATAATAATAATAATAATAATAATAATAATAATAATAATAATAATAATAATAATAAAAATAATAATAATAATAATAATAATAATAATAATAATAATAATAATAATAATAATAATAATAATTATAATAATAATAATAATAATAATAATAATAATAATAATAATAATAATAATAATAATAATAAAAATAATAATAATAATAATAATAATAATAATAATAATAATAAATAATAATAATAATAATAATAATAATAATAATAATAATAATAATAATAAAAATAATAATAATAATAATAATAATAATAATAATAATAATAATAATAATAATAATAATAATAATAATAATAATAATAATAAAAATAATAATAATAAAAATAATAATAATAATAATAATAATAATAATAATAATAATAATAATAAAAATAATAATAATAATAATAATAATAATAATAATAATAATAATAATAATAATAATAATAAAAATAATAATAATAATAATAATAATAATAATAATAATAATAATAATAATAATAATAATAATAATAATAATAATAATAATAATAATATTCCCTTAAGTGATTAATTTACTTCAGTGTGAATTACGTTACAAGATTCATTATCTTTCGAGTGATTTATATCTTACAAGAAGAATTGTCGTTCAGAGAGTCTGCCGCATCTTCCACTAATTGTTCCTCTTTGGTGTAACAATTAATTTTACTCGACAGCGTCTTTAATGTTTCAGTGGCGTCAGCAGACACCAGAGTTGGGAAGGTTTTCTCTTTCTTACCTCTACTCTTGTTTGTCTTCTCGACAAGTGTCCTGCTTTCCTATGCGTTTCTTATTTATATTGTTTTCACATAATCTATCTAAATTCGTTCTTTTGAAAATGGGGAATCTTAGCAATAGGCTTAATGGTACTATAATACAACTAATCATCGAACATATAAAATTGTTTAATATTCCATTAAGTCTACCATTTTTATTTGCTTTAAATATACTATTTAGCAATTTTCTGACGCATTCGCATCCATTCTGTAAACCGGAGACCAGACCTATATTACATAAATCCTTACGAGGCTGTACAAGAAAGAGTTAAAGTATACTCTGAACATTTGTTACTTATTGGTACAACTCTTAGGTAGAGTGTTAGTCCAGTTAAAGGGCACTGAGTGCAGATAAAGCTATTATAGACTAAAGCATCGCTCTGCACAGAGCTTTACCAGTGCAAAGCAACGTTTATGTAAAAAAATTCTCTGCACAAGAATGTCTTATTGTAATGTTTGTCGACAACGGCTGCCATCCAACGTCCCTTACTGATAGTGCAGCACGAACGATGTTATTATAAATAATTAGGCATTATTCTTTTAGCACGAACATTTTCAATAAATCAAGTATTATCAAGTCTGCAATATTTAGTTTGCATGTGAGAGCGTTATTTTTCATTCTAGTGAATTATAAGATTGCAATTGTTTACACTGTATTGCGAGTGACAATCCTGTGTTCATAGATATATCTTGGCCTGGTAAACAAGAAGTTGTATGGAAACCAATAAATTTATTGGGGCGCTTATTTTTGTACAGGGATTAAATATAATAATCTTGCTTTCCATTTCCTAGTAAATGGCATTACTGCTGATCTCGAATAACTATATATATATTACTGTATATAACTGTATATGCTACTTTTTGGAAATGTCTGCTTAGCTTTGTCGGAAAGAAGGTAAAAGACGTGAGCCTCAATGATCATTAAATCTTTAACAGACTTTCCCAGAGCAGATAACCTCATTCGCCTTCCCTATCAATGCAAAAAATGGGAGAGGCGGAACCCCTGCTCATTCCACTGACAGTGAAGAAAAAATCCAGGTGAGTATGAAAGTAGAAGAGGGCAACACAGTGGGGGCAATCAGGAATATCACCAGTGAAGATACAGTTGCCCCCAGGGATGTTGGCACTGCTGAAGCACTTAGAGAAAAGCACCCTGCCAGGAAATTCAGGGGCACCAACAGTTCTAGCACCCCTGTCCCCACTGTGGAACCACTGTTTGTGCAAAACTCAGATATTTACAAAGCAATAATGTCATTCCTGTCTAGCTCTGCTGGGGGCTACACTGGAATAAGGCCTCAGCATGTAAAGGAAATAGGTAATCCAGTTATCCGAGAGACTGCAGAGGCACTTGCTTTCGGAGATCACAAGGCTTGTCAACAACTTTCTGGCTGGTCTGATTCCTGAATAAATTAAACTTTTCTTTTTTGATGCATCACTTTGTGCCCTTAAAAGAAGGATGGTGGAATTAGGCCATTTGCCATAGACAACACTATTCACTGCCTCGTTTCCAAAATGTTGTCTGAAGTACTCGCCCAGAGGCTGCCATGATGCATCAACTAAACCAGTTTGTCTTTGGGGTCCCTCAAGGCAAAACAACACTTCATGTAATAAGGGCAAAAATTAACAACCTGCAATTTTATAACTTAGTGTAAGTGCATCAGAGGTGTGCTTACACTACAGTTATAAAACTGCAACATCAACACCCCTCCTTTAGAGAACAGGAATTGTACTTTCCACGTCCAGGGTTCGAGTCTGGCCTGCCGGTTTCCCTAAATCCCTTTATAAATAATACCATGCTCACACTACAACAGTATGTCAAGTATTAAAAACCTTTTGTCTCCACTCGATTCTATCTAACATGCTCAGAGATGTTTCCTAGAAGTCCAAGCCCCTTGCACACAAAACTTCCTTTACCCCCTTCCTTCCAACCCTTCTTATGCCAAGCCCTATCCCACCTTCCACTATAGATTGATACACTCTCCAAGTCATTCGATTTCTTTCTCTCTTCTCTAAGGTGTCCCATAGTTCGATTGCTGATACACTCAGTTCACACACTGAGGTCCAGAGTTCGAATCTACGATACGGCTGGAAAATAATAGGACGTGTTTCCATAAGACACCTGATATCCATGTTCACCCATCAGTATATAATGGGTACCCAGGTGTTAGTCGACTGGTGTGGGTCGCATCCTGGGACAAAATTGACCAAATTTACCCAAAATGCTCTGCATAACAAGTGGCATTCTATATAATAGTATGTCATTGATGTCACTAGGCCTGTATATCTTGTACATGTACTTGTAGAAGTATAGATATTATATTATAATGTCTGAATCACCTCAACCACACCTCCTCAACCCTCTGGATAATACTTTTAGTAACTTCGCACCTTCTCCTAATTTCCACACTACGGATTCTCTGCATTATTTTCACACTGCACACACATTAACCTCAAACACGACATCTCCACTGCCTCCAGCCTTCTCCTTGTTCCAACATTCACCACCTATGCTTCACACCGGTATAAGAACATTGATATAACTATTCTCTTATGTTATCCCATTTGCTTCCTTGGATAATGTTCTTTGCTTGCACAAAGTCTTCAGTGCATCACTCACTTTTTCCCCTCATCAGTTCTATGATTCACCTCGTCTTTGATAGTCCCATCTCCTGACATGTCTGCTCCCAAATATATGAATACATTCAACTCTTTCATACTCCCATAAATGACATGTTTCGTGATTTCATTAATATTTAGACTGTATGTGGGGCTGTTATACAAACGGGAGTAGACTGAAATTAACTCTGAGCTTACCATAACCACATATGTCCTTGTAAAATGAAGCAAGTCTAGTTCGCTAGGCTTATGTTGTTTGTAGGATTTGTGGTGCAATGGTTACAGCATCAAGTACGTTGTGTGGTTTCCCACGGCGTTGGACTGGGTGACGCGGGATCGAGTCTCGTTCAGCCACAATTTCGTTAATGATTCACAATCAATTTGTTTCGTGATTTAATATATATATATATATATATATATATATATATATATATATATATATATATATATATATATATATATATATATATATATATATATATATATATATAACCTGTAACTGTTTTGCATGATGGTAGGATTGCTGGTTTCTTTTTCTGTCTCATAAACAGGCTAGATAACAGGGATATCTTGCTACTCCTACTTACACTTTGGTCACACTTCACAGACACGCACATGCATATATATATATATATATATATATATATATATATATATATATATATATATATATATATATATATATATATATATATATATATATATATATATATATATATATATATATATATATATATATATATATACATACATCTAGGCTTTTCTCCTTTTTCTAAATAGCTCTTGTTCTTCTTTATTTCTTCTATTGTCCATGGGGAAGTGGAAAAGAATCTTTCCTCCATAAGCAATGCGTGTCGTATGAGGCGACTAAAATGCCGGGAGCAATGGGCTAGTAACCCCTTCTCCTGTAGACATTTACTAAAAAGAGAAGAAGAAAAAAATTATAAAACTGGGATGCTTGAATGTGCGTGGATGTAGTGCAGATGACAAGAAACAGATGATTGCTGATGTTATGAATGAAAAGAAGTTGGATGTCCTGGCCCTAAGCGAAACAAAGCTGAAGGGGGTAGGGGAGTTTCGGTGGGGGGGGGGAAATGGGATTAAATCTGGAGTAACTGAGAGAGTTAGAGCAAAGGAAGGGGTAAGAGTAATGTTGAAGAATCAGTTATGGAAGGAGAAAAGAGAATATGAATGTGTAAATTCAAGAATTATGTGGATTAAAGTAAAGGTTGGATGCGAAAAGTGGGTCATAATAAGCGTGTATGCACCTGGAGAAGAGAGGAATGTAGAGGAGAGAGAGAGATTTTGGGAGATGTTCAGTGAATGTATAGGAACCTTTGAACAAAGTGAGAGAGTAATTGTGGTAGGGGACCTGAACGCTAAAGTAGGAGAAACTTTTAGAGAGGGTGTGGTAGGTAAGTTTGGGGTGCCAGGTGTAAATGATAATGGGAGCCCTTTGATTGAACTTTGTATAGAAAGGGGTTTAGTTATAGGTAATACATATTTTAAGAAAAAGAGGATAAATAAGTATACAAGATATGATGTAGGGCGAAATGACAGTAGTTTGTTGGATTATGTATTGGTAGATAAAAGACTGTTGAGTAGACTTCAGGATGTATATGTTTATAGAGGGGCCACAGATATATCAGATCACTTTCTAGTTGTAGCTGCACTGAGAGTAAAAGGTAGATGTGATACAAAGAGAATAGAAGCATCAGGGAAGAGAGAGGTGAAGGTTTATAAACTAAAAGAGGAGGCAGTTAGGGTAAGATATAAACAGCTATTGGAGGATAGATGGGCTAATGAGAGCATAGGCAATGGGGTCGAAGAGGTATGGGGTAGGTTTAAAAATGTAGTGTTAGAGTGTTCAGCAGAAGTTTGTGGTTACAGGAAAGTGGGTGCGGGAGGGAAGAGGAGCGATTGGTGGAATGATGATGTAAAGAGAGTAGTAAGGGAGAAAAAGTTAGCATATGAGAAGTTTTTACAAAGTAGAAGTGATGCAAGGAGGGAAGAGTATATGGAGAAAAAGAGAGAGGTTAAGAGAGTGGTGAAGCAATGTAAAAAGAGAGCAAATGAGAGAGTGGGTGAGATGTTATCAACAAATTTTGTTGAAAATAAGAAAAAGTTTTGGAGTGAGATTAACAAGTTAAGGAAGCCTAGAGAACAAATGGATTTGTCAGTTAAAAATAGGAGAGGAGAGTTATTAAATGGAGAGTTAGAGGTATTGGGAAGATGGAGGGAATATTTTGAGGAATTGTTAAATGTTGATGAAGATAGGGAAGCTGTGATTTCGTGTATAGAGCAAGGAGGAATAACATCTTGTAGGAGTAAGGAAGAGCCAGTTGTGAGTGTGGGGGAGGTTCGTGAGGCAGTATGTAAAATGAAAGGGGGTAAGGCAGCGGGGATTGATGGGATAAAGATAGAAATGTTAAAGCAGGTGGGGATATAGTTTTGGAGTGGTTGGTGCAATTATTTAATAAATGTATGGAAGAGGGTAAGGTACCTAGGGATTGGCAGAGAGCATGCATAGTTCCTTTGTATAAAGGCAAAGGGGACAAAAGAGAGTGCAAAAATTATAAGGGGATAAGTCTGTTGAGTATACCTGGTAAAGTGTATGGTAGAGTTATTATTGAAAGAATTAAGAGTAAGACGGAGAATAGGATAGCAGATGAACAAGGAGGCTTTAGGAAAGGTAGGGGGTGTGTGGACCAGGTGTTTACAGTGAAACATATAAGTGAACAGTATTTAGATAAGGCTAAAGAGGTCTTTGTGGCATTTATGGATTTAGAAAAGGCGTATGACAGGGTGGATAGGGGGGCAATGTGGCAGATGTTGCATGTGTATGGTGTAGGAGGTAGGTTACTGAAAGCAGTGAAGAGTTTTAACGAGGATAGTGAGGCTCAAGTTAGAGTATGTAGGAAAGAGGGAAATTATTTCCCAGTAAAAGTAGGCCTTAGACAAGGATGTGTGATGTCACCGTGGTTGTTTAATATATTTATAGATGGGGTTGTAAGAGAAGTAAATGCGAGGGTCTTGGCAAGAGGCGTGGAGTTAAAAGATAAAGAATCACACATAAAGTGGGAGTTGTCACAGTTGCTCTTTGCTGATGACACTGTGCTCTTGAGAGATTCTGAAGAGAAGTTGCAGAGATTGGTGGATGAATTTGGTAGGGTGTACAAAAAAAGAAAATTAAAAGTGAATACAGGAAAGAGTAAGGTTATGAGGATAACAAAAATATTAGGTGATGAAAGATTGGATATCAGATTGGAGGGAGAGAGTATGGAGGAGGTGAATGTATTCAGATATTTGGGAGTGGACGTGTCAGCGGATGGGTCTATGAAAGATATGAGGTGAATCATAGAATTGATGAGGGGAAAAGGGTGAGTGGTGCACTTAGGAGTCTGTGGAGACAATGAACTTTGTCCTTGGAGGCAAAGAGGGGAATGTATGAGAGTATAGTTTTACCAACGCTCTTATATGGGTGCGAAGCATGAGTGATGAATGTTGCAGCGAGGAGAAGGCTGGAGGCAGTGGAGATGTCATGTCTGAGGGCAATGTGTGGTGTGAATATAATGCAGAGAATTCGTAGTTTGGAAGTTAGGAGGAGGTGCAGGATTACCAAAACTGTTGTCCAGAGGGCTGAGTCTGTAGTGGAAGGAAGGCGTGGTAGGGGTCGGCCTAGGAAAGGTTGGAGGGAGGGGGTAAAGGAGGTTTTGTGTGCGAGGGGCTTGGACTTCCAGCAGGCATGCGTGAGCGTGTTTGATAGGAGTGAATGGAGACAAATGGTTTTTAATACTTGACGTGCTGTTGGAGTGTGAGCAGGGTAACATTTATGAAGGGGTTCAGGGAAACCGGCAGGCCGGACTTGAGCCCTGGAGATGGGAAGTACAGTGCCTGCACTCTGAAGGAGGGGTGTTAATGTTGCAGTTTAAAAACTGTAGTGTAAAGCACCCTTCTGGCAAGACAGTGATGGAGTGAATGATGGTGAAAATATTTCTTTTTCGGGCCACCCTGCCTTGGTGGGAATCGGCCAGTGTGATAATAAAAAAAAATATTTGTCTTGTAGTCCACAGTACGATTCGAACCTATATACTCTGCATCAGAGTACGCAGTACTTTAGCCCGTCAGCCTGATCCCAGATATAGGCATGGACGCCTAACCGAATCTATATAGCTAGCCAGGGAGCTTATCTATAAGTAGCTGGGATTATCTAAGTACACTACACAAATACACAGTAATATTACGGACACCAACACCCCGGAACACAAGCTTAGTAAAAAGTTATTTCATCAAATTCTGCCATATGAAGTGAACTTCTAATTATTAAACATTTCAAAATCTCTTTCAAAGTTTGCTGCGTGTAGTTGAATTTGATGAACTAACATAGTGGTAGTGTTGTGTTCAGGGGCACGGAAGTGACCGTCAAGCTTCGGATAGGTATTTAAGAGGCTAAAGTACTGCTTACTTTGATGCAGTGTGTGCAGGTTCGAATCCTGCTGTGGACCGAGAGATAATGTTTGTAAATAATTTCGCTCGTGTGTGAATAAATTTGCTTAACAATTCATGAATGATACGTAGTTGTAGCATCAGCATATAAAAAGAATATAAAATGGGCTACTTATTTACTTATTGGCCCTCATACACACACACACACACACACACACACACACACACACACACACACACAAACACACACACACACACACAAGGTGGGCAGAGACAGGATGTTCCAGAGATGGGACACAGAAACAAGGGGTCACAATTGGAAGCTGAAGACTCAGATGAGTCACTGGGATATTAGGAAGTATTTCTTCAGTCATAGAGTAGTTAGGAAGTGGAATAGTCTTGCAAGGGATGTAGTGGAGGCAGGAACTATGCCTAGTTTTAAGACGAGGTATGATAAAGCTCAGGGAGCAGGGGGAGAGAGGACCTAGTAGCGGTCGGTGAAGAGACAGGGCCAGGAGCTGAGTCTCGACCTTTGCAACCACAATTAGGTGAGTACAATTAGGTGAGTACACACACACACACACACACACACACACACACACACACACACACACACACACACACACACACACACACAAACACAAACACACATGTACACACATAGTGGTAAAAGTGGTAAAAAGGTTATTTGCATTCTTTGTATTTGTAACTGATAGGCCTTAAACCTCATCAACCTACCAACCATTGGCTCTTACATGACCGTAACATGTTATACCTTGCCTTCAATTATTAATTTTGTAAAATATTATATTACTAGTCTAGATCTAACTTTTCATATTTTCAGTGCATATTTACCTGTTTTTTTTTCACTGTAGCTGTGTCATACACCTCGTGTTTGTTCACTGTGGCTGTGTCATACACCTTGTGTTTGTTCACTGTAGCTGTGTCATACACCTTGTGTTTGTTCACTGTGGCTGTGTCATACACCTCGTGTTTGTTCAGTGTAGCTGTGTCATACACCTTGTGTTTGTTCACTGTGGCTGTGTCATACACCTTGTGTTTTTTCACTGTAGCTGTGTCATACACCTTGTGTTTGTTCACTGTAGCTGTGTCATACACCTCGTGTTTGTTCACTGTAGCTGTGTCATACACCTCGTGTTTGTTCAGTGTAGCTGTGTCATACACCTTGTGTTTGTTCACTGTGGCTGTGTCATACACCTTGTGTTTGTTCACTGTAGCTGTGTCATACACCTTGTGTTTGTTCACTGTGGCTGTGTCATACACCTTGTGTTTTTTCACTGTAGCTGTGTCATACACCTTGTGTTTGTTCACTGTAGCTGTGTCATACACCTCGTGTTTGTTCACTGTGGCTGTGTCATACACCTTGTGTTTGTTCACTGTGGCTGTGTCACACCTTGTGTTTGTTCACTGTGGTTGTGTCATACACCTCGTGTTTGTTCACTGTGGCTGTGTCATACACCTTGTGTTTGTTCACTGTGGCTGTGTCATACACCTCGTGTTTGTTCACTGTGGCTGTGTCATACACCTTGTGTTTGTTCACTGTAGCTGTGTCATACACCTCGTGTTTGTTCACTGTAGCTGTGTCATACACCTCGTGTTTGTTCACTGTGGCTGTGTCATACACCTCGTGTTTGTTCACTGTGGCTGTGTCATACACCTTGTGTTTGTTCACTGTGGCTGTGTCACACACCTTGTGTTTGTTCACTGTGGCTGTGTCATACACCTCGTGTTTGTTCACTGTGGCTGTGTCACACACCTTGTGTTTGTTCACTGTGGCTGTGTCATACACCTTGTGTTTGTTCACTGTGGCTGTGTCACACCTCGTGTTTGTTCACTGTGGCTGTGTCATACACCTTGTGTTTGTTCACTGTGGCTGTGTCATACACCTCGTGTTTGTTCACTGTGGCTGTGTCATACACCTCGTGTTTGTTCACTGTGGCTGTGTCATACACCTCGTGTTTGTTCACTGTGGCTGTACTCACCTAGTTGTACTCACCTAGTTGAGGTTGCGGGGGTCGAGTCCGAGCTCCTGGCCCCGCCTCTTCACTGATCGCTACTAGGTCACTCTCCCTGAGCCGTGAGCTTTATCATACCTCTGCTTAAAGCTATGTATGGATCCTGCCTCCACTACATCGCTTCCCAAACTATTCCACTTACTGACTACTCTGTGGCTGAAGAAATACTTCCTAACATCCCTGTGATTCATCTGTGTCTTCAGCTTCCAACTGTGTCCCCTTGTTACTGTGTCCAATCTCTGGAACATCCTGTCTTTGTCCACCTTGTCAATTCCTCTCAGTATTTTGTATGTCGTTATCATGTCCCCCCTATCTCTCCTGTCTTGCAGCTGTGTCATACACCTTGTGTTTGTTCACTGTAGCTGTGTCATGCACCTCGTGTTTGTTCACTGTGGCTGTGTCATACACCTTGTGTTTGTTCACTGTGGCTGTGTCATACACCTTGTGTTTGTTCACTGTGGCTGTGTCATACACCTTGTGTTTGTTCACTGTAGCTGAGTCATACACCTTGTGTTTGTTCACTGTGGCTGTCATACACCTTGTGTTTGTTCACTGTGGCTGTGTCATACACCTTGTGTTTGTTCACTGTGGCTGTGTCATACACCTTGTGTTTGTTCACTGTAGCTGTGTCATACACCTCATGTTTGTTCACTGTGGCTGTGTCATACACCTTGTGTTTGTTCACTGTGGCTGTGTCATACATTTTGTGTTTGTTCACTGTGGCTGTGTCATACACCTTGTGTTTGTTCACTGTGGCTGTGTCATACACCTCGTGTTTGTTCACTGTGGCTGTGTCATACACCTCGTGTTTGTTCACTGTAGCTGTGTCATACACCTCGTGTTTGTTCACTGTGGCTGTGCCATACACCTTGTGTTTGTTCACTGTGGCTGTGTCATACACCTCGTGTTTGTTCACTGTGGCTGTGTCATACACCTAGTGTTTGTTCACTGTAGCTGTGTCATACACCTCGTGTTTGTTCACTGTAGCTGTGTCATACACCTCGTGTTTGTTCACTGTAGCTGTGTCATACACCTCGTGTTTGTTCACTGTGGCTGTGTCATACACTTCGTGTTTGTTCACTGTAGCTGTGTCATACACCTTGTGTTTGTTCACTGTGGCTGTGTCATACACTTCGTGTTTGTTCACTGTGGCTGTGTCATACACCTTGTGTTTTTTCACTGTGGTTGTGTCATACAACTCGTGTTTGTTCACTGTAGCTGTGTCATACACCACGTGTTTGTTCACTGTAGCTGTGTCATACAACTCGTGTTTGTTCACTGTAGCTGTGTCATACACCTTGTATTTGTTCACTGTGGCTGTGTCATACACCTCGTGTTTGTTCACTGTAGCTGTGTCATACACCTTGTATTTGTTCACTGTGGCTGTGTCATACACCTCGTGTTTGTTCACTGTAGCTGTGTCATACACCTCGTGTTTGTTCACTGTGGCTGTGTCATACACCTCGTGTTTGTTCACTGTGGCTGTGTCATACACCTCGTGTTTGTTCACTGTGGCTGTGTCATACACCTTGTGTTTGTTCACTGTAGCTGTGTCATACACCTCATGTTTGTTCACTGTGGTTGTGTCGTACACCTCGAGATTGTTCACTGTAGCTGTGTCATACACCTTGTATTTGTTCACTGTAGCTGTGTCATACACCTCGTGATTGTTCACTGTGGCTGTCTTACACCTCGTGATTGTTCACTGTGGCTGTGTCATACACCTTGTATTTATTCACTGTGGCTGTGTCATACACCTTGTGTTTGTTCACTGTAGCTGTGTCATACACCTTGTGTTTTTTCACTGTGGCTGTGTCATACACCTCGTGATTGTTCACTGTGGCTGTGTCATACACCTCGTGTTTGTTCACTGTGGCTGTGTCATACACCTTGTGTTTGTTCACTGTAGCTGTGTCATACACCTCGTGTTTGTTCACTGTGGCTGTGTCATACACCTCGTGTTTGTTCACTGTGGCTGTGTCATACACCTTGTGTTTGTTCACTGTAGCTGTGTCATACACCTCGTGTTTGTTCACTGTGGCTGTGTCATACACCTCGTGTTTGTTCACTGTGGCTGTGTCATACACCTTGTGTTTGTTCACTGTAGCTGTGTCATACACCTAGTGTTTGTTCACTGTAGCTGTGTCATACACCTCGTGTTTGTTCACTGTAGCTGTGTCATACACCTCGTGTTTGTTCACTGTAGCTGTGTCATACACCTCGTGTTTGTTCACTGTGGCTGTGTCATACACTTCGTGTTTGTTCACTGTAGCTGTGTCATACACCTTGTGTTTGTTCACTGTTGCTGTGTCATACACTTCGTATTTGTTCACTGTGGCTGTGTCATACACCTTGTGTTTGTTCACTGTGGTTGTGTCATACACCTCGTGTTTATTCACTGTAGCTGTGTCATACACCTCGTGTTTGTTCACTGTAGCTGTGTCATACACCTCGTGTTTGTTCACTGTAGCTGTGTCATACACCTTGTATTTGTTCACTGTGGCTGTGTCATACACCTCGTGTTTGTTCACTGTAGCTGTGTCATACACCTTGTATTTGTTCACTGTGGCTGTGTCATACACCTCGTGTTTGTTCACTGTGGCTGTGTCATACACCTCGTGATTGTTCACTGTAGCTGTGTCATACACCTCGTGTTTGTTCACTGTGGCTGTGTCATACACCTTGTGTTTGTTCACTGTAGCTGTGTCATACACCTCGTGTTTGTTCACTGTGGTTGTGTCGTACACCTCGAGATTGTTCACTGTAGCTGTGTCATACACCTTGTATTTGTTCACTGTAGCTGTGTCATACACCTCGTGATTGTTCACTGTGGCTGTCTTACACCTCGTGATTGTTCACTGTGGCTGTGTCATACACCTTGTGTTTGTTCACTGTAGCTGTGTCATACACCTCGTGTTTGTTCACTGTAGCTGTGTCATACACCTCGTGTTTGTTCACTGTAGCTGTGTCATACACCTCGTGTTTGTTCACTGTAGCTGTGTCATACACCTCGTGTTTGTTCACTGTAGCTGTGTCATACACCTCGTGTTTGTTCACTGTAGCTGTGTCATACACCTCGTGTTTGTTCACTGTAGCTGTGTCATACACCTCGTGTTAGTTCACTGTAGCTGTGTCATACACCTTGTGTTTGTTCACTGTAGCTGTGTCATACACCTCGTGTTTGTTCACTAAAGCTTCGTTAATCACGCAAAAGAATATAATTAAAACAACGCATCTAAACTCTGAAAATTATATTTCAACTCTGTTAATATTTCTGTTATCGTGAGTAATTTATTTTTGCCTAAGTGGTAAATCAACGCCTTACGATACGTAATTGTTTAAAAAATAAATTAACATGAATATTTAGTTGTAAACAGAAGATTGTATTTTATACCAACAACTTTTATACCAACATGAAAAGTGGAAGTGTATGTATTTTTCCAGAGCTTCTTGGTAGTTTTGGTGGCGATGGTAGTATTGGTTGTGGTGGTGGTGTTAGAAGTGGTATAGGTAGTGATGGTGGTAGAGGTGGGATGTGGTGGTTGGGTGGCTTTGGTGGACGTGGTGGTGGAATTGGAGTTGGGTCTTGAGTTCGTGGCAGTAACGGTAATTGTCATAGTGATTGTGGTGGTGACGGTGGTGGTGGTGATAGTAGTAGTGATGGTTTTGGTGGTATTGTTGGTGGTAGTGGTGATAGTGTTGGTTGTGGTGGTGATAGTTGTGATGGTAATGTTTGCAGTGGTGTTGGTAATGGTGATGGTAGAGGTGGTGATGGTTGTAGTGGTGATGGGTGTGGTGGTGATTGTAGTGGTGATGATGGTAGTGGTAGTGATGGTTATAGTGGTGATGGTGTTGGTAGTGGTGGGGATGGTAGTGGTGGTGATGGTAGGGGCGGTGATGGTTGTAGTGGTTTTTATAGTAGTATTGCTGGTTGTAGTATTAATTGTAGTGATGGTAGTAGCAATTGTTGTGAGGTAATACTGATAGTGGTACTGGTGGTGGTAATAACGTTTATAGGGGTACTGGGGTTGTCGTGATGGTTCGTGGTGTTGCTGGTAGTAGCAGTGATTATAGTGGTGGTGATGGCGGTAGTGATGGTGGTAATAATTGTTGTTGTTGTGGCATATGTGATGGTTGTGATAATGGTTATAGTGATGGTAGTAATGGCTGTAGGGATGTGGTGATAGTGATGAGTGTGATGGCTGGATGGTTGTAGTGGTGATGGTGAGGTGAAGGTGATGGAAGTACAGGTAGTTATGGTGATTGCTGGGGTGGTTGTGGTGGTGGGGAGTGTGAGTGACGGGCCTGGCTTGGGCTGGGAAGCCTGCAGTAGGTTGAGCGTGCGAGCAGCGTATATTACACAAGCTGTCTCTGTATATTTTGCAAGCTGTCAGTGTGTATTGTTTAGAGTGGCAGCACTATGAAGGTAGGCAGGCTACAGCGCTGATAGTATAACATACATTGTTGCGGTCTGCCTTCACCATTCATGCATAAGTCTGCCATCCATGATATTGCGTGTTTCTCAACGCTATCACCAAATATTGCAGCAATGAATGCTTTGTCTATTATTGCAAATATAGACTAGTATGACCATCATTTGATATGCTTTCTCTTGTTAAATACGTTTTACTAATCAGTGAAAATTTTATTTTGCTGCTTCGTTTTAGTATCAATATTATTGGAGGCAAATTAGGCGTTTTAAAGTTGAAGGTTGGATTCCTAATCCAATATTTACTTCCAATCGACACCACAGAAATAAGCAAAATATTATTTAAATCAAAATAAAGATTAGACATCTGTCGATTTGGAGTTTAACTTTATGGTGAGAAAATTGGCATGGGTAGTTTCTCTCACCAGCAAAAAGGAAAAGAAATATAGGAAACCATGTTAAAAAAATTTCCCAGTATAAAAGAAACGACAACAAAAGAAGAATTTTCAAGTTCCTTTCAGAATCCTCAAAGCATGAGGAAATGACCCTACTATACAACCTTCTTCTGTTACTTTTATTTGAAAAAGGCTCCGCCAAGCTTCATATTTTACAAAGAAAATTTACCTGAAGCCTCATAGCATCTTTTTGTGTCATACCTTCGGCTTATTACCTGTAACTCACACTTATGTACAGTCGGCCGTAAGTGTATTCTGATTCACCAGGATCAACAATACTTGTACAACTAGAATTTTAGGGTTTATGCGACCAAACTAGAAACATTCAACAGAATTAGGAACATTTTTAAAGCAAGAATATAAAACTAATATGACAGGTCTAGTGGCACTTATGTAACAGGACTACGAGCGCTTATACAACCAGACTATGAACACTTATACAATGTTAAAGGAACTGTAATACAGCAGGATTAGGAATATTTATAAAACAACTCTAGAAACTTATATGCAACAAGACTAGTAACAATATTCAACAGGTCTAATAACACTTATACAACAAAATTAGTAACACAACAACAAAGCTAGGAACGTTTAAACTACGAACTAGGAACCTTTAGACTACGAACTAGGAACCTTTAGACTACGAACGCTGATACAACACGACTAGAAAAACTAGTAACAGAGGATTCGGAACACACAGTGGGACTAGTATCACTTTGTTTATAACAAAAGACTGGGAACACACACACACACAGACACATGTGCGGCGTCTGGTTGTCTTTGTTGTGGACGTTTCGCCATCCAGTGACTGGCTGGATGGCCAAACGTCTACGATGGGGATGCCCGGGTGTTGTGCATGTGTCTTAATTTCATCTTGTCGGTATTATATACAATTCTTGTACTACTACTACTACTACTACTACTACTACCACCACCTCTTCCTGCCTATATATAGCCGTCCTGCTCCACCTCTGGTTAGTGTGACTTTGTCAATGGTCCAAGTCGGACCGAAACGTCGTCGTAAGCCTCTCTCTTTTATGTGCGGGTTATTTGTGTATCGTTCCAGTCACGGTTTTGTGCCTTTCTGTTATTTATTTACTGGGAACACAAATACAACCGATAAATTGGTAAATTAAAACTTAACAAATCCCCAGGCCCTGATGAACTATATGCAAGGGTTCTAAATGAATGTAAAGAGGAACTTAGCAAACCTTTGGCTAATCTTTTCAACATATCACTACAGACTGGCATAGTGCCAGATAAGTGGAAAATGGCAAATGTGATATCTATTTTCAAAGCAGGTGACAGGTCCTTAGCTTCGAACTATAGACCGATAAGCCTAACCTCCATAGTGGGAAAATTTATGGAATCAATAATTGCCGAGGCAGTTCGTAGCCACCTTGAAAAGCATAAATTAATCAACGAATCTCAGCATGGTTTTACAAAGGGGCGTTCCTGCCTTACGAATTTATTAACTTTTTTCACTAAGGTATTTGAGGAGGTAGATCATGGTAATGAATATGATATTGTGTATATGGACTTCAGTAAGGCTTTTGACAGGGTCCCACATCAGAGACTATTGAGGAAAATTAAGGCACATTGAATAGGAGGAGAATTTTTTTCCTGGATAGAGGCATGGTTGACAAATAGGCAGAAGAGAGTTTGCATAAATGGGGAGAAATCAGAGTGGGGAAGCGTCACGAGCGGTGTTCCACAGGGGTCAGTGTTGGGCCCCCTGTTGTTCACAATCTACATGAACGACATTGATGAGGGCATAAAGAGCGACATCAGCAAGTTTGCCGATGACACTAAAATAGGCCGTCGAATTCATTCTGACGAGGACATTAGAGCACTCCAGGAAGATTTGAATAGACTGATGCAGTGGTTGGAGAAGTGGCAGATGCAGTTTAGTATAGACAAATGCAAAGTTCTAAATGTTGGACAGGAAAATAACCATGCCGCATATAAACTAAATAATGTCGATCTTAATATTACGGATTGCGAAAAAGATTTAGGAGTCCTGGTTAGCAGTACTCTGAAACCAAGACAACAGTGCATAAGTGACCGCAATAAAGCTAACAGAATCCTTGGCTTCATATCAAGAAGCATAAATAATAGGAGTCCTCAGGTTGTTCTTCAACTCTATACATCATTGGTTAGACCTCATTTAGATTATGCTGCACAGTTTTGGTCACCGTATTATAGAATGGATATAAATGCTCTGGAAAACATACAAAGGAGGATGACAAAGTTGATCCCATGTATCAGAAATCTTCCCTATGAGGATAGACTGAGGGCCCTGAATCTGCACTCTCTAGAAAGGCGTAGAATTAGGGGGGATATGATTGAGGTGTATAAATGGAAGACAGGAATAAATAAAGGGGATGTAAATAACGTGCTGAAAATATCTAGCCTAGACAGGACTCGTAGCAATGGTTTTAAATTGGAAAAATTCAAATTCATGAAGGATATAGGAAAGCACTGGTTTGGTAATAGAGTTGTGGATGAGTGGAACAAACTCCCAAGTACAGTTATTGAGGCTAAAACGTTGTGTAGTTTTAAAAATATGTTAGATAAATACATGAGTGGGTGTGGGTGGGTGTGAGTTGGACCTGACTAGCTTGTGTTACTAGGTCAGTTGTCGTGTTCCTTCCTTAAGTGAATGTGACCTGCCCTGACTAGGTTGGGGCATTGGCTTAAGCCGGTAGGAGACTTGGACCTGCCTCGCATGGGCCAGTGGGCCTGCTGCAGTGTTCCTTCTTTCTTATGTTCTTATGAACTAGGAATATTTATGCAACATGGTTAGGTGTATTTACACAATAAAACTAGGAACACTTTGCAGTTCAACTAGAACACTTATGTAACGAGAACACTAATTCAGTTGGACAATGATCATTCATACATTCGACCTAATAACGTATGTATGACACAAATAGAATACTAGTCTATCCAGATTATGAAATATTCAGTGAGGGATCTATTTAAACTTGGACAATTACTTTTACTTTCTCGATCAATCTTACTTTCTCATGTGAGACCATTTAAGTCCACCATTTCTCCGTTTAATATTTTTGTTCTCATCTATCTTCATTTAAACTCCGGTATTCGGCATGGTATTCTCTTTTTCTGGAGAAGAATGAAATTTCTCCTTCAGCGGGTCTTGGTAATATACCTGGAGAGGGTTTCGTGGGTCAACGCCCCCTAGACTCGGTCTGAGAACAGGCTGAGACGACTTGCTCAATAGAGCTCTTGACCATTTGATCGAGAGCTGCTGTCTTACCGGTCTTTACCATTACAAGGTTAAGACCACATCATGAGGTGTGATGGTAGGTTTCTGACGCAGCTTAACAAATGGATCACCAAACGATAGCGTCGTATGTTAGTTGGTTAATTTTGGTTTAAAATGTCTCGGCTACAAAAAGCCTCATGTACCTACTGAACACCAATCAAAAATATTTTTATTCTTAAAACTGGATTAAAGTTAACTATCAGCATATCTACACTGAGAGATATACAACTTTCAGTGTTCTTATAATCCTTGATTGAAACTCTCTTAGGTGCTAAGCTTCAGGTCAAACAAGATTTCTTGCAGAAGATGCTCAAATTTGAGTTATTGTTATCTTGTAGTGCAGCACTCTAATAATAGTAGTTAAAAAAAAAAGCATACCACGGGTGGGGTTAGAACCCGCGACGCGTTGGCCATCGTGTCATGACGACTTCGTCAGTCGAGTAATAGCAGTTTAATATTAACAATGTTTCAAAAGTACTGTAATATTAACATTCATTCAAATAATAGTCTATTAACATACATTGTAATGAAGGCTAATTTAATTTAATATCTTTTCCCAAAACTGTCGATATGGACAAGCAGTTATCCATTCCCATGGTGAGTCCTGCACAGAACCTCACTGACAGTTTCCTTGACCGTTTCCCTATCGACCTCCAATAGACACTGTTAGAGTTTTCTAGTATCGAATTTGATCAGGGAAGATTAATAAATTGCAAAACACCATTGTGCCTTAACAGCTGAAGAATACGAAAGAAAGGAAGAGCATCCTTGTCGCAAATTTTCAAAGGTCAGTGCCAATGGCAACACATTTGGATGAGTTTTTTAAAGTGTCTGAAAATAAGGCGAATACATTAAGCTTAGTTTATAAAGCATTGAAAAGTAAAACAGTAACGTATATTGTTTGTAAATCAGATGAGAGCAATGTACAATATCAACATTTTAAATTATATATTTTCAAATAGAACTTCCTCGAAGACTGTATAGCAGCAGAAGGCCTTATCCAATCGGCTTCAAGTATCCCAAACCATAAGAAGTGAAAAGTTCGTATATCATAAACAAATAACCCGCACATAGCAGAGACGAGCTTTCTGTTAGTGTTTATCTGGAGTTTATCTGGAGAGAGTTCCGGGGGTCAACGCCCCCGCGGCCCGGTCTGTGACCAGGCCTCCTTAGGTCAGTGTCCCAGGATGCGACCCACACCAGTCGACTAACACCTAGGTACCCATTTTACTGATGGGGAACATAGACAACAGGTGGAAAGAAACACGTCCAATGTTTCTACTCTGGCTGGGAATCGAACCCAGGCCCTCACCGTGTGAAGCGAGAGCGTTAACCACCAGGCCACCAAAGTGTGACTTTGTAAATGGTCCAAGTCGGACCGAAACGTCGTGGTAAGCTCCTCTCTTCTATGTGCGTGTTATTTGTGTATTGTTCCAGTCAGGGTATTGTGCCTTTTTGTTTTTTTTTTGTTATTCGTACATCAGCTGGCAAGTGCAGGTGCCCTATTCTCAGTTTTATGCCGACTGTTCTCGATATTGTTTCCATGCGATAAGTTTACCTGGAGCTTACCTGGAGAGGGTTTCGGGGGTTAACGCCCCCGCGGCCCGGTCTCAGACCAGGCGTCATGGTGGATCAGGGTCTGATCAACCAGGCTGTTACTACTGGCCGCACGCAAACAGACATATGAACCACAACCCGGTTGGTCAGGTAATGCCTTTAGAAAGCTTCTTCCGATGACCTTTGCAATTTCAACACCTGTTTGTCCTACTTACAAGGTTGGTATACTTTGAGAGAGTAAATACTTGTTATATTGTCACGTTTAATCTCGGGTATTTCTCCTCATGGGGAGTGTTCCTCAGTGCTGGTGAGGACTTGCGCTCCTCTTCCTTGGATCCAACTTTAATGCCTCTAAATCCCCAGGAGCTTTACGGCCCTTTACAGTTTAGTGCTTCCCACTGATTAAAATAAAAGAATTCTGAATGATATTAATCTGTGATGACTGATGCATATTATGAAGATGAATGATTTTTTTGTGGGGGCGGCTGGGGGGGCGGCCGGGGGGCGGCCGGGGGGCGGCCGGGGGGCGGCCGGGGGGCGGCCGGGGGGCGGCCGGGGGGCGGCCGGGGGGCGGCCGGGGGGCGGCCGGGGGGCGGCCGGGGGGCGGCCGGGGGGCGGCCGGGGGGCGGCCGGGGGGCGGCCGGGGGGCGGCCGGGGGGCGGCCGGGGGGCGGCCGGGGGGCGGCCGGGGGGCGGCCGGGGTGGGGGGCGGTTTAGGCTGTGTAGGAGGAAATTTACTTCGACTCCAGTAGGAGGAAGTGCGGCTGAGCATGAAATAGACCGAATGAGAAATAGGCCGAGTGGGAAATAGGCCGAGTGGGAAATAGGCCGAGTGGGAAATAGGCTGAGTGGAAAATAGAGGATTATCCCCAATCTGCCAGCTTTTCCGGCCATGCCCTAGCTCCTGGACCACGACCAACTTATATCCAACACCTCGGATCAAGAACACCCTCATCTCCTACATTCCAACTCCAAGTCCCAGGAGCAGGATCTCACACACCACCACACCCCCTCCATCTCCCTCTCTCCCCATGGATCAAGAACACCCTCATTCTCTTCCTCTTCTCCACCCCTGCTTAATCTTCTTGAATCAAGAGCACCATCACCTGACATCCCATAAACTAAGTCCTCGGATCAAGATCCTCCCTCTCCCTACACCCATCCACATCTTCTACATGCCCATCACTCAGGCTCTAGTTCCTGGACCAAGAACATCCTTTCTCCAATTCCTTGGATCAAGATCCCCTCACTACCCTTATTAATGAATGGGATTGCAAGTTCCTTGCAGTACCTGTCTAGCCAGCAATTTATACCAATTGCCCTAGACATCCATTCATTGCCCACTCTCTTTCTAGGCAAGATGCTACATATGACTGGGATCCCTCCCTTAGACCTAACTACTTCTATGGCTGACCTGTACTTATCCAGCAGCTCCTCTCTCTCCTGCCTTTCCCAATGTCATTACCCCCAGCACTAAGACAGATAATGGGCTTGTTCCCATTACCTGCCATAATATTATCCAACCTGCTGACTATGTCACCAACACCAGCTCCAGGAAGGTACACTCTCTGTCTGACCTTTCTGTCTCTGTTACAAAATGCACGGTCCATATATCTTACCTGAGAATCGCCTACTATTAAAATATTCTTACCTTGATTAGCAGGGGAATCAGTGGTACCTTCAACCTCACTAACCACTGAAGTACACTCGTCTTGGAGAACAGAGAATCGATTTCCTACCTTCACCTCTTCTCTATTTACTCTCCTCCTCTTCCTTCTTCCTGAACCGTGAACCACTTGCCACTTAAAGCAGCTGCCACTATCACTGCTGGTGACCATTTCCTTCTTACCAGATAAATCCTTCTCACACTCGCTCCCAAACTCATATATGCGAAGCTTCAGCCTCCTATTTTCCTCCTGAAGAAGTAGGATCTCTTTCTTCAACACTTGAACCTGAGATTCTAAAACACTACAACAAGCCATGGTGCTTGGTAACAGCCCACGCTAACTCCCAAGAGCTTAGGCAGGTATGACCGCAGGTGACCACTGACCTCAGCGACACACACACACTTACAACACACACACACACACACACACACACGCACACACACACATACACACACACACACACACACACACACACACACACACACACACACACACACACAACCACACACACACACACACACACACACACACACACACACACACACACACACACACACACACACACACACACACACACACACACACACATACACACACACACACACACAAAGAGCCAGAAACGAATATGCACAGATAAGAAGGGAGGCTCAGCGACAATATGAAAATGACATAGCATCGAAAGTCAAGACTGACCCGAAGCTGTTGTACAGCCACATCAGGAGGAAAACAACAGTCAAGGACCAGGTAATCAGACTGAGGAAGGGTGATGGGGAGTTCACAAGAAACGACCGAGAGGTATGTCAGGAGCTCAACACGAGATATAAAGAAGTATTTACAGTGGAAACCAGTAGGACTCCAGGAAATCAGAACAGGGGGGTACACCAGCAAGTGCTGGATGAGGTACATATAACCATGGGTGAAATTCCACAGTCACTTAAAACAACGGATATAGCCCCACTCCATAAAGGTGGCAGCAAAGCATTAGCTAAGAACTATAGACCAATAGCTCTGACGTCCCACATCATAAAAATCTTTGAAAGAGTGCTAAGAAGCAGGATTGCAAATCACCTGGATTCCCAAAATCTGCACAATCCAGGGCAACATGGGTTCAGGGCAGGTCGCTCCTGCCTCTCACAACTACTGGATCACTATGACATGGCCTTGGATGCACTGGAAGAAAATCAGAATGCAGATGTAATATACACAGACTTTGCAAAAGCATTTGACAAATGCGATCATGGCGTAATAGCCCATAAAATACGTGCTAAAGGAATAACTGGGAAAGTGGGGAGATGGATCTTCAACTTCCTAACAAATCGAACACAAAGAGTAGTGGTCAACAGAGTTAAATCGGAGGCTGCCATAGTGAAGAGCTCTGTTCCACAAGGCACAGTACTCGCCCCCATCTTATTCCTTATCCTCATATCAGACATAAACAGAGATATACACCACAGCACCGTATCATCCTTTGCGGATGATACTTGGATCTGCATGAGGCTGTCATCTGCTGAGGACGCGGTTAACCTCCAAGAAGATATAAACAAAGTTTTCCACTGGGCAACGGTAAACAATATGATGTTCAATGAGGACAAATTCCAACTACTCCGTTATGGAAAACTGGAGGAGATAATAACTAGAACAGAGTATACTACTGACTCCGGCCATACAATAGAGCGGAAAAATAATGTAAGGGACCTGGGAGTAGTAATGTCTGAGGATCTCACTTTCAAGGATCACAACAGTGCCACGATCGCACGTGCAAAGAAAATGATAGGATGGATAATGAGAACTTTCAAAACGAGAGATGCCAAGCCCATGATGATCCTTTTCAAATCACTTGTTCTCTCTAGGCTGGAATACTGCTGTACATTAACATCTCCATTCAAAGCAGGTGAAATCGCAGATCTAGAGAGTGTACAGAGATCCTTTACTGCACGTATAAGTTCTGTCAAGCACCTTAACTACTGGGAACGCTTGGAAGCACTTGACTTGTACTCGTTGGAACGCAGGAGGGAGAGATATATCATAATCTACACTTGGAAAATCTTGGAAGGAATGGTCCCAAATCTGCACACAGAAATCGCTCCCTACGAAAGTAAGAGACTGGGCAGGCGATGCAAAATGCCCCCAATAAAAAGTAGGGGCGCCATTGGTACACTAAGAGAAAACACCATAAGTGTCCGGGGCCCAAAACTGTTCAACAGCCTCCCATCAAGCATTAGGGGAGTTGCCAATAAACCCCTGGCTGCCTTCAAGAGAGAGCTGGACAGATACCTAAAGTCAGTGCCGGATCAGCCGGGCTGTGGCTCGTACGTTGGACTGCGTGCGGCCAGCAGTAACAGCCTAGTTGATCAGGCCCTGATCCATCGGAAGGCCTGGTCATGGACCGGGCCGCGGGGGCGTTGATCCCCGGAATAACCTCCAGGTAACCTCCAGGTAACGAAGGAGGAGGTGAAGAAGCTGCTATGCGAACTTGACACCTCAAAGGCGGTGGGACCAGACAACATCTCTCCATGGGTCCTTAAAGAGGGAGCAGAGATACTGTGTGTGCCATTAACAAAGAACTTCAACACATCATTTGAAACTGGGCAACTCCCTGAGGTATGGAAGATGGTAAATGTAGTCCCAATTTTTAAAAAAGGAGACAGACATGAGGCACTAAACTACAGACCTGTATCACTAACGTGTATAGTATGCAAGGTCATGGAGAAGATCATCAGGAGAGTGGTGGAGCACCTGGAAAGAAACAAGTGTATAATAGACAACCAGCACGGTTTCAGGGAAGGAAAATCCTGTGTGACAAACCTACTAGAGTTTTATGATAAGGTGACAGAAGTAAGACAAGAGAGAGAGGGGTGGGTCGACTGCATTTTTTTGGACTGCAAGAAGGCCTTCGACACAGTTCCTCACAAGAGGTTACTGCAAAAACTAGAGGATCAGGCACACATAACAGGAAAGGCACTGCAATGGATCAGAGAATACCTGACAGGGAGGCAACAACGAGTCATGGTACGTGACGAGGTGTCAGAGTGGG
Source organism: Cherax quadricarinatus (assembly GCF_038502225.1). NCBI lineage: Eukaryota > Metazoa > Arthropoda > Malacostraca > Decapoda > Parastacidae > Cherax > Cherax quadricarinatus. The sequence goes on from NC_091313.1 coordinate 36,125,183, forward strand.
CGCCTGTGACAAGCGGGGTTCCACAGGGGTCAGTCCTAGGACCTGTGCTGTTCTTGGTATATGTGAACGACATAACGGAAGGGATAGACTCAGAAGTGTCCTTGTTTGCAGATGATGTGAAGTTAATGAGAAGAATCAAATCGGATGAGAATCAGGCAGGACTACAAAGAGACCTGGACTGGCTACAAACCTGGTCTAGCAACTGGCTCCTTGAGTTTAACCCTGCCAAATGCAAAGTCATGAAGATGGGGAAGGGCAAAGATGACCGCAGACACAATATAGTTTAGATGGCCAAAGACTGCAAACCTCACTCAAGGAAAAAGATCTGGGGGTGAGTATAACACCAAGCATATCTCCTGAGGCGCACATCAATCAGATAACTGCTGCAGCATACGGGCGCCTGGCAAACCTATGGATAGCGTTCCGATACCTCAGTAAGGATTCGTTCAAGACTCTGTATACCATTTACGTCAGGCCCATACTGGAGTATGCAGCACCAGTTTGGAATCCACACCTAGTCAAGCACGTCAAGAAATTAGAGAAAGTGCAAAGGTTTGCAACAAGACTAGTCCCGGAGCTACGGGGATTGTCCTACAAAGAAAGGTTGAGGGAAATCAGCCTGACGACACTGGAGGACAGGAGGGTCAGGGGAGACATGATAACGACATATAAAATACTGCACGGAATAGACAAGGTGGACAAAGACAGAATGTTCCAGAGGAGGGACACAGAAACAAGGGGTCACAATTGGAAGTTGAAGACTCAGATGAATCAAAGGGATTTTAGGAAGTATTTCTTCAGTCATAGAGTTGTCAGGCCGTGGAATAGCCTAGAAAGTGACGTAGTGGAGGCAGGAACCATACATAGTTTTAAGGCGAGGTATGACAAAGCTTATGGGGCAGGGAGAGAGAGGACCTAGTAGCAATCAGCGAAGAGGCGGGGCCAGGAGCTATGAATCGACCCCTGCAACCACAAATAGGTGAGTACAAATAGGTGAGTACACACACACACAGCAGTCATGGAGCGAGTCGTAGAGCCAGAAATGAATATGCACAGGTAAGAATAATATGAAAATGACACAGCAGCGAAAGCCAAATCTGACCCGAAGCTGTTGTACAGTCACATCAGGAGGAAAACAACTGTCAAGGATCAGGTAATCAGGCTAAGGAAGGAAGGAGGAGAGATCACAAGAAACGACTGCGAAGTATGTGAGGATTCAAAGAAGTGTTCACAGAAGAGACAGAAGGGGCTCCAGAAAGACGGAGAGGTGGGGTACATCACCAAGTGCTAGACACAGTACATACAACCGAGGAAGAAGTGAAGAGGCTGCTGAGTGAGCTAGATACCTCAAAGGCGATGGGGCTGGATAACATCTCTAAATGGGTCCTGAAAGAGAGAGCACAGGTGCTATGTATACCCTTTACAACAATATTCAACACATCTATCGAAACAGGGAGATTATGGTATGGAAGACAGCAAATGTAGTCCCAATTTTTAAAAAAGGAGACAGACATGAAGCATTAAACTATAGACCAGTGTCACTGACATGCATAGTATGCAGTTATGGAGACGATTATCAGGAGAAGACTGGTGGAACAACTAGAAAGGAATGAGCCTATCACTAACAGCCAACATGGTTTTAGGGACAGGAAATCCTGTGTCACAAACCTACTGGAGTTCTATGACAGGATGACAGCAGTAAGACAAGAGAGAGAGAGAGAAAGAGAGAGAGAGAGAGAGAGAGAGAGAGAGAGAGGTGGGAAGATTGCATTTTCTTGGACTGTAAAAAGGTGTTTGACACAATTCCACAAAAGAGATTAGTGCAAAAACTGGCTCTGATAATACCTGCCAAGAAAACAGCAGGGAGTCATGGTACGTGGCAAGGTTTCAGAGTTGGCGCCTGTGACGAGTGGGGTTCCACAGAGGTCAGTCCTAGGACCAGTGCTGTTTCTGGTAATTGTGAACAACATGACTGAAGGAAAAGTCTCCGAATTGTCCCAGTTTGTAGATGATGTGAAGTTGATGAGAAGAATTCAGTCGGACGAGGAGCAGGCAGAACTACAAAGAGATCGAGACAGGCTGCAGGCCTGGTCCAGAAATTGACGCCTGGAGTTCAACCCCTCCCAGTGCAAAGTCATGAAGATTGAGGAAAGGCAAAGAAGACCCCAGACGGAGTACAGTCTGGATGGCCAGAGACTACAAACATCACTCAATGAAAAATATCTTGGGGTGAGCATAACACCAGTCACATCTCCTGAGGAGCACATCAACCAAATAACTGCTGCTGCAGCATATGGGCGCCTAGCAAACCTAAGAGCAGCATTCCGCCATCTTAGTAAGGAATCGTTCAGGACCCTATACACTGTGTACGTTAGGCCCATATTGGAGTATGCGGCACCAATTTGGAACCCGCACCTATCCAAACATGTAATGAAACTAGAGAAAGTGCAATAGTTTGCAGCAAGACTAGTCCCAGAGGTAAGGAGTATGTCCTACGAGGAGAGGCTAAGAGAAATCGATCTGACAACACTGGAGGACAGTAGAGATAGAGGGGACATGATACCGACATATAAAATACTGAGAGGAATTGACAAGGTGGGCAGAGAAAGAATGTTCCAGAGATGGGATACAGCAACAAGGGGACACAGTTGGAAGTTGAAGACTCACAGGGATGTTAGGAAGTATTTATTTAGTCACAGAGTAGTCAGGAAATGGAATAGTTTGGGAAGCAATATAGACGAGGCAGGATCCATTCATACCTTTAAGCAGAGTTTTGATAAAGCTCATGGTGCAGGGAGAGTGACTCAGTAGCGGCCAGTGAAGAGGCGAGGCAAGGAGCTATGACTCGACCCCTGCAACCACAATTAGCTGAGTACACACACACACAGTAAGGAGGCGTTCGAGACTCTGTACACCCTATATGTCATGTATAGGGTGTATGCAGCACCAGTTTAGAAAACACACCTGGTCAAGCTTGTCAAGAAATTAGGGAATGTGCAGAGGTCTGCAGCAAAACTAGTCCTGACGTTAAGGAATATGTCGAACGAGGAAAGGTTAAGGGAAATCAGCCTGACGACACTGGAGGAGAGGAGGGTTAGGGGGAGACAAGATAACGGCTTATAAAATACTGAAATTAATTGAAAAGATGGATAGGGGCAGGATGTTTCAGAGATGGGGCTCAGCAACAAGGAGTCACAACTGTCGTAGGGGTTCTTAAAGGAGATTTGAGGGTTGAAGGTAGACACACTAGTTGGATGGTAACGATATATATTGTCAGACTGTGATAATGGGAGATGGAGCCCAGCCTGCCGTGTCACTGCCTAGCTGGATGTTATACGCCGACTGAGGCTGAGGTAGCTCGCCTCACACTCAAGCTGTATCCTGTGACGTCATACAGTCACAGGCCTAAGCGATCTTCTATATAAACACATGGATGATACTATAATGCTCAGTTAATCTATACAACACATGTAAGGGGATTCAGCAACTATGCTGACAGCTCGGTCATGTTATGTATGTCGTCTCGACCTACACTACTATCCTATAGGCTGAACAGGCAGGTGGTTCTGGGCTGATTCTATACAATAACAAATTCATATATAACTTAGAACTAATGGATGGTATCATAATGGATGTTAACAAAATGAGTATTACGTAATGGGTGTTAACATACTCACTTTTAACATAATGCATTATGACTTTTAAGAACAATTCATTGTACAATATGGAATGGAATTGATCGATCGATCTGTATTCATGCACTCTACAGATTCTGAGGAAGAATAAATATATATATATATACAAGGTAAAATTAACAGCAAAGGCAACTGGTGCACTCAGATCATTACTGTCAAATTCTCAGAACACGGAGGGAACGTGAATACAAAAAAAAAAAAATCTGAAAAACTATTCAGTTAATAACAAACAGTTGACTATTTACTTCATCTCAGACATCTAGTTATACAGACTATGTACATTTAAACCCAATTCTGCTAGGGTGAGGTTTACATATGCAGAATGGTTATCTCTGGGAGGATCGAATTCCTCTGCAATGGCTAATACATGCCTTGACTGAGGACAGTCTGAACGAGTATCTACAAAAGATACAGCTACATGGACGATCTGAACTAGTATCTACAAAAGATACAGCTACATTCACTAGTGACTGTGGAATTACTAACTCTTCTGCTAGGAATACTCAACTCGACTATTCGATACAGTAATTCTTGGCTCATTACAAAGTCACTAATGGATGCTGGTGGCTTCACAGTCAGAATAAGAACTTCCTGGAGCAGGAATCGAATCACCAGAACACAAGGGATCGGTTCTTTCTTACTGGAGGAATGAACAAACTCGGTAGAGTGGATGACTCTCCCCGGTTGAAAAAAAAACGCTATAACACGCAATATGAGCAAGGGAGAACGAATCTACTATCTCTCAAAACACAGAACAAGAAAGGCTTGAACACTTACAATGATGCAGAACTCAACACATCAACATAAACACAATACAGTGGACCCTCGACCAGCGATGGCATCGATTAACGATAAATCTGACCAGCGATACATTTTATCGCAAAAATTTTGCCTCGATTAGCGCTAAAAAACTCGACCAACACTATTCGTTCTGCGTCCACTTCTGGCCAGTGTTTACAAGCCAGCCACCCACCGCGGTCGCTTCCAAGCATACAATCGGAACATTTCATATTATCACAGCCTTTTTAGTGATTGCACCTACAAAATAAGTCACCATGGGCCCCAAGAAAGCTTCTAGTGCCAACCCTACAGCAAGCACAGGAGAAAATAAATGAACATGGTCAACAATACTGATATTCAATCTGAGTCACACACAGTGACACGAGGTATCAGCTATAAAGAAACTTCACTTACAAACGTTAACAACATGTGAAAGTTACTCGAGAAATAACTTCTTACATTGCACTGATTACTGTCAACTAGGATGGGATCACCATCTGGAACACAAGGAACAATAACAGACACTCTAGTGAGAGCACTAGCCGCAACAGAGGCGTCTTTCTGCATACGGCATGTGACATCAACAAGAGATGGCATTACTAGTTGCAAGTAATCGTTTTCTGACAAGGCATCCCTTGTGGAGAAACTAGAAACTACTACTTGAACTAGCAGACATTGCAGGGATAGGCTGTGCACTCAAAGCAGTCTGAGTGTCCCCGGACACTTGATGCAACGGAACACTATCCTGCAAGTCTGAAGGTGTAGGTGGAACACAGATGGGAGTGACAGAGTTACTAGTGCCTGACCGCTCGGCTACGTTAATAAGTAATTCACTGATCTATAGGAACTTAATCTGAACTTCACATTTCACAGCACTTTAACAGATCTCAGATACAAGCTGTGAGAACAAACACATTGCTCAAGGGCTAGGCATTGTCTTTCAGTCAGTAAGGGAATATTGGTACTGTGGACTGATTCATATTGACTTTGACTGGCATGATACACTAAGTGAACATTCAAAAGTGACTGGGACATATTCTCAGGGAACTTACTCAAGGGCATAAGGCAAAAAAAAAAAAAAAAGTAAGAATGACAATAAGCTTAAATGGGAAGAAAATGCTTAACTATTCTGCATAAGTAATTAAAAAAAATTGACAGGTCACACAGTAAGCAAGAGAACTCACAGTCACAAAGGAAATACTTAACTGAACAAACAACACTTTGAAAATCAAGAGAATTTGTAATTTTACTAAAATCTAATTTGCTCAAATTTTACTTGAAATTGAATGAATGGCACAGTGAGTTGTCTTTACTCTCAATGCAAAAAGGGGAATACACAATAAAATGATAAAATGGACTCAATAAAGCTTGTGCAAAATAAAACAAACTGGGACACAATTCACTAAAATAAAATAAAATGGCACAGAAAGAATAAAATATTATGCACAGAACAGAGCATATGAAACTGTACTGAAATAAACTGTAGCAATATTGCGAATAACAATTGCTAATCAAGATTGTTGCACAACAATACTTAAAATTTCTGCAAGAAAATTTTTAATGACAACACAATGTTTGCACAAGAATTATTGCAGAATGAGTCAATGTGCAATAATAAAAAAAATTACACACACAAGAAAACACTGTTTACAAGAAAAGAAAATATTATTATCAAGGAATGAACTGAGGAAACACTTTAACTCTTAACTGCAGCTTAAGCAACACTTAACAAGCAAAAGTACAATTTACTTTAAAAGAAGAACTTAAAAAATTCACTAAGAGTGAATTTGTTCAATGAAATATGAAAAAATAATAGATATAAAACACAGAACAAGAAAGGCTTGAACACTTACAATGATGCAGAACTCAACACATCAACATAAACACAATACAGTGGACCCTCGACCAGCGATGGCATCGATTAACGATAAATCTGACTAGCGATACATTTTATCGCAAAAATTTTGCCTCGATTAGCGCTAAAAACCTCGACCAACACTATTCGTTCCGCGTCCACTTCTGGCCAGTGTTTACAAGCCAGCCACCCACCGCGGTCGCTTCCAAGCATACAATCGGAACATTTCATATTATCACAGCCTTTTTAGTGATTGCACCTGCAAAATAAGTCACCATGGGCCCCAAGAAAGCTTCTAGTGCCAACCCTACAGCAAAAAGGGTGAGAATTACTATGGATATGAAGAAAGAGATCATTGCTAAGTATGAAAGTGGAGTGCATGTCTCCGAGCTGGCCAGGCTGTACACAAAACCCCAATCAACCATCGCTACTATTGTGGCCAAGAAAACGGCAATCAAGGAAGCTGTTCTTGCCAAAGGTGCAACTATGTTTTCGAAACTGAGATCGCAAGTGATAGAAGATGTTGAGAGACTGTTATTGGTATGGATAAACGAAAAACAGATAGCAGGAGATAGCATCTCTCAAGCGATCATATGTGAAAAGGCTAGAAAGTTGCATGACGATTTAATTAGAAAAATGCCAGCAACTAGTGGTGATGTGAGTGAATTTAAGGCCAGCAATGGTTGGTTTGAGAGATTTAAGAATTGTAGTGGCATACATAGTGTGATAAGGCATGGTGAGGTTGCCAGTTTGGACCAAGAAGCAGCTGAAAAATATGTGCAGGAATTCAAGGAGTACATAGACAGTGAAGGACTGAAATCTGAACAAGTGTTTAATGGTGACACTGACAATGTTGTGAAACACTTTAGGAATGTCATTAAGGAACGGGAGGTACAGGCCTCTATGGGCAGATATGTTGTGTGACAGAGGTCCAGTGACTCTCAAGCTGGTCCTATTGGCATTAAAAGAAGAAGGGAAGTAACCCCGAAAAAGGACTTGCCACCTCAAGTCCTAATGGAAGGGGATTCCCCTTCTAAACACTAAGACAATCAACACACTTACCTCTTCCCATCCCATCAATCATCACCAGATCTTCAATAAAGATAAGTGTCATGTAACTGTGCATGTCTTCTTCAGTTTGTGTGTATTAAAATTAATATTTCATGTGTTAAAATTTTTTTTTAATACTTTTGGGTGTCTTGCACGGATTAATTTGATTTCTATTATTTCTTATGGGGAAAATTAACTTGACTAACGATTATTTTGACTAACGATGAGCTCTCAGGAACGGATTAATAGCGTTAGTCGAGGGTCCACTGTACTAGAATTTTCTTGCTATGAAACTTGATGTGTGAAAAGTTTGAAAAGATAATTATCTTGCTTGAACAAAATAATAGCACTATTGTCTGTGGAAATAAGACAAATTGGACATTGGCTACATGAAAAGAATATGAACACAAGAATGTTCAACACACAGAGAGAAAACAAAACAAGAATACACAAATACTGGGAGGAAAATATAACAGACAACACTGAGTTGTGATGCAGAATACAAGGTAATAAATTACTGAATTACATCACTGCAACACTATGAATACAAGGTGATTGTGAAGTGTAACACAAGTTATATACTGCTCATATGTTGCACACACAACAAAGGAAAAACACTAGGTACTTACTTCAAGTGTATAAAAAAAAGAAATGCAACACAACAGACATAAAATAATAGCACGAAAATTAACACTGAATTAAGAAGATAAAAAAATTATTGCAAACAGTATATAATAAACACTGAGTCTAATCAAGAGTCACTGAATGTCACTAAGAAAAATCACTGGAACACAAAAGAAATGTCTCAGCACTCGCAAATGTCTCTATGAAAAATATTATCACTGTAGCGACTTGGTGAAGAATTAGGTAGAAGGTCGTGGATGTTTATGTCCTCTCATGGCTGGCTACGATCACTGACTTCTCTCCACACTCTAAGTATTTGCGCTTAAATCGACGATGAACTCACACAGGAGGCTTTCAACGGTGGTGCCAAACACACTCTAGCTCTTGACCCCCTATGTGGTCCTTAAAATATGGTGCAAGTACCCATAGTAAGATTACCAAAACAATGGTAGAGATTGGGTGAGTGGGTGAATGGCTGAGTGAGGCGTCTGAGGCAGCGGTGTCGAGTGGGTGGTTGGGTGGGCTGGAACAGGGCTAGGACTGAGACCGCGTGGTGAGTGAGTGGGCCTATGGGATGAACGGCGTAAGCCTCACTGGGGACACCCACACTGGTGCGAAGATAATTCTAAGCTGGCTGGCTTAAAAACAAACCCACGAATTACCACAACACTACAGGGATGAAAAGAGCACTCAGAATGGCTTGGAGCTTGAGCACAAAGTGATGAAGACTGTACCCACGTGGCTTGCTTGAGTACTGGGGTAAGACACCTGGGTTAGTTGCTTGCTGGCTTATCTTAACCCTTCACACAGAATAGCTTGATAACTTCTCACGATGAGCACAGCAGGGGTGGAAAGCTGGCTTGGCAGGCAAAAGCTGGATGGAGTAGGCTAGGCTGGACTGACTGGGTTGTTCTGACTCCCCCACCACAGACTGGTTGCTGGCTTACTTTGCAAACTCGGGTCAACCCCTTGGGAGTGATGCAAATAAGCAGATAAACACTAATACAAAGAGACTGACCAGTGAATAATGTAGTGGCTGGTAGATGCTTGAATGAGGTAGCTGGCTGGGGTAGGTCGAGCGTACCCTGCTTGGCAGGCCTAGTCACAAGATGTCGGCCGGCCCAGTAGAAATTTATCTCTAGAAATCGCTGTAATCGTCAGGATTACAGGCCCTCCGTTGCCACCAATTGTCGTAGGGGTTCTTAAAGGAGATTTGAGGGTTGAAGATAGACACACTAGTTGGATGGTAATGATATATATTGTCAGACTGCGATAATGGGAGATGGAGCCCAGCCTGCCGTCTCACTGCCTAGCTGGATGTTATACGCCTACTGAGGCCGAGGTAGCTCGCCTCACACTCAAGCTGTATCCCATGACGTCATACAGTCACAGGCCTAAGGGATCTTCTATGTAAACACATGGATGATACTATAATGCTCAGTTAATCTATACAACACATGTAAGGGGATTCAGCAACTATGCTGACACAACTAGAAGTTGGAAACACAGATGAATCACAGGGATGTTAGGAAGTGTTTCTTTAGTCATAAGTTGTCAGAAAGTGGAACAATCTGGAGAGAGATATGGGATCCAGTGTGTGTGTGTACTCACCTAATTGTGCTTGCAGAGGTCGATTCATAGCTCTTGGGCCCCCCTTCACTGGTTGCTATTAAGTCACTCTTCCTGTTCCATGAGCTGTATCATACCTCTTCTTAATTAAAGCTATGTATGGATCCTGCCTCCACTACATCACTTCCCAGACTATTCCACTTCCTGACAACTCTGTGATTGAAGAAATACTTCCTAACATCCCTGTGATTCACCTGAGTCTTCAACTTTCAACTGTGGCCCTTTGTTGATGTGTCCCATCTCTGGAACATTCTGTCTCTGTCCACTTTGTCGATTCCTCTCAGTATTTTATATGTCGTTATCATATCCCAGGTCGATTTCCTTTAACCTCTCCTCATAGAGCATGCCACTTAGCTCATGGATTAGTCTTGTTGCAAACCTTTGCACTTTCTCTAGTTTCCTTACGTGCTGTGTGTGCGCCTGTGTGTGTATATATACTCACCTAATTGTGGTTGCAGGCGTCGAGTCATAGCTCCTGGCCCCACCCCTTCACTGGTCGCTACTAGGTCACTCTATCTGTGCTCCTTGAGCTTCATCATACCTCTTCTTAAAACTATGTATGAAACCTGTCTCCACTACATCACTTTCCAAATTATTCCGCTTCCTGACAACTCTGTGACTGATGAAATATTTTGTAACATTCCTATGTCTCACCCGAGTCTTTAACTTCCAGTTGTGACCCCTTGTTGCTGTGTCCCATCGCTAGAACATCCTGTCTCGTCTCTGTCCACATTGTCGATTCCCCTCAGTATTTTATGTCTATCATGTGACCCTAATCCTCCTGTCTTAGTGTTGTCAGGTCGATTTCCAATAACCTCTATTCGTTTGGCATGCACCTTAACTACGGGACTAATCTCCTTGCAGACCTTTGCACTTCTTAAATTTCTTGACGTGCTTGGCCAGGTTTGGATTGCAAACTGGTGCTGCATTCTCCAATATGGGTCTGACGTACATGGTGTACAGATTCCTGAACGATTCCTTACTGAGTTGTTGGAATGCTATTCTTAGGTTTGCTAGGCATTCATATGAAGTAGCAGTTACCTTTTGGTTGATGTGCACCTCAGGAGATGTGCTCGGTATTATGCTCAGCCCAAGATCCTATTCCTTGAGCGAAGCTTGTAGTCTTTGGCCCCCTAGACCGTACTCTGTCTGTGATCTTCTTTACCCTTACCCGATCTTCATGACTTTGCACTTGGTGGGGTTGAACTCCAGGTTGAACTTCACTTCTTCTGCAAACAGGGACAATTCTGAGTCTATTCCTTCTGTCATGCCAATAATATATTCCAGAAACAGCATCGGTCCTTGGATGACCCCTGTAGAAACCCACTCGTCACTGGTGCCCACTCTGACGCTTTGTTATGTACCACAATTCATCATTGCCTTCCTGTCAGGTATTCTCTATGTCAGCATAGTTGCTGATCCCCTGTATATGTATGTGTTATCTGAGTATCATAGTACTATCCATACGTTTTACACAGATGACCCCTTGCTAGGCTCATTGGCTAGCATATGTGACGTCACGTGATGCCGCATGTGAGCGTTGGGTGCTTTGCCTCTTCCTCACTTCACATGTAGACCTACAGACAACAGGACAGGCTAGGCTGGGCTCTCCTCTCACACTATGCTAATGTAAGTGTTGCCACCCAACGACTTGTGTTTAACTCCAACCATCATATCTCCATAAACCCTCACAACAAATGGTGCCAGCGGTAAGCGTTTAAATCTGATATTTGCGCAGATGTATGGAGTTTAATTTCTATCAGCCAATGGATGTTGCGTGTCGACCGTCGTGGGAGCCTAGCAGCCAGCTACCCCGAGCAAGCATCCACCAGCCTGTTTGCTTCCTGCTTCTTGGTCAGTCTTTGTGTCTTAGTGTTTTATTTGCTTATTTGCAAATTAAGCCAAGCCACCGAGCCAGTCTGTGGGGAGGGAGTCCAGCCGTATGCCATCCAGTCTGTCTTCAGTAACAGCCTTGCCTCCTAAGCAAGCTTTCCACCCCTGCTGTGCTCATCGTTACAAGTTCTCAAGCCAATCTGTGTGAAGGGTTAAGCCAAGCAAGCCAGCCAACTAACCCAGGTGACTAAACACATTACTCAAGCAAGCCACGTGAGTTCTAGCCTTCACCATCGCTATGTACACCCAATTCTAAGCCATCCTGAGTGCTTATACCATCCCTGTGGTTTTGTGGCATTTTGTGGGTTTTCAAGCCAGCCTGGCTTAGAATATTTTCGTGCCTAGTGTGGGTGTACCCAGAGCGTGTGGGTTACGCCGCTTATCCAGTCAGCCTAGCCACCACGCAGTGTCCCAGCGCACTGCCTTCACTCACACCTACCCACCACCATTGTTTTTAACCCTTATATCAGGTCCTAGTACCATGACTCACGAAATCGTAATAACACGATTGCAAACAAACCATACCACAGGCAGGATTTGAACCCGTGGTCAGAGACTCTCTCATCATGGGTTCAAATCCCGCCTGTGGTATGGTTTCCTAGTACCATATTTTACGGCTCACATAGCGGGTCAAGACCCAAGATTGTTTTCTCGTACCTGTGAGCCAACGAAAAAAGTCTAGCTGTGTGGGTTCCTCGAATTTAAGGGCAAATTCTTCAAGAAGTTGACGAGTAGAGATCGCTGCCAACCAGGAGACTCAACACCTACACCACCACCACCACCCTCATTCTCCACTGACGTCGATCCAGTGATAATAATCTTTTTACAGAGACATTTGCGAGTGTTGAGACATTTTTTTTATCAGTGATTTCTTAGTGACATTACGTTTTCAGTGATTTCTCAGTGACATTCAGTGACTCTTGATTAGACTCAGTGTTCATTACATTCTGTTTGCAATATTTTTTTTTTCTTCAGTGTTTAAATTTTTGCGCTTTATTTTTTTTTGTCTGTTGTGTTGTGTCCCTTTTTTTTTATATATACTTGAAGAAAGTACTTTTCCATTTTCCCTGTTGTGTGATATATATAACAGTATAAACTTGTGTTTACACTTCACGATTATCTTGTGTTCACATTACTGTGTTCCTTGCCCAGTAAGATATGAAGTAAAGTAATTCAGTAACTGTTATCATCCACTCCACCGAGTTTGTTCATTCCTCAAGTAAGAAAGAACAGATCCCATGTGGTCTGGTGTGATTCGATTCCTGCTCCAAGAAGATCTTGTTCTGACTGTGAAGCCACCAGCACCCATTAGTGACTTTGTAAAGAACGAACCAATAAGAAAGTTCTTGATGTCTTGAGAGCCACTATCAATCCCAATAGTGAAACTTGGGATGAAGTTATACCTGATGTTCAATGTGTCATAAATACCATTCTTGTAGGGTTGGGTGGCCCTGTGGTTTAAAGCGTCATGTGGTTCTCGCTTACCATGAGGCAGGCCAGTGCAACATGGGTTCGAATCCTTGGCTAGCACAGTGTTGTTATTGATATTTACATACATAGTGACTTGCTTATTTACACAGGCCCCTTGGCCTGGCTGGTAATGCTTTCGCTTTGCACGCTCAGTTCCAGGTTCGATTTCTGGCGGGGTGTGGTGTAGCATCCTGGGTGACAAGATTGAGGACCCCAATAGAAATAAGACACAGTCCCTAGATGATGCACTGCTTTTCTTACCTGGAGTTTACCTGGAGAGAGTTACGGGGGTCAACGCCCCCGCGGCCCGGTCTGTGACCAGGCCTCCTGGTAGATCAGAGCCTGATCAACCAGGCTGTTGCTGCTGGCTGCACGCAAACCATCGTACGAGCCACAGCCCGGCTGGTCAGGAACCGACTTTAGGTGCTTGTCCAGTGCCAGCTTGAAGACTGCCAGGGGTCTGTTGGTAATCCCCCTTATGTATGCTGGGAGGCAGTTGAACAGTCTCGGGCCCCTGACACTTATTGTATGGTCTCTTAACGTGCTAGTGACACCCCTGCTTTTCATTGGGGGGATGTTGCATCGTCTGCCGAGTCTTTTGCTTTCGTAGTGAGTGATTTTCGTGTGCAAGTTCGGTACTAGTCCCTCTAGGATTTTCCAGGTGTATATAATCATGTATCTCTCCCGCCTGCGTTCCAGGGAATACAGGTTCAGGAACCTCAAGCGCTCCCAGTAATTGAGGTGTTTTATCTCCGTTATGCGCGCCGTGAAGGTTCTCTGTACATTTTCTAGGTCAGCAATTTCACCTGCCTTGAAAGGTGCTGTTAGTGTGCAGCAATATTCCAGCCTAGATAGAACAAGTGACCTGAAGAGTGTCATCATGGGCTTGGCCTCCCTAGTTTTGAAGGTTCTCATTATCCATCCTGTCATTTTTCTAGCAGATGCGATTGATACAATGTTATGGTCCTTGAAGGTGAGATCCTCCGACATGATCACTCCCAGGTCTTTGACGTTGGTGTTTCGCTCTATTTTGTGGCCAGAATTTGTTTTGTACTCTGATGAAGATTTAATTTCCTCGTGTTTACCATATCTGAGTAATTGAAATTTCTCATCGTTGAGCTTCATATTGTTTTCTGCAGCCCACTGAAAGATTCGGTTGATGTCCACCTGGAGCCTTGCAGTGTCTGCAATGGAAGACACTGTCATGCAGATTCGGGTGTCATCTGCAAAGGAAGACACGGTGCTATGGCTGACATCCTTGTCTATGTCGGATATGAGGATGAGGAACAAGATGGGAGCGAGTACTGTGCCTTGTGGAACAGAGCTTTTCACCGTAGCTGCCTCGGACTTTACTCTGTTGACGACTACTCTCTGTGTTCTGTTAGTAAGGAAATTACAGATCCATCGACCGACTTTTCCTGTTATCCCTTTAGCACGCATTTTGTGCACTATTACGCCATGGTCACACTTGTCGAAGGCTTTTGCAAAGTCTGTATATATTACATCTGCATTCTTTTTATCTTCTAGTGCATTTAGGACCTTGTCGTAGTGATCCAATAGTTGAGACAGACAGGAGCGACCTGTTCTAAACCCATGTTGCCCTGGGTTGTGTAACTGATGGGTTTCTAGATGCGTGGTGATCTTGCTTCTTAGGACCCTTTCAAAGATTTTTATGATATGGGATGTTAGTGCTATCGGTCTGTAGTTCTTTGCTGTTGCTTTACTGCCCCCTTTGTGGAGTGGGGCTTTGTCTGTTTTTTTAGTAACTGTGGGACGACCCCCGTGTCCATGCTCCCTCTCCATAGGATGGAAAAGGCTCGTGATAGGGGCTTCTTGCAGTTCTTGATGAACACGGAGTTCCATGAGTCTGGCCCTGGGGCAGAGTGCATGGGTATGTCATTTATCGCCTGTTCGAAGTCATTTGGCATCAGGATAACATCGGATAGGCTTGTGTTAACCAAATTTTGTGGCTCTCTCATAAAAAATTCGTTTTGATCTTCGACTCTCAGTCTGGTTAGCGGCTTGCTAAAAACTGAGTCATATTGGGACTTGAGTAGTTCACTCATTTCCTTGCTATCATCTGTGTAGGACCCATGTTGTTTAAGTAGGGGCCCAATACTGGATGTTGTTCTCGACTTTGATTTGGCATAGGAGAAGAAATACTTTGGGTTTCTTTCGATTTCATTTATGGCTTTTAGTTCTTCCCGCGATTCCTGACTCCTATAAGATTCCTTTAGCTTGAGTTCGATGCTTGCTATTTCTCTGACCAGTGTCTCCCTACGCATTTCAGATATATTGACCTCTTTTAGCCGCTCTGTTATTCTTTTCCGTCGCCTGTAAAGGGAGCGCCTGTCTCTTTCTATTTTACATCTACTCCTCCTTTTTCTTAGAGGAATAAGCCTTGTGCATACATTGAGTGCCACCAAGTTAATCTGTTCTAGGCATAAGTTGGGGTCTGTGTTGCTTAGTATATCTTCCCAGCTTATATCGGTTAGGACTTGGTTTACTTGGTCCCACTTTATGTTTTTGTTATTGAAGTTGAATTTGGTGAAGGCTCCCTCGTGACTAGTCTCATTATGTCGGTCTGGGGCTCCACGCATACATGTCTGAACCTCAATTATGTTGTGATCTGAGTATATTGTTTTTGATATGGTGACATTTCTTATCAGATCATCATTGTTAGTGAAGATGAGGTCTAGTGTATTCTCCATTCTAGTAGGCTCTATTATTTGCTGGTTTAAATTGAATTTTGTGCAGAGATTTAAAAGCTCGTGTGAGTGTGAGTTTTCATCAGAGCTGCCTCCTGGTGTTATTACTGCAACAATATTATTTGCTATATTCCTCCATTTTAGGTGCCTTAAGTTGAAATCCCCCAGGAGCAAGATGTTGGGTGCAGGAGCTGGAAGATTTTCCAGACAGTGGTCAATTTTTAACTGCTGTTCCTGGAATTGCTGGGATGTTGCATCCGGAGGCTTGTAGACTACCACAATGACTAGGTTTTGGTTCTCGACCTTTACTGCTAAAACTTCCACTACATCATTTGAGGCATTTAGGTTATCCTTAGGTTATCCGAACAAAACCTTATCTTATTTTACTTTCCAAGATACGATATTACGTGCTGCAAACTGCCCTTCTCACACTATACCATTCACTCATTTATCCATACCTCACCTATGCTATTTGTGCTTGGGGATCAACTGAAGCAACACATCTAAAGCCAATAATAACCCAACAAAAAGCCTCAGTAAGAATAATTACTAAATCCCATCCCTGGCAACACAACCCCCCCACTCTTCATGGATCTAAACTTACTCCCTGTTCAGAACATCCACACTTACTACTGTGCAATCTACATCTACAGGACCTTAAATTCCAATATTAACCTTGACCTAAAACGCTTTCTTGATAGTTGTTAAAGGACCCACAGGCATAACACCAGACACAAACATCTCTATAACATCCTCCGTGTCTGACTAAACCTTTACAAAAATTCAATATGTGTCACAGGGCCTAAAATCTGGAACACCCTACCTGAAAACTCTAGAACTGCACACACATTCATCACTTTCAAAACTACAGTTAGAAAACATCTTATCTCCCTGATACACCCCGTCAACTAACTACATGTAAACCACCTGGTGGTTCATACTTACACTCACTCACCCATCGACTATAAACACAGAAATACGAATCTTAATCTTAAAATAATGAACCCTAACTAGTCAAAGGCTTGCCTATGATACTTCAATATAGACACTATGTATTGTGCCGAAACAAAAGCATTCACATTGCTAAGCTCACAAACTATAATGTAGTCACTTAGCCTTAATACCATAATCTGTAATAATTTAGAGTTAAGAATTAATCTAAGTCTCCCCGAAATGCCTATCCATGCTAGGTGTCCTAGTAGCCCCCTCTGTAATTAGTATTTTATAACCTGTAAACCACACAATATCCAAAACCTGTAAACCCCGCATTGTAATCCTTATAGAGAATAAACTTAATTGATTGATTGATACTATAATAATGATATACATATCCTATATAGTTTACCACGTAAAAGTCGTTTTCTTTGAATGAGGTTATAAAGCGTATTCTTTCTTATTTTTCATGGTAAACTTACACTAATATATTTTTAAGGCTACCACGAAGACCTAAGCAAGTAAGTTCATTCAGGTATACACATATACTCTTACACAGATTATCATACATAGCAACATATGTGTAGAGGACCCAAGATAACCCACAAATGTCAGAGTGACTTATTTCCACTGGGATCCTTGTGGTAAGTATTATTTATATTTAAAAGTTAAAAACAGGCAAGTATCTTAACTATGTAAAGGCAATTACAATAAAAGAAGATATACCAGGGGAGAGGTAAAACTAGCTGTTTTCATACAAGAAATCATTCTCCTCTCATTTTGCAGCATTATTTATGAGGTACATTTTGGTTCTCTTCTTGAACTGGTAAGATAAGATAAGATAAGATTTCGTTCGGATTTTTAACCCCGGAGGGTTAGCCACCCAGGATAACCCAAGAAAGTCAGTGCGTCATCGAGGACTGTCTAACTTATTTCCATTGGGGTCCTTAATCTTGTCCCCCAGGATGCGACCCACACCAGTCGACTAACACCCAGGTACCTATTTGCTGCTAGGTGAACAGGACAACAGGTGTAAGGAAACGTGTCGAAATGTTTCCAGGCTTTGACATGTGCAGGCAGTCTATTTCACTCTTTTCTTGCTGTACAGAAAAATGTCTTTGAAGCCTGACCACTGGCCAATTTTATAAACTTAATTTAGCATTACTTGTTTTGCTTTGTCTTGAACATCCAGTTGTTGTAATTCATCCTCACCAACACGCTCTCTTGGACCAAGGTCTAGAATGAATCTCACCACAGTGCCCCGTGGTCTGGTGGATAAAGCTCTCGTTTCACACGGCGAATGTTCGGGTTCGATTCCTGGCGAGGGTTTAAACATTGGGGGTGTTTCTTTACACTGGTTGTCTATATTCACCCATCAGTAAAATGGGTACCTGGGTGTTAGTCGACTGGTGTGGGTCGCATCCAGGAACAAAACTGACCTAATTTGCGGGAAATGCTCTGTATAACAAGCGACTTTCTATATACCGTAGTAGTATGTCACTGATGTCAGCTAGGACTGTATACCTTGTACATGTACTTATAGAAATAAAGATATTATTATTATTATTATTATTATTATTATTATTATTATTATTATTATTATTATTATTATTATTATTATAATTTTGTTCAGGGTGATTTGTTGCTTTAATTTTCTAAGGCAGAGTACCATGAACAGCAAGAGTAGTCTATCATACATTGTATGAGAGGTAGACATAGGGTCCTGCGAGCCTCTGTTGGTAGACACTGTGACTGTCTGTAGAGGAACTTTAGTCTGGCATTTGCTTTCTTTACTACACTGTTCTCTACTAGTTCTGATGACATGCTTGGGTGAAAGGGGATTCCCAGGTATTTCACTGAATTTAACTTTTTATTATTACCGCAGGTTTCTGTATCTCTGAATAACTTAATGAAGCAGTGTGGATTAATTTACATATTTTTAAGCATTTGCAAAAGTGTCAGTTACGCTTTCATCTTCAGAGTAATAATAAAATAGAGCAAAATTAGAAGAAGAGTTCAGAACTATTTTATATCAACATTAACAATTCAAGATTATGACCATAATTTTTAAAAGGGTGGACCGGTAAGCCAGGAGAAGGCCTCGGTCAGATGACCAAAAGCTCCAATGGCGGGTCATCATCTGACTAAGACCCGCGTCAGGAGACACTCGTCCTGGTTCCTGACAAACCTTACCTGACCTAACCTCAAGAAATTTTGAAAAATTATGAACAGTTTTGAACTATTTAACAATTCATGAAATGAAAATCACCTTTTTTCTGTACCCTCTTTGGCTCTATTCATAAACTGTCTTAAACAACGACCTTCCATGACATTATCTGATAACCCACCGGTCTGGTTACATAGTAACGGTAGGCGCTACAAAATTCACTTACCAAGTAAATAACGAAGTTTGTTTAGGTGCAATTTACACACGTCCAGTTCCATCAGTTGAGAATGATTACAATTGACTTACATAGTGTTATAGGTATAAATTACCTAGAATAACCAACCAAGGAGAAGACAAACTCCTTTTTCATTTGGTTTCTTGTACTGTCTAACTAGTAGCAGCCTAACTATTAAATATAGCGAAAACCTGCCGAATTCTGGCAATATAAATATTGCATAACGGATGCAGGTATGATGGATGTAGGTATGATGGATGCAGGTATGATGGATGCAGGTATGATGGATGCAGGTATGATGGATGCAGGTATGATGGATGCAGGTATGATGGATGCAGGTATGATGGATGTAGGTATGATGGATGCAGGTATGATGGATGCAGGTATGATGGATGCAGGTATGATGGATGTAGGTATGATGGATGCAGGTATGATGGATGCAGGTATGATGGATGCAGGTATGATGGATGTAGGTATGATGGATGCAGGTATGATGGATGCAGGTATGATGGATGCAGATATGATGGATGCAGGTATGATGGATGCAGGTATGATGGATGCAGGTATGATGGATGTAGGTATGATGGATGCAGGTATGATGGATACAGATATGATGGATGCAGATATGATGGATGCAGATATGATGGATGCAGGTATGATGGATGCAGATATGATGGATGCAGGTATGATGGATGCAGGTATGATGGATGTAGGTATGATGGATGCAGGTCTGATGGATGTAGGTATGATGGATGCAGGTATGATGGATGTAGGTATGATGGATGCAGGTATGATGGATGCAGGTATGATGGATGCAGGTATGATGGATGCAGATATGATGGATGCAGGTATGATGGATGCAGTTATGATGGATGCAGGTATGATGGATGCAGGTATGATGGATGTAGGTATGATGGATGCAGGTATGATGGATGCAGATATGATGGATGCAGGTATGATGGATGCAGGTATGATGGGTGCAGGTATGATGGATGCTCTGTTCCACAAGGCACAGTTCTCGCTCCCATTCTATTTCTCATCCTCATGTCTGACACAGACAGAGATGTAAGCCATGTCTTCCTTTGCAGATGACACCCGGATTACCATCGCAGTGACCTCCATCGAAAACACCACAAGACTCCAAGCGGACATAAACCAAATTTTCAAATGAGCCACTCAAAACAATATGAAGTTCAATGAAGAGAAATTTCAACTACTCAGATATGGAAAACTTGAGGAAATGAAAATTGTATCGGGGTATACGACAAATTCTAACCATACAATAGAGCGAAAAAGTAATGTGAAGGACCTGAGAGTGATAAGGTCAGAGGATCTCGCCTTCAAAGACCACAACAATGTATCTACCGCATCTGCTAGGAAAATGAATGGATGGATAATGAGAACCTTCAAAACTAGAGACGCTAAGCCCATGATGATTCTCTTCAAATCGCTTGTTCTCTCTAGGCTGGAATACTGCTGTGCACTAACTGCCCCCTTCAAGGCAGGGAAAATTGATGATCTGGTGAGTGTACAAAGAGCTTTCACGACACACTTAAGTACGTTGAAGGCCCTCGATCTGGATTCCCTGGAGCTCCGGCAAGAGAGATACATAATAATATATACTTGGAAAATCCTAGAGGGATTAGTACCAAACTTGCACACGAAAATCACTCCCTATGAAAGCGAAAGACTCGACAGGAGATGCAACATTCCTCCAATGAAAAGCCGGGGCGCCACGAGTACACTGAGAGACAACACAATAAGTGTCCGGGGCCCAAGACTGTTCAACTGCCTCCCAGCATACATAAGGAGGATTACCAATAGGCCCTTACCTGTCTTCAAGAAGTCACTGGACAGGCACCCAAAGTCAGTACCTGACCAGCCGGGCTGTGGTTCATACGTCAGTTTGCTTGCGGCCAGCAGTAACAGTTTAGTTGATCAGACCCTGATCCACGACGAGAACTGGTCCCAGACCGATCCGCAGGGCGTTGACCCCCGAAACCCTCTCCAGGTAAACTCCAGGTATAATGGCTGCAGGTATGACGGATGCAGGTATGACGGATGTAGGTATGACGGATGTAGGTATAACGGATGCAGGTATGACGGATGCAGGTATGACGGATGTAGGTATAACGGATGCAGGTATGATGGATACAGGTATGAACGTCACTGGAACTGCCTTGTATTCTTTCATATCAGGAAAAATCCAAGAGAAAACAGTTAGAGAGGAAAAGAAAATAAGAAAAGGAATTTAGAGAGAGAGAAGTGAGCACTAACTAGATAAGAGAAGGAAAAAAACAAGAAAAAATTGCTTTAGAAATAGAGTAGCTTTTTCAGAGACTTTTTTTTATATATAATTAAATCTGAGCTTAATAAGTTCAGATTTAATTATATAAAATTACAGCAGAAAAATCGAATAAAATTTCAATATAGAAACTGATAGAAGGAATCTGTGATACAATCTTCCTTCATTTACTGAAAGAAGAGACATTATATCGATCTAATTAGTCGAGAATACTGCTTCCTTGTGTAGATGGTCGTGTGATACTTGGGCTGCACTACTGGGAATGTTACTCTCTCACACTGCCCGCAATATATATTATTCACTGTCACCTGAAATAGTTGTTGAACATAACCTTCCGAAACGAGATATTCCTAAGGCTTACAGGAGAACTACAGAAGAGTTTCAGAATTTATCTATCAAGCTAGGGCAAAATTTCATGCAGTTGTAGATTTAACTGTTCAGTATTAATCGATTTTTGTCTAAAGTGTGTATATATTGATCACAACTACGACTCTTGTAGAGATTTCGTGGTAGCTGATCAGTTCTTGTCCGCTGTACCTTACCATATTCCAACATTTGTTAAGGGACACAACTTATAATTAGCCTCTGAGGTGGTTGAATCATTATTTATGACACATAAAGTACTCATTTCTTTAATTAGTGTTGGAGAGGGGAAGAAAATCGACAATAAATCTCCCCTTTGAAATTACTTATTAAGTCCTGTTATTCTGCAAGGAACACCCTGGCTCCTTGGATATTTCTCAAGATAGTCGTCTATATCTTAGGAATCTAGGAATAATTTCCTGTTAGATGAATAAGAGCAGCAGGTAGGTTGTGACTCAGTCCGTTATTTTTATATTCATTAGATATTGATGATACCATAGCACTCTTTACGCATACGTCAATCTTGTCATCGAGTATACAGCACCAGCATGGAGCACCCATGTGATCAAACATGAATGAAAACAGGAATGAATTAAAAAGAGCTGAGCGAGTTGAGTAATGAGAGACTAATAGAAATGAACCTGAAGACTTGAGAAGAAAGAACTTAGATAGGCACAATTACAACACATAAGATGTTCAGAGAATTTGAGAGAAGATTGAGATAAACTGTTGAAGTTCGAAGCAAAAGGAAAAAGGCGTCCTAGATAAAAGTTGAAAATGGAAATAAGCCACAGGCAGTTTAAGAAAAACTTTTTCAGTATTTTGATGGTAAATATTACATTATATATAATAGTGGTACTGATAATATTACTTGTGATAGTGTTGCTGATAACAGTGCATGACATAACTGTGATACTACCAATCAGTATATGATTGTGGTGATGATAATATTACATATGACCGTGGTGCTGATAATATTACATATGACTGTGGTGCTGATAATGTTACATATGACTGTGGTGCTGATAATGTTACATATGACTGTGGTGCTGATAATATGACTGTGGTGCTGATAATGTTACATATGACTGTGGTGCTGATAATGTTACATATGACTGTGGTGCTGATAATATGACTGTGGTGCTGATAATGTTACATATGACTGTGGTGCTGATAATATGACTGTGGTGCTGATAATGTTACATATGACTGTGGTGCTGATAATATGACTGTGGTGCTGATAATATGACTGTGGTGCTGATAATGTTACATATGACTGTGGTGCTGATAATGTTACATATGACTGTGGTGCTGATAATGTTACATATGACTGTGGTGCTGATAATATTACATATGACTGTGGTGCTGATAATATGACTGTGGTGCTGATAATATGACTGTGGTGCTGATAATGTTACATATGACTGTGGTGCTGATAATGTTACATATGACTGTGGTGATAATGTTACATGATGTTACATATGACTGTGGTGCTGATAATGTTACATATGACTGTGGTGCTGATAATGTTACATATGACTGTGGTGCTGATAATATGACTGTGGTGCTGATAATATGACTGTGGTGCTGATAATATTACATATGACTGTGGTGCTGATAATGTTACATATGACTGTGGTGCTGATAATGTTACATATGACTGTGGTGCTGATAATGTTACATATGACTGTGGTGCTGATAATGTTACATATGACTGTGGTGCTGATAATGTTACATATGACTGTGGTGCTGATAATGTTACATATGACTGGTGCTGATAATGTTACATATGACTGTGGTGCTGATAATATGACTGTGGTGCTGATAATGTTACATATGACTGTGGTGCTGATAATATGACTGTGGTGCTGATAATGTTACATATGACTGGTGCTGATAATGTTACATATGACTGTGGTGCTGATAATATTACATATGACTGTGGTGCTGATAATATGACTGTGGTGCTGATAATGTTACATATGACTGTGGTGCTGATAATGTTACATATGACTGTGGTGCTGATAATATTACATATGACTGTGGTGCTGATAATATGACTGTGGTGCTGATAATGTTACATATGACTGGTGCTGATAATGTTACATATGACTGGTGCTGATAATATGACTGTGGTGCTGATAATGTTACATATGACTGTGGTGCTGATAATATGACTGTGGTGCTGATAATATGACTGTGGTGCTGATAATATGACTGTGGTGCTGATAATGTTACATATGACTGTGGTGCTGATAATGTTACATATGACTGTGGTGCTGATAATATGACTGTGGTGCTGATAATATGACTGTGGTGCTGATAATGTTACATATGACTGTGGTGCTGATAATGTTACATATGACTGTGGTGCTGATAATGTTACATATGACTGTGGTGCTGATAATGTTACATATGACTGTGGTGCTGATAATATTACATATGACTGTGGTGCTGATAATGTTACATATGACTGGTGCTGATAATGTTACATATGACTGTGGTGCTGATAATATGACTGTGGTGCTGATAATATGACTGTGGTGCTGATAATGTTACATATGACTGTGGTGCTGATAATGTTACATATGACTGTGGTGCTGATAATGTTACATATGACTGTGGTGCTGATAATGTTACATATGACTGTGGTGCTGATAATGTTACATATGACTGTGGTGCTGATAATGTTTCATATGACTGTGGTGCTGATAATGTTACATATGACTGGTGCTGATAATGTTACATATGACTGTGGTGCTGATAATGTTACATATGACTGGTGCTGATAATGTTACATATGACTGTGGTGCTGATGTTACATATGACTGTGGTGCTGATAATGTTACATATGACTGTGGTGCTGATAATGTTACATATGACTGTGGTGCTGATAATGTTACATATGACTGTGGTGCTGATAATGTTACATATGACTGTGGTGCTGATAATGTTACATATGACTGTGGTGCTGATAATGTTACATATGACTGTGGTGCTGATAATGTTACATATGACTGTGGTGCTGATAATGTTACATATGACTGTGGTGCTGATAATGTTACATATGACTGTGGTGCTGATAATGTTACATATGACTGTGGTGCTGATAATGTTACATATGACTGTGGTGCTGATAATGTTACATATGACTGTGGTGCTGATAATGTTACATAATATATTATTGTTGTGCTGATATTACATAATGCTTGATAGTGGCGCTGATAATTTATGCAGCATTTTCTCAAAAATAATTGACACATTATTTCTTATTGTTATATATTCAGTTATTATTCAGTGATTGTGACTATTATCTTGGTATTGACTAACACAAAATAAATATCTGAAGAAAATGGTCCCCAAATTATTTAATGCTATATGTCAAAGATACTGCGAAAAATATAATTTTTTTATAATGCTGCCTTTATAAAATTAAGTGCAAAATATAAAATTTAAAGCTGCCATTCAAAATTTAATGCTGCCCTTCAAAAATATTTTGTACACTTAAAAGCAAACCTGTTTTGCGTCACATTGCATGAGGATGTTTTGCGTCACATTGCATGAGGATGTTTTGCGTCAAATTGCATGAGGATGTTTTGCGTCACATTGCATGAGGATGTTTTGCGTCACATTGCATGAGGATGTTTTGCGTCACATTGCATGAGGATATTTTGCGTCACATTGCATGAGGATGTTTTGCATCAAATTGCATGAGGATGTTTTGCGTCACATTGCATGAGGATGTTTTGCGTCACATTGCATGAGGATGTTTTGCGTCACATTGCATGAGGATGTTTTGCGTCACATTGCATGAGGATGTTTTGCGTCACATTGCATGAGGATGTTTTGCGTCACATTGCACGAGGATGTTTTGCGTCACATTGCACGAGGATGTTTTGCGTCACATTGCACGAGGATGTTTTGCGTCACATTGCACAAGGATGGAACGCATGAACAAAGGAAAGTCCCCTTTCTTAGGAATTAATGATAGTATTTGAAACTTTAAACACTTCCTGGGGGATCATTGTGTTGACAGGAGGAAATCATGGCTGTCCAGGTGATCACTACAAAGTCCGACAGAATGACTGACTTTGACATTCACTGGTTGACTGTTGTAGTGACTTGGTCCTGCCCACCCAGCCACCGAAGCCAATCAATATGTACCACTTGACTTACTTTCTGCGGCCAAACGAAACAAAATTATATACACAAAGATTTAATCAGTTTCAAAGGAAATTATAAAGTAGTGAAAGGCCCCTTAGTTGCCATGTAGCGCCTCTGTTCTCTTGCGGGGGAAAAAATGGTGATACCACAGGATGAGGTAAAAGAAAGTGAAGTATATTTGAGGATATTTATTAGAGGAAATGTTTCGCCACGAGTTCGGTGCGAAAAGACTACTCAGGGCGAAACGTTTCCTCTAGCAAATGTCCTGAATTGTACTTTAGTGTCTTTTTTCACACTTGTCTTACAGTACTGACGTTGACCTCAGTATTGTAAGCAAGGGAAATTATGCTAGCCGATAGCTACCACCTTTATTTTCCTATTCTTCCTTCTCTTTTTCTCAATTTATTCAAAGTGTTTCTTCTCTTCAAAGGAGGGGGAGGGGTCTCATTGGTGCGGTGAAGAGGCATTTGGTTTGAGGAACTGGACCTTTGGGCTTTCTTCCTCCGACTGAGCCTATTTACCCTCACTCCCCCCATCCCTGCCCAATCATCCACTTCCCTTTTCATTCCTCATCCTTTCCCCATCTTTCTCATCTCCCTTTCCTGTTTTCGGCCTTTTGGGTCCTTCCCTCATGTATTCTAGTCCCTTTCCGTTGAGGTCCTTGATAGTGGTGTAGTTTGCCGTGGAATCTGGATCATCTGGTGATGTCCTAATCTCTCTTCAGTCTCCCGGGGAAAGGCTTCCGGTGTCTTTCGGGTGACGACTGTATCTCTGGAGGCTGTCTGGCAGATTCCGGGATTCTTCTGGATTCGCCCAGCCAGGCAGTTGTTGACGAAGGTTGTTAACTCGGTGAGAAGAACTGATGCAGATGCGCCCAGTACGGGATTTACCATCTCCCTGAGGTGCTGAGATCGAATTCCAGTGTAACCTCCTGCAGATCCTGCTGGGAATGACACTATCGCGTTATAGACTTCTGATTCTGGCAGAATTAATTGTTCAGTGATGGGTCTTCCTCAGGGTTGTTGTTGATGGCTATGGTGTCCCTTGTTGGATGCTTGTCTCTTAGTGCTTGGGCTGTGGTCTCATCTTTGGGGGCTACAGTGTCGTCACTTATAATTATTCTGATTGCTCCCACTGTGTTACCTTCTTCTACATTTTTACTAACCCGTGTGCAAATTCTCTCGTTTTAAGTGAAAATTTTCTTGGGTCTACCTCTCTGATTCCTGCGATGAGGGGCAGAGGGACACAATTATCCAGTCTTGGGTAGTTGCGCACTGTCTTGATAACTGACGTGGTTAGTAGTTCGCCTCGTCTCTCAGGAACTGCAAGACAGACATTGCCGAACAAGAGTAGGTTGCGCCATGCTTGGATGGTGCTTCGGGCTTATATATATATATATATATATATATATATATATATATATATATATATATATATATATATATATATATATATATATATATATATATATATATATACATATATATATATATATATATATATATATATATATATATATATAATATTTATATATATATATATATATATATATATAAATATTATATATATATATATATATAAATATATATATATATATATATGTATATATATATATATATATATATATATATATATATATATATATATATATATATATATATATATATATATATATATATATATATATATATATATAATACATATACATACAGCTTTTCATTTCATCCACTGCATGCATCAGCCTTACTAGAGATTTTAACAATGCAAGGAATTCGCAAGAGCAGGCGAAGTATACGCAAAACTTCGAGAGACTGAACAAGCTGCTTGGACACTGACAAAATTTCAGTGAACTATTCGTTTTCGTTTCATATCCTGTTAATGTGTAAATCAACCCCACATATGTGTGACTCTGCCATTCTGGGAGCGGTGCTTCTCTGTTTACTCATCACCTAATTGTATCTAAGAATTTAATCAGCTGGTTCACTGTGATCTTCTGTGTTCTACTACACTTCAAGATGTTGACGTATGCTCATTAGGGCTACTAAAGGTGTCTAAATCTTTGTCTCCAGCTAAAGGCGGCCGAAACTTCTGCCAATATCTTCCATGTCTATTCCATTGGACCACAATGGATTAAACGCAGATTGCATTATCACAGGCCTTTCCATAGGTAATATTTCATGTTTCTCCCTATTAAATGTAAGCAATCTTTATAAAAAAATGTATATAATTTAATTTTCTGTTTGATTATATATATTCTTTTCTATATTCCTTTTCTCTTTTCATTCACAAACCTATTTTAACCTGTACCAGGCATACACCAGCTTGTTAGAATGAAAAGGGATAATTTTCCAATCAGCGCTTTCACATTAATTGAAACAAAATGGCGAACATTAACAATGGTAACCCAGTGTGAAGCCCTTGGCATCATTTTGGACATTATTATTTTCACGGAATGATAAATTTAAATATTTAATTGTTAGAATTAAACCCATTTAATTGTTCCTTCTTACATTAGAAATTAAACTCTCATGTACAGTAAATTTTCACTATTCTATGAAGCTTCATCAGATTCACACAAAAGTAAAGTTGACATTCTTTTAAGTACAGTTATAAGATATTCTCAAACAGCACAAAGGAAGTGATAACATACAACTATTGATTAATGGTAGAAAATTAACGACAGTCTGTTTCCTCAGAGCAGCACAAGGAAAGACATGGTGAAGTATTACTGAAAGATGCCACTTTTTCCCCCAACAGCACAAGACAAGCAATGATGTAGCCCACGAACAGCAAATAGAAGGCACCTTGCAAGTGATACAGTCTCAACTCCTCTGTCCCCTCGTTCTGTGGAATATTCAAAAGGCATCCATTATGTGGTTTATTAGTTAGAAATCTCTTCTGTAATTAGATAATTATCATATGATACATGTGATTACTTTTCCTGTACAAGAACTCACTGCGTAATTCTACATAAAATCAGTAAATCTTTTAACTTAGTTGTTAACGATATTTATCCCGCTTAGACAAGTAAATGTGTCATCCAGTGACCTTAATTTTAGCTACCAGTTGAAACTCTTAGTTTTCTCTAGTTTCTTTTTCCTGGGTCTTCGAATCACTTAGTGTTATGAAGATATTATTAAATACTAGGCTTTTCTTCAGTATGATTGGTCCTGCTATGGCTAACTCTTGGGTTCTAGCTCTAGGACCCTAGAAAGGCTTTTTTTGAGAGATAGGTTCCAATTCCTCAGATCAAAATTTTTTGCGACATATTTCGGCGGGTGAACTTGTGGTATCCTTAGAGTTTATCTTCACTCCATTTCGTCGGATCAAACTTTTTCTCGACATCTGTACATCATAAAGACAAGCCTCGACACAGCCTATTGCCCAGTTCAACGGTAACCCCACGTACAGAGGTCTGAAGGAAGGCAAAAGCGTCCTTATGGAGCCACAATCCTACCCTGGAAGGATAGTAAGCAGATTGCCTGGGACTACGCCTGTGCCGCCACATTGGCAGACACCTACTTGCCATACTCTGAAGCTGAAGGGGGTGGAGCCGTCAGCTACAAGGAGACCCAGAAAACCCGCAAATATAAAGGCCTCTCCAAACGCTATAACTTCATCCCAGTAGGGTCGGAGACTTTGATAAATTAGACACATGTGCAACTCCTGGGTATCTTTATTAAGGAAACGTTTCGCCACACAGTGGCTTCATCAGTCCATACACAGGAGAAACTTGAAGAACAGGAGGAGAATGAGGTAATCAGTCCCTCAACCTTGAGTCGATGTGGTCAGTCCATCAATCTTGAATAGAATACGGGATATGTGTCGGTTCTGTGAACCATTCATCTACAATCCTGTCAGACTGCAACTTCTTGGGATCTTAATACTTGGTAATTCTTCGCTTGCCTAACCCTTGGGCACAACCTACTTCCACATTGGGCAAATGTGACACCACCTACAACTGCTGCACCTCTCCTGCCTACGGTTTATAAGCTGCTTCTCCGCTCATATGCCGTATTCTATTCAAGATTGATGGACTGATCACATCGACTCAAGTTTCTCCTGTGTATGGACTGATGAAGCCACTGTGTGGCGAAACGTTTCCTTAATAAAGATACCCAAGAGTTGCACATGTGTCTAATTTATCAACGTGTCGGTTCTGTGAACCATTCATCTACAGGGTCGGAGACCCTTGGAGCATGAGGCAAGTGCTCCAAACTTCCTCAAAGAACTGGGTGAAAAACTCACCACAGAAAGAAAGGATCACAGAAACGCCAGCTTCCTCTTTCAGAGACTCAGTGTTGCAATCCAGAGGGAAAATACCTGCAGCATTCTGGGCACGCGGCCCAGCGCCTGGGAGCTGAACGAAGTATTCAAGATATAGCTCTGAGATGTTACCTATGTTCTACTCCCTACTGTATTTTTGTCAGTGTATTTTGTCTTTAAATAAAGTCTACTTAGAATAAAGAATATAGGGGGTGGTAGGAGAAGACAGTATTCAAACAGCTCCGGGGAGAACCTTGAGTTTTCTCTGAAGTAAGTTTATACTTTTCCCCTGAAGATGAGGGTCCCCAGTCCAGTTCCAGAGGTGGTATCTTAAATATATATATATATATATATATATATATATATATATATATATATATATATATATATATATATTTCGTGCCGAATAGGCAGAACTTGCGATTTTGGCTTAAATAGCAACGCTTATCTTGCCATATAGGACAAGCGAAAATTTGTGTATGCAATAATTTCGCCAAAATCATTCTGAACCTAACGAAAAAAATATATTTCACTGTGTTTGTTTAGTATTAAATTATTGTAAACAAATCTAAAATATATTTAGTTGGGCTAGGCTAAAATAAATTGTTCTTGTTATAATAAGGTTAGGCAAGTTTTCTAAGATTCTTTTGGAGCAAAATTAAAAATTTTTACATTAACATTAATGAAAAAAATATATTTTTAAACGTATAAGAGAAAATTTTAGAAAGGACTTAATTTTAAATGAGTTCTTGCTAATTGACCAGTTTTACATATTAGGCACGACATAAATATATATATATATATATATATATATATATATATATATATATATATATATATATATATATATATATATATATATATATATATATAAGATAAGTTTTGGGATTGACAAGCACCTGGTGAGTAGGTAGAAGGCATCATGTGTGTCAATGTCTTTCATCCTGCTTTCCATCGTCCGGAGGTCTGAGACTTTTTTTTCTAGGATCAGATCGATGGCATTGGACCCAAGAGGAGCACCAAGGAGAGTGCTATTGGCTGGATCAATGGCTCGTGCTCCTGGTAAAACGGCGCTAATATTCTGGATCATCTGTTGATTGGTAGAAACTATTTCACATTTAGTGGGGTTTAAAGAAAGGCTCAGGCTTTCTCCCATGTCTTTAATTTTACTGATGTCTTCTAGGAGAGATTCTGTTGTGCCAGCTAGGGTACCATCGTCCAGGAACCAGATATTGAGCTCGTTGGAGAGTTGATCTGTGACTTCCTTGATGACCAAACAGAATAGAAAGGGGGCGAGAGGGTCCCCATTCCAGCTATAGAGGTGGTACTTCCCTATATATATATATATATATATATATATATATATATATATATATATATATATATATATATATATATATATATATATATTGGGGACCATGAAATTGACTCATGTGAGGGCGTGCAACAGGGGACCCTCTCGCCCCATTTCTATTCTGTTAGGTCATCAAGGAAGTCACAGAACAACTCTCCAGTGAGCTCAATATCTGGTTCCTGGACGACGGTACCCTAGCTGGCACAACAGAATCTCTGCTAGAGGACATCAGTAAAATTAAAGACATGGGAGAAAGCCTGGGCCTATCTTTAAACCCCACCAAATGTGAAATAGTTTCTACCAATCAACAGATGATCCAGAATATTAGTGCTGTTTTACCAGGAGCACGAGCCATTGATCCAGCCAATAGCACTCTCCTTGGTGCTCCTCTTGGGTCCAATGCCATCGATCTGATCCTAGAAAAAAAGTCTCAGACCTCCGGACGATGGAAAGCAGGATGAAAGACACTGTCACACACGATGCCTTCTACCTACTCACCAGGTGCTTGTCAATCGCAAAACTTATCTACTTTCTGAGATGCTCCCCAGCCTTCAGCAGCCCAAAACTCAAGGAATATGACTCCTTAACACCATGCTAGAAAGTGTATTGAATCTTTCCCTTGACGATGGACAGTGGTTGCAGGCCTCACTTCCGGTCAGGCTTGGAGGGCTAGTAGTACGCAGATCCTCCCGGATTGCTCTACCAGTTTTCCTATCCTCTTCCATAGCATCAAACGAGTTGATAAGACAAATTCTTCCTGATACCCTCAGTGACTCAGCAGGAATAGAAGACCCTAACTATGCCAGTACCATCACTGAATGGGAGACTCTTGATGCTCCAGCGCCAAACTCTAGTACAGCACTGGCTCACAGTCAAGCTGGGATGGCCCGATCGCTGAAAAGGTGCTTGCCAACATGCTGAGGGCTGCAACATCAGACAGGGAGATTGCCCGTCTCCAGACTGTGAGCACACCTAACTCCGGGGACTTCCTCCAAACAGTTCCCATATCGGCAATGGAAACGCGACTCGACCCTAAGACCCTCCGTATTGCAATGGCTCTGCGCCTTGCTGCCCCAATTCACACAGAATATACGTGTATTTGCGGCGAAGCGCAAGCAGACCAATACGGTCTACATTGTCTTAACTGTTCTAAAACCAAGGGCTGGCATGCAAGACACAAAGAGGTTAATGACAT